>NC_064631.1:607568800-607875481 GCF_023864275.1 Schistocerca cancellata | reverse complement strand
GTCGCACTTTGGAAACTGTAAAATCTCCGTTAACCAGTTTGGCAAATATAATTTCTCAACAGCTGTTTCATATTTCGAAACAAGCACCAAATCGCTTACATTAAATTTCTGTCTACTTGGATCCAGGATTTTAACGCAATTGTATACTGTATTTAGAAGGTCATTACCACGGACGTCTGTAGGGCGCATTTTAATGGTGTTATGAGGAGAACGGGTTATACTGTGCAATTATTTGTGGGAGAATATCGAGCCATTTACATCATCCTTGAAGATTTAACTGAACCCACATACAGTTTTTAATCGCTGGTTTCATTTTACGGTTATGTTGTATGGTATTATTTTGTTTGTGAGTTCGGAACAAGCAACAGACTAATCCTTGAAAGAAAGATGATTGTACCGTATTAGTACGCCAGGAAGTTGATTTGAATGATCCCTGTTTTCCTGTCGAATTATCTTTGCCAACCATAGCATTGCTTATTAGTTTTACGTCTTATTTTTCATGTTTTTGCTGGGTGCTCTCACCAGAAACCTTGTAATGTGCTTAATAAATCGTGCACACTATAAATTGTAATAAATATTGGGATTTATCAGCGCGAAGGTTTTGATTTGTAATTATTGAAACCCTTTCATGAAGTCAGTTAACAACGGTACCTGGAATTCTATGCTAGGGACACCCTTTTCCATTAACTGTGAAAGTAATGTGTAACAACTTAGTCTCGTGTTTGTATGTGTCAAGTTGGTATCTGAAAAATTGGTAAAAGTTATTTTGACATCGAAATATGCAAATTTCAGTGCAGGGCAACAGAACTATGTAAAAATTAAATTTAGAACGGAAATCGGTGACGTTCACCCTACGCGATGCGAAATCCAGATTAGTCGGTACATCAAATAATTCGCCTGCAAGAAACCGTTTTCAATAGAATTTATATACGCTATCTGACTGCAAAACGAAATGATACAAATTAAAATGTTGGCAATGAATCTTTATCTTTAGCCTAGCAAACAATCACTGTACCAGAACTATTACTGTGATTACAGAGCAAATGAACACATAAATTAACACATCTGACTTTCTGCTAAAACGGCTTAACAACTCAAAAGAATATTTTATTGATATGAGACCCCTGAACTGATTTGATATTATTTTCACAAGTACACTCTGACAATCACTGTACGTAACAGTGGTCATGAATTTTAATGATAATTAAATTTGTTGGCCTATCTGTGCACACGGAACGCTTGTCTACTCTGCAACCTTTCTCCATAAAGAATAATGATGTGACTGTCAAAAATCAAATTTCATTTACCGTACTTGCGATGTGCGATGCACGACGGTATCTTATAACTGTTCTTAAAAATGCTTCTGCAGCACAACTCGTGATGTGCAAACACATTCATGAAGGTAAAGAATGAAAAATTAGGAAGTAAACTTAACGCCTGATAAATGAGGAAAAAGACTCCAAATATAACTACGCTTGATTAAGCCATAAGAACAATACATCCTTTCATAAAGTACTCACAACAAGACAAGTTAGCAAAATACATCTTAATAATTTTCCTGTGTAAAATTAATTTCCTCGGCACTTGTTTCAATTATAAGACCAGCCCATGTGCTTAATTACAATATTCCTACAGCATACTATTACCATACGCAATGTTCTAACAATAAGAGATTACACTATTGCAAATATAAAAGAAAACTGGATAACCTTAAAAATTCTTATTATTCTTTTATTAATATTTGCTCAAAATCTTCAATATTCCTCAAAACATATTATTACAAAATCGCTTTTAAATATGCTGCCTCCACTACACGGCAGGTCAGCTTCCATCTTTCTCAAACCAAGCACACAATCCGTTGCATTCACAGATTGTCCATTGCAGCATCTTCGCCTTACGTATGATGTCATTGGTCAAAGCCGACGAGTGGTATCGGACACTAGAATTTATCCGAATACATAGCCAGACTGTCTAACACACACTGACTGCTACTCTCTGGAGAAAAATTAACCTCTCCTTCCAACTTCCATGACCTCAGGAACAGACTTACAAAGCATATGGTTATGCCGATACTACAGAGGTTGAGTACATGTATCAAATTTTCAAACAGATTAAAATTTACAGTCAAAACTTACTGAAAGTCGTGATAGCAAATAGGATAACCTCCTTTAAACTGCATTTGTCACATCTTTTATCAAGCCTAGCTTTTCGGAGAGAGATCTTCTGACGCAAATTAACTGAAGGCTCACGCCGATATTTCGCAAGTTGTCTTGAAATAAAGGAAAAGAGTGAGGTGTAGACCTAATTTGTCTTCTCCTGGGAGCTGTGAAGCTGAGCAGATGCAGTGAGTGGCGTGCTCGCACTTTTGTAACAGAGTTGCTAAAATAGATGATGAGTCTCAAAATACCTTGGCATGGACTACGTTATTCGCTAATTAATCATTTCTCATCTACGTCCGAAAACAGGCAGTAAGCTGACAATATCGAACAAAGCCACCAAAAATTTCTGCCACCAGTCTCAGTCGCAGCAGAAAAAGTTGTATGGGAGAGAATGCGGACACACTGCACCAGACACGGAGCTAGTCTAATGCAGCTGTAAGTGTGTGCGTGCAATGGGGGATAACGACAAACGTGTTAGTTCATGCACGCAACACGAAAGTGCAGGCTTTAACGTGAGTCTCATCTGAGATAGCGGATATGCAGTGAAGGCTTACCAATTAGCAAACCTGGGAGAAGATGGCGTCACTGAGTGCAGCTTCGCATGACGAGGCGGCCTGTGGTCGTCATGCCGGAAACCACAATTCTGTTTGACGCCGGCTTCTAATTGTGGCGCGTACGTTAGCGCTTTTGTTTCTCTGTATAGTTGGACAGTCTGTTAACGAAGGGAGTTCTGACTTAAGGATTTCCTTAGTAGCCTAACTGTTAATACCCCCGCCCAATTAGAAAAATTTAACAGAGGGGCTTAAGTCAACCAAGGTGGGAATTTAAGGAGATGGGACCTGGACAAACTGACTAAACCAGAGGTTGTACAGAGTTTCAGGGAGAGCATAAGGGAACAATTGACAGGAATGGGGGAAAGAAATACAGTAGAAGAAGAATGGGTAGCTTTGAGAGATGAAGTAGTGAAGGCAGCAGAGGATCAAGTAGGTAAAAAGACGACGGCTGGTAGAAATCCTTGGGTAACAGAAGAAATATTGAATTATAATATTATAAAATATAAAAATGCCGTAAATGAAGCAGGCAAAAAGGAATACAAACGTCTCAAAAATGAGATCGAAAGGAAGTGCAAAATGTCTAAGCAGGGATGGCTAGAGGACAAATGTAAGGATGTAGAGGCGCATATCACTAGGGATAAGATAGATACTGCCTACAGGAAAATTAAAGAGACCTTTGGAGAAAAGAGAACCACTTGTATGAATATCAAGAACTCAGATGGAAACCCAGTTCTAAGCAAACAAGGGAAAGCAGAAAGGTGGAAGGAGTGTATAGAGTGTCTATACAAGGGCAATGTACTTGAGGACAATATTATGGAAATGGAAGAGGATGTAGATGAAGATGAAATGGGAGATACGATACTGCGTGAAGAGTTTGACAGAGCACTGGAAGACCTGAGTCGAAACAAGGCCACGGGAGTAGACAACATTCAGTTAGAGCTACTGACGGCCTTGGGAGAGCCAGTCCTGACAAAACTCGACTATCTGGTGAGCAAGATGTATGAGACAGGCTAAATACCCTCAGACTTCAAGAAGAATATAATAATTCCAATCACAAAGAAAGCAGGTGCTGACAGATGTGGGAGATCAGTTTGGATTCCGTAGAAATATTGGAACACGTGAGGCAGTACTGACCCTACGACGTATCTTAGAAGCTAGATTAAGAAAAGGCAAATCTACGTTTCTAGCATTTGAAGACTTAGAGAAAGCTTTTGACACTGTTGACTGGAATACCGTCTTTCAAATTCTGAAGATGGCAGGGGTAAAATACAGGGAGCGAAAGGCTATTTACAATTTGTACAGAAACCAGATGGCAGTTATAAGAGTCGAGTGGCATGAAAGGGAAGCAGTGGTTGGGAAGGGAGTTAGACAGGGTTGTAGCCTCTCCCCGATGTTATTCAGTCTGTATATTGAGCAAGCAGTGATGGAAACAAAAGAAAAATTCGGAGTAGGTTTAAAAATCCACGGAGAAGAAATAAAAACTTTGAGGTTCGCCGATGATATTGTAATTCTGTCAGAGACAGCAAAGGACTTGGAAGAGCAGTTGAACGGAATGGATGGTGTCTTGAAGGGAGGATATAAGATGAACATCAACAAAAGCAAAACGAGGATAAAGGAATGTAGTCGAATTAAGTCGGGTGATGCTGAGGGAATTAGATTAGGAAGTGAGACACTTAAAGTAGTAAAGGAGTTTTGCTATTTGGGGAGCAAAATAACCGATAATGGTCGAAGTAGAGAGGATATAAAATGTAGACTGGCAATGGCAAGGAAAGCGTTTCTGCAGAAGAGAAATTTGTTAACATCGAGTATAGATTTGTGTCAGGAAGTCGTTTCTGAAAGTATTTGTATGGAGTGTAGCCATGTATGGAAGTGAAACGTGGACGATAACTAGTTTGGACAAGAAGAGAATAGAAGCTTTCGAAATGTGGTGTTATACAAGAATGCTGAAGATTAGATGGGTAGATCACATAACTAATGAGGAGGTATTGAATAGGACTGGGGAGAAGTTTCTGGCACTGATTAGAAGAAGGAATCGGTTGGTAGGACATGTTCTGAGGCATCAAGGGATCACCAATTTAGTATTGGAGGGCAGTGTGGAGGGTAAAAATCGTAGAGGGAGACCAAGAGATGAATACACTGAACAGATTCAGAAGGATGTAGGTTGCCGTAGGTACTGGGAGATGAAGAAGCTTGCACAGGATAGAGTAGCATGGAGAGCTGCATTAAACCAGTCTCAGGACTGAAGACAACAACAAGAACAAGTCAACCAATACACATTTGTGGAAAATAGAAGAAAATCTACATCATTTGTGTAATAACTTTATGTGAGTATTTTTATTGGCATTATTATGTTACATGCCGCGAATATAATCTTCAGCAAAACACTGAATTTTTAATGTTATATATCGGTAATGTAATCATTCATTAACAGCAGGAAACGGATACCTTTAAAAATACGTGTTCAAGTTTCTCAAGTCGTACACTCCTTTTTATTACATTATCATTATCTAGATACAATATAACAAGCACAGTCCTACATTTTACAGTACTAGTGTATTATTTTACAACAATAATCAGTGTTTTCACAGTGCATCCACTCTTCGTCTTCGCTGCTGTTCTTCACAGGTCAGTTCGAAATTTCATATCATAAAAAGTGTTCGTAAGATAGATAATATTGTAGCTTTTTCAAGTCCTTGATTGTATTAGACTTAAGAACTTTCCTGCTGTATAAGTTAATTTTTCTGGGGTGCAGTCAACGAATCAGTCCACTGAGCGTTGTAGAAGCTGTAATACAAGCTTTTCTTGTGTTATCAAAAAAGAGAATATGAAATAGTGCTGACAGAGATATGTCACTTTCGCTTGTCTTCCAATAGTTCAGAAATTCTAGTCTTCCTGTAGTACGGCTGCCACTATGACTTGAAGACTAGTATTTCGATAGCGGCAACATTTCTAACAAGAAAAAGTAAGAATTACCTCTGTGACCTCATGCACAGCAAACAATCAATCCTGTTTCCTTTTTATAATGCCCCAGTCACTAGCACTGGATAAAAAAAGAACTGTGTCCTCTTACTAGAAATTAATGTTGAATTTCCCAGCATCTGTTAACTACAACAGAGGTCTGCTGAGAGCGTAATTCTTACACTGAGTTGAACATTTGTCTTAGAACAGATAAAATTCGGTGTATCCTTGTGGTATATTCTTCGAAGCATTCATTGTATTTCAAATAATAGGTAAATACTATTGCCAACCTATAATGAAATGTACGTTTCACTGCGTGGATAACAAAGACAACAATCAAAAGAAACAACTGCAACATACCATTCCAGGTGAACAATACTGGTATGCTAGCTAGGGATGTGAGTAGGGAGTATTAAAAAATACGCAGCATCGTCAGTGCTGCTGTGTAAGTTTTATTCGCAAAGGGACTTGAATCACAACTGATGCCACTTATAAATGGAAATGAGTTATTGTTTGACGGCCCTATGAAAGTAACATTGTTTTCCAGGTTCCTGTAGACTGGACTCTAACTGACGGACTGATACTCCTTTAATATCAGTTTTGCAGTTACAAATATAGTAACTGGTGGTGGTTGGTGGTGGTGCTGGTTAGTGTTTAACGTCCCGTCGATAACGAGGTCATTAGAGACGGAGCGTATGCTCGGGGTAGGGAAGGATTGGGAAGGAAATCGGCCGTTCCCCTTTCAAAGGAGTCATCCCGGCAGCTGCCTGAAGCGATTTAGGGAAATCACAGAAAACCTAAATCAGGATGGCTGGAGACGGGATTGAACCGTCGTCCTCCCGAATGCGAGTCCAGTGTGCTAACAACTGCGCAAAATATAGTAACTGAAGCAATAGTGAACTCAGAATAACACTTTTAAAAATAAAGGCTTTCGATACAGTTCCCCACAGTCGTTTAATGAACAAAGTAAGAGCATATGGACTATCAGACCAATTGTGTGATTGGATTGAAGGTTTCCTAGATAACAGAACACAGCATTTCATTTTCAATGTCTTCCGAAGTAAGAGTGATTTCAGGTGTGCACCAGGGGAGTGTCGTAGGACCGTTGCTATTCACAATATACATAAATGACCCTGTGGATAACATCGGAAGTTCACTGAGGCTTTTTGCGAATGATGCTGTAGTATATCGAGAGGTTGCAACAACGGAAAATTGTACTGAAATGCAGCAGGATCTGCAACGAATTGACGCATGGTGCAGGGAATGGTAATTGAATCTCAATGTAGACGAGTATAATGTGACGCGAATACATAGAAAGAAAGATCCTTTATCATTTAGCTACAATATAGCTGGTCAGCAACTGGAAGCAGTTAATTCCATAAATTATCTGGGAGTAGACATTAGGAATCATTTAAAATGGAATGATCATATATAGTTAATCGTCGGTAAAGCAGATGCCAGACTGAGATTCATTGGAGGAATCCTAAGGAAATGCAATCCGAAAACAAAGGAAGTAGGTTACAGTACACTTGTTCGCCCACTGCTTGAATACTACTCACCAGTGTGCGATCTGTACCAGATAGGGTTGATAGAAGAGATAGAGAAGATCCAACGGAGAGCCGCGCGCTTCGTTACAGGATCATTCAGTAATCGGGGAAGCGTTACGGAGATGATAGATGAACTTCAGTGGAAGACTCTGCAGGAGACACGCTCAGTAGCTCGGTACGGGCTTTTGCTGAAGTTTCGAGAACATACCTTCACCGAGGAGTCAAGCAGTATATTGCTCCCTCCTACGTATATCTGGCGAAGAGACCATGAGGATAAAATCAGAGAGATTAGCGCCCACACAGAGGCATACCGACAATCTTTCTTTCCACGAACAATACGAGACTGGAATAGAAGGGAGAACCGATGGAGGTACTCAAAGTACCCTCCGCTACACACCGTCAAGTGGCTAGCGGAGTATGGATGTAGATGTACATACGTGATTCAGCTGAGTTATTGGGAGCTGTAGGAGAGTAATTGACGCCAAAAGCAGAAGAGGGAAAGGGACATCAGATACCAGGTAGACAGTGAGAAAAGAAGTCAAAGCATTGTTAACGAGAAATACAGAATCTTTTATATTTTCTGGAATGCTGCTTGATAGCTCTGAAAAAGAAAAGAAAGGGGGTAATAAATGCGACATGTTTTCATTGCGGTTGGTGCTGTGACGTGAAGCGATTGATACCCCATAACACTCATGAAATAATTACTCGACCACTAAAATATTTCCAAGACGAAACTTCTGCAGAAAACGCTTTTAGTTACAGCAAGTCAAAAAGTAAGAGGTGAGAAAAAGCAGGGCATATGGGTAAGAGCAATTTTGTTTGTTTGTTCTTGATACGAAAGTGTAATCCGTAAACATCTACGTGATTACTCTGCTATTCACAATAAAGTGCCTGGCAGAGCGTTCAATGAATCATCTTCAAGCTGTCTCTCTGCCATTCCACTCTGGAACGGCGCGGGGAGAACGAGCACTTAAATTTTTCTGTGCGAGCCCTGCTTTCTCTAATTTTGTCGTGATGATAATTTCTCCCTTTGTAGGTGGGTGCCAACAGAATGTTTTCGCAATCGGAGGAGAAAACTGGTGATTGAAATTTCATGAGAAGAGTCCGTCGCAACGAAAAACGCCTTCGTTTTAATGATTGCCACTCCAACTGAGTCGAAACAAGGCCCCCGGAGTAGACAACATTCCATTGGAACTACTGACGGCCTTGGGAGAGCCAGTCCTGACAAAACTCCACCATCTGGTGAGCAAGATGTATGAAACAGGCGAAATACCCTCAGACTTCAAGAAGAATATAATAATTCCAATCCCAAAGAAAGCAGGTGCCAGATGTGAAAATTACCGAACAATCAGTTTAATAAGCTACAGCTGCAAAATACTAACACGAATTCTTTACAGACGAATGGAAAAACTAGTAGAAGCCGACCTCGGGGAGGATCAGTTTGGATTCCGTAGAAATGTTGGAACACGTGAGGCAATACTGACCTTACGACTTATCTTGGAAGAAAGATTAAGAAAAGGCAAACCTACGTTTCTAGCATTTGTAGACTTAGAGAAAGCTTTTGACAATGTTGACTGGAATACTCTCTTTCAAATTCTGAAGGTGGCAGGGGTAAAATACAGGGAGCGAAAGGCTATTTACAATTTGTACAGAAACCAGATGGCAGTTATAAGAGTCGAGGGACATGAAGGGAAGCAGTGGTTGGGAAGGGAGTAAGACAGGGTTGTAGCCTCTCCCCGATGTTATTCAATCTGTATATTGAGCAAGCAGTAAAGGAAACAAAAGAAAAATTCGGAGTAGGTATTAAAATCCATGGAGAAGAAATAAAAACGCTGAGGTTCGCCGATGACATTGTAATTCTGTCAGAGACAGCAAAGGACTTGGAAGAGCAGTTGAACGGAATGGATGGTGTCTTGAAGGGAGGATATAAGATGAACATCAACAAAAGCAAAACGAGGATGATGGAATGTAGTCGAATTAAGTCGGGTGATATTGAGGGTATTAGATTAGGAAACGAGACACTTAAAGTAGTAAAGGAGTTTTGCTATTTGGGGAGCAAAATAACTGATGATGGTCGAAGTAGAGAGGATATAAAATGTAGACTGGCAATGGCAAGGAAAGCGTTTCTGAAGAAGAGAAATTTGTTAACATCGAGTATAGATTTAAGCGTCAGGAAGTCATTTCTGAAAGTATTTGTATGGAGTGTAGCCATGTATGGAAGTGAAACATGGACGGTAAATAGTTTGGACAAGAAGAGAATAGAAGCTTTTGAAATGTGGTGCTACAGAAGAATGCTGAAGATTAGATGGGTAGATCACATAACTAATGAGGAAGTATTGAATAGGATTGGGGAGAAGAGAAGTTTGTGGCACAACTTGACCAGAAGAAGGGATCGGTTGGTAGGACATTTGTTGAGGCATCAAGGGATCACCAATTTAGTATTGGAGGGCAGCGTGGAGGGTAAAAATCGTAGGGGGAGACCAAGAGATGAGTACACTAAGCAGATTCAGAAGGATGTAGGTTGCAGTAGGTACTGGGAGATGAAGAAGCTTGCACAGGATAGAGTAGCATGGAGAGCTGCATCAAACCACTCTCAGGACTGAAGACCACAACAACAACAACTCCAACTCACGTATCATGTCTTTGGCACTATCTCCCCTATTTCGCGATAGTACAAAACAAGCTTCCCTTCTTTGTACTTTTTCGATGTCATCCGTCAGTCCCACATGAGGCGGATCCCACGCCGCACAGCAATACTCCAGAATAGGGCAGACAAGTACGGTGTAAACAGTCTGTTTAGTAGACCTGTTGCACCTTCTAAGTGTTCTGCCAATGAATCGCAGTCTTTGGTTTGCTCTACCCACAACATTATCTATGTGAGCGTTCCAATTTAGGTTATTTGTAACTGTAATCCTGAAGTATTTAGTTGAATTTACACCCTTCAAATTTGTGTGACTTATCGCCCATAAACATCCCACCAAGCCAACGGCTTCCTGCACGTCATCCCCCAATGAATACATGAAGGAGCTGGAGGATGGAGGGCCGAATTGGGGGTGGAATGACGACCCAGCATCAGAACCCTCGGTGACCAACGTTAACATGCCCTTTGTGGCACTGAGCCGGTAGCGCAGCGCGAAATAATTGCGAAAAACCAGGTTAGTCTGGCGGGAAATATGCTCTGGCCATTCTTTTCGCACCACAGACAAAATTTTCTTCACAACAGGGTCATGGACAACTCTGTGGCTACCTTGTGTGCGGTCAGTTCGTCCCTGGTTTCTTCGGGATATTGATACAGGGCAAAGAAGACTGTTTCCATGCGATAAAGTTTGGCGTTGGAGCGTAGAGGAAGGCAGCGCAGGGTGTCTGCACTGGCAAATTGGACGATGGGGCAAAAATGTATTTAATAGTTCCACCAGCTTAAAAATAACACCCAACACTTCAAATGCTGTGCTGTCTTTTCTAGTACTTCAAAATGATGCCCGAACAACCAAATCAAAGGTTTGTAGTCAGTTAACAAGTGGAATTTGCTGCCATACAAACGTATATGAACGTTCTTGACCCCGTAAATGATCGGTAAAGCCTCCTTCTCAATTTGTAAGTAGTTGACTGTGCCGCATTTAACGTTTTGGAGATGAAGGTTATTGGGCGTTCAGAACCATCCGACCATTTGTGGGACAAAACCGCTACAATGTCATACGGAGACGCGTCTATCACCAGTGTTAACAACAGGCTCTGTCCGTATGGCATTAGACGTGGCACCGCTTTGAGTCCGTTCTTAAGACGTTGAAAAGCCTGTTGACAGGTAGCTGAGCACTGAAACTTGACGTTCTTCTAGAACAGCAGAGTTTGGAAGTGTGTGATTTTTCAACACTTTGGGAATAAATTTGGTATAGTTCATGATTTCATAGAGGAATGACTGCAACTATATAAGGTTAGTAGGGGTCAGCAGATTTATGATTACGTCAGTATGGTCATTTGTGGATATGATGCTCTTATGGCTAAGAATGTACCCCAGGTACTTATCGCTTGAGGCAAAGAAACAGCATTTTTCCAACTGATGGCATAAGCCACTTTCCTGCAGCCATTTAATAAAGAATCCGAGACTCCTGATGTTCCTCGTGCATCGACCTCGTAATAATATCATCCAAATAAGTAACACAGTGCAGAATACCGTAAATCTCTTGTTCTGAATACTGTTGAAAAATGGAGGTGCCCTTGCAAATGCTAACAGTAAGCAATTCCAACTACATAAGCTGGATGGTGTATTTCAGGCAGTGGGAGATACACATTCTTTAAATCGATCTTCGAAAAATAGTGCACCCCAACCAGTTCAGTTAACAAATCGTCTGGGCTCTGCAGTAATAGAGGCCAGTGCTGGACTGTGAATTAATAGTGGACTTATGTTCACCACAAATGCGTAACGGCCGATTAGGTTTTGGAGGATCACCATAGGCATTGCCCATTAATTATTGGAAACCAAGGAAATATCGCCTTGGTTCTGCAATTGTCGTGTTCCGCTTGTACGGTGTCGCTAACCATAAACGATAACAAGTGAGCGCTACAAAAGTTTGGCACCGTGGAAAGCTTTATAGAGGTTTGCACCGTAAAACTGTCTGCACACTCGAAGGTTAGTTCAAATAACTCCTTGTTCGAATTGCAGTGAGCGTCAAGATGAGAGAAAGGCGCTGTTTCGGACACTAAACTGACATGGTCCTCTAGTCTGAAACCGTATTGATGAAGTCTTCTAAGCCGAGCATGTTACTAGCACTAGGGGACCACACAAGAAAGAAGCTTAGCGCAGCGTTCGACCTGTTCGTACGTAGCTGCTAGCGACAGTTCTGCGATGGAGGAAGACGGGACTTACCGTTGGGACCATTGCAGCAATGGCGAGTCGAGCCGCCGATACGTGTCCTCGTTAATTAATGACATGATAGCGCCAGTGTCCAACTGCAATTCCGCAGACTGGCCACACAGATTCAAAATGAGGTTTTGCAGTGGCAGGAGAACCGCCTACTCTGCTTCTATGAGTATATGGACTGCTGTGGGTTCCCTTATAGTGGCTGAGAGCGCAGATAGTGGGTCCTGAAACGCTACCCTTCTCTAACTGGTAAATGGAAAATATATACTGGTTGATGCACCTGTAGAAATGTTCCTGTTAAAGTTGCACTACGAATGACTACTGATCCGAGAACATTTCATGAAATATTAAAAAAATATACGTATCTGTTGCTTAGTTGTCTAGTGAATGGTCTGGTGTTATATTCATCTTATTGATGGTCCAAGTTTTTTTATTATTGTCGCAGATTAAAACACTTCTTCCTTTTTCCCTTTTTTCTTTTCGAAAATAACTCGCAAACAATCACAACAAACAATTACTCCAACACTCAAAACAAAAGCACTCAAAATCAAAAGAGAAATTGTCCTTAACAACAGACAGAATTAACTGACAAGAACATAATGAAAAGAAATCACGAGAAGAACTAGTATATTTTCATGCATTTTGAGGGATCTTACATTTCGTACGCACAAACAAAGTTGACACTTGGCGCGGTGGCTGATGGGAGCGACTGCAAAGGAGTTTCACATTTACAGCCATAAGTTACCTTTTTTTGTATGAACGAAGTCATATATTTTTAGAAACGGCACTTACAATCCTGCGAAATGAGCACGTTGGTAAAACAAATAAAATTTTATTTTCATAACCGAAAATACTTGTCAGTACTGGTTAAGTATTATGATTTCTCTAGCTTTCTAATTGCTGAATCATTTCATATTGAAAATAATTATTTGGTTGTAATATACAAATGAAAACTGCAATCTGTGCAAAAAATTCAACTGGAAACATTTTAATCCCGATTTTGAAATTTCTAATACCTCTGACTTTTATTAAACATGCAGTGAGAATATGTGATTGATCATAGGAATACTAGACAATTTCCCCATCCTTAACATGTGCTTTTAATTACTTGCCTTTGAGCTAAATAAACAACTGATGAACCAATAAATCTTGAACACTGTATGTCACACCTATGATGTATTGTCCGTGTTAATAACATAAAAATATTGATTTTGGAAATTTAGATGTAGTAAACACTTGATTTTGGCCAAAAGTATTGCGAAATACACAACAAAAATGGATTGAAATGTAAATTTTACATGCCGTAGTGAATACTTCATAACTAATAGTTCAGGCCAGTGGTTCCCAACGTTCTAAGCAGTGTGGACTAACTGCTTTGTAAAAAATGCTTAGAAGCCCAGTAACTGAAATACAAGTGAAAAATATAAACACAAACACACACACACCAAACATATATATACACTACTCGCCATTAAAAGTGCTACACCAAGAAGAAATGCAGATGATAAACGGGTATTCAGTGGACAAAGATATTATACTAGAACTGACATGTGATTACATTTTCACGCAATTTGGGTGCATAGATCCTAAGAAATCAGTACCCAGGACAACTACCTCTGGCTTTAATAACGGCCTTGATACGCCTGGGCATTGAGGCAAACAGAGCTTGGATGGCATGTACAGGTACAGATGCCCATGCAGCTTCAACACGATACCACAGTTCATCAAGAATAGTGACTGGCGTATTGTGACGAGCCAGTTACTCGGCCACCATTGACCAGACGTTTTCAATTGGTGAGAGATCTGGAGAATGTGCTGGCCAGGGCAGCAGTCGAACATTTCCGGTATCCAGAAAGGCCCGTACAGGACCTGCAACATGCGGTCGTGCATTATCCTGCTGAAATGTAGGGTTTCGCAGGGATCGAATGAAGTGTAGAGCCACGGATCGTAACACATCTGAAATGTAACGTCCACTGTTCAAAGTGCCGTCAATGCGAACAAGAAGTGACCGAGATGTGTAATCAATGGCACCCCATACCATCACGCCGGGTGATACGCCAATATGGCGATGACGAATACACGCTTCCAATGTGCGTTCACCGTGATGTCGCCAAACACGGATGTGATCATCATGATGCTGTAAACAGAACCTGGATTCATCCGAAAAAATGACATTTTGTCATTGGTGCACCCAGGATCGTCGTTGAGTACACCATCGCAGGCGCTCCAGTCTGTGATGCAGCGTCAAGGGTAACCGCAGCCATCGTCTCCAAGCTGATAGTCCATGCTGCTACAACCGTCGTCGAACTGTTCGTGCAGATGGTTGTTGTCTTGCAAACGTCCCCATCTGTTGACTCAGGGATCGAGACGTGGCTGCACGATCCGTTACAGCCATGCGGATATGATGCCTGTCATCTCGACTGCTAGCAATACGAGGCCGTTGGGATCCAGCACGGCGTTCCGTATTACCCTCCTGAACCCACGGATTTCATATTCTGCTAACAGTCATTGGATCTGGACCAACGAGAGCAGCAATGTCGCGATACGATAAATCGCAGTCGCGACAGGCTACAATTCGACCTTTATCAAAGTCGTAAACGTGATTGTACGCATTTCTCCTCCTTACACGAGGCATCACAACGACGTTTCACCAGGCAACGCCGGTCAACTGCTGTTTGTGTATGAGAAATCGGTTGGAAAATTTCCTCATGTCAGCACGTTGTAGGTGTCGCCACCGGCGCTAACCTTGTGTGAATGCTCTGGAAAGCCAATCATTTGTAGATCACAGCATCCTCTTCCTGTCGGTTAAATGTAGCGTCTGTAGCAAGTCATCTTCGTGGTGTAGCAATTTTAATGACCAGTAGTATACATGTATGTACAGATCATGTTCACATATCAGTAGACCTAATTAGTAAAACATGCAGTATAAGAAGGATAGAAAAAATGTATTGTACTCACATAGCTATCACAACTACATGTTGTTGTTGTTGTGGTCTTCAGTCCTGAGACTGGTCTGATGCAGCTCTCCATGCCACTCTATCCTGTGCAAGCTTCTTCATCTCCCAGTACCTACTGCAACCTATATCCTTCTGAACCTGCTTAGTGTATTGATCTCTTGGTCTCCCTCTGCGATTTTTACCCTCCACGCTGCCCTCCAATGCTAAATTTGTGATCCCTCGATGCCTCAGAACATGTCCTACCAACCGATCCCTTCTTCTAGTCAAGTTGTGCCACAAACTTCTCTTCTCCCCAATCCTATTCAATATCTCCTCATTAGTTACATGATCTACCCACCTTATCTTCAGCATTCTTCTGTAGCACCACATTTCGAAAGCTTCTATTCTCTTCTTGTCCAAACTAGTTATCGTCCATGTCTCACTTCCATACATGGCTACACTCCATACAAATACTTTCAGAAACGACTTCCTGACACCTAAATCTATATTCGATGTTAACAAATTTCTCTTCTTGAGAAACGCTTTCCTTGCCATTGCCAGTCTACATTTTATATCCTCTCTACTTCGACCATCATCGGTTATTTTACTCCCTAAACAGCAAAACTCCTTTACTACTTTAAGTGTCTCATTTCCTAATCTAATTCCCTCAGCATCACCCGACTTAATTTGACTACATTCCATTATCCTCGTTTTGCTTTTGTTGATGTTCATCTTATATCCTCCTTTCAAGACACTGTCCATTCCGTTCAACTGCTCTTCCAAGTCCTTTGCTTTCTCTGACAGAATTACAATGTCATCGGCGAACCTCAAAGTTTTTACTTCTTCTCCATGAATTTTAATACCTACTCCGAATTTTTCTTTTGTTTCCTTTACTGCTTGCTCAATATACAGATTGAATAACATCGGGGAGAGGCTACAACCCTGTCTCACTCCTTTCCCAACCACTGCTTCCCTTTCATGCCCTTCGACTCTTATAACTGCCATCTGGTTTCTGTACAAATTGTAAATAGCCTTTCGCTCCCTGTATTTTACCCCTGCCACCTTCAGAATTTGAAAGAGAGTATTCCAGTCAACATTGTCAAAAGCTTTCTCTAAGTCTACAAATGCTAGAAACGTAGGTTTGCCTTTTCTTAATCTTTCTTCCAAGATAAGTCGTAAGGTCAGTATTGCCTCACGTGTTCCAACATTTCTACGGAATCCAAACTGATCCTCCCCGAGGTCGGCTTCTACCAGTTTTTCCATTCGTCTGTAAAGAATTCGCGTTAGTATTTTGCAGCTGTGACTTATTAAACTGATAGTTCGGTAACTTTCACATCTGTCAACACCTGCTTTCTTTGGGATTGGAATTATTATATTCTTCTTAAAGTCTGAGGGTATTTCGTCTGTCTCATACATCTTGCTCACCAGATGGTAGAGTTTTGTCATGACTGGCTCTCCTGAGGCCATCAGTAGTTCTAATGGAATGTTGTCTACTCCCGGGGCCTTGTTTTGACTCAGGTCTTTTAGTGCTCTGTCAAACTCTTCACGCAGTATCTTATCTCCCATTTCATCTTCATCTACATCCTCTTCCATTTCCATAATATTGTCCTCAAGTACATCGCCCTTGTATAAACCCTCTATATACTCCTTCCACCTTTCTGCTTTCCCTTCTTTGCTTAGAACTGGGTTGCCATCTGAGCTCTTGATATTCATACAAGTGGTTCTCTTCTCTCCAAAGGTCTCTTTAATTTTCCTGTAGGCAGTATCTATCTTACCCCTAGTGAGACAAGCCTCTACATCCTTACATTTGTCCTCTAGCCATCCCTGCTTAGCCATTTTGCACTTCCTGTCGATTTCATTTTTGAGACGTTTATATTCCTTTTTGCCTGCTTCATTTACTGCATTTTTATATTTTCTCCTTTCATCAATTAAATTCAATATTTCTTCTGTTACCCAAGGATTTCTATTAGCCCGCGTCTTTTTACCTACTTGATCGTCTGCTGCCTTCACCACTACATCCCTCACAGCTACCCATTCTTCTTCTACTGTATTTCTTTCCCCCATTCCTGTCAATTGTTCCCTAATGCTCTCCCTGAAACTCTGTACAACCTCTGGTTCTTTCAGTTTATCCAGGTCCCATCTCCTTAAATTCCCACCTTTTTGCAGTTTCTTCAGTTTCAATCTGCAGTTCATAACCAATAGATTGTGGTCAGAATCTACATCTGCCCCAGGAAATGTCTTACAATTTAATACTTGGTTCCTAAATCTCTGTCTTACCATTATATAATCTATCTGAAACCTGTCAGTATCTCCAGGCTTCTTCCATGTATACAGCCTCCTTTCATGATTCTTGAACCAAGTGTTAGCTATGATTAAGTTATGCTCTGTGCAAAATTCTACAAGGCGGCTTCCTCTTTCATTCCTTCCCCCCAATCCATATTCACCTACTATGTTTCCTTCTCTCCCTTTTCCTACTGACGAATTCCAGTCACCCATCACTATTAAATTTTCGTCTCCCTTCACTACCTGAATAATTTCTTTTATCTCGTCATACATTTCATCTATTTCTTCATCATCTGCAGAGCTAGTTGGCATATAAACTTGTACTACTGTAGTAGGCATGGGCTTTGTGTCTATCTTGGCCACAATAATGCGTTCACTATGCTGTTTGTAGTAGCTAACCCGCACTCCTATTTTTTATTCATTATTAAACCTACTCCTGCATTACCCCTATTTGATTTTGTATTTATAACCCTGTAATCACCTGACCAAAAGTCTTGTTCCTCCTGCCACCGAACTTCACTAATTCCCACTATATCTAACTTTAACCTATCCATCTCCCTTTTTAAATTTTCTAACCTACCTGCCCGATTAAGTGATCTGACATTCCACGCTCCGATCCGTAGAACGCCAGTTTTCTTTCTCCTGATAACGACGTCCTCTTGAGTAGTCCCCGCCCGGAGATCCGAATGGGGGACTATTTTACCTCCGGAATATTTTACCCAAGAGGACGCCATCATCATTTAATCATACAGTAGAGCTGCATGTCCTCGGGAAAAATTACGGCTGTAGTTTCCCCTTGCTTTCAGCCGTTCGCAGTACCAGCACAGCAAGGCCGTTTTGGTTAATGTTACAAGGCCAGATCAGTCAATCATCCAGACTGTTGCCCCTGCAACTACTGAAAAGGCTGCTGCCCCTCTTCAGGAACCACATGTTTGTCTGGCCTCTCAACAGATACCCCTCCGTTGTGGTTGCACCTACGGTACGGCCATCTGTATCGCTGAGGCGCGCAAGCCTCCCCACCAACGGCAAGGTCCATGGTTCATGGGGGGGCACAACTACATGAAAACTCAAATTCGAGTGGCCAATATTATAAAAAAAAACTCCATGGGATTTTTGGTATAGTTTGTCCCCCACGAGAGGTACCGGGATTAAGACTGGTTGTTTTAGCCTCAAATCTCTGTCTACATTCAATGTATTCCCGTACTTATTTTTCAAAAGAAGTGTAGTTGAAAAAGCTCGTTCACACGGATAGGTTGTCAAAAAGCCCCTGAAGGGTCTCAGTGCAATTTTGATATTTACTGGATACTCTTGCCAAGCACTTATCCACAAAGGGACCAATGGTGTTGCTTTTTAAAAAAAAGATTTTAGGGCCTAGTGCCATTCTAGTCCAGATAACGAACCTTCTGTACTTAATGACATTTTCAGATTTTTAAAGTAACCTTCTCCAAACGAATTTGTGACCCACTGAATTTTACCCTCAATATTTGCGAAATACACTCCTGGAAATTGAAATAAGAACACCGTGAATTCATTGTCCCAGGAAGGGAAAACTATTGACACATTCCTGGGGTCAGATACATCACATGATCACACTGACAGAACCACAGGCACATAGACACAGGCAACAGAGCATGCACAATGTCGGCACTAGTACAGTGTATATCCACCTTTCGCAGCAATGCAGGCTGCTATTCTCCCATGGAGACGATCGTAGAGATGCTGGATGTAGTCCTGTGGAACGGCTTGCCATGCCATTTCCACCTGGTGCCTCAGTTGGACCAGCGTTCGTGCTGGACTTGCAGACCGCGTGAGACGACGCTTCATCCAGTCCCAAACATGCTCAATGGGTGACAGATCCGGAGATCTTGCTGGCCAGGGTAGTTTGTAACGCCGGAAATGCATATCCTCCTATTTCCATCTATTGTACTATTTTTTTTCCTTGCGTTGTTACCTCAAGATATGACATTTCTGTCTCTTTGTATATTGTAATTGTTTTACTATTTGTATATTTATGCATTTATGTCGATGTATAATTGGTTTGTTTCGTAAATATTATTTGTATTTTTACGCTGGGTCTTGCCTAGGGAAAACTGCTATCGAACGATTACGTCGATAGGTCGTGTGAAGAATCAAAGTGTGTAGGATCTTTGGTAGTGTTAACTCTGCCGCGTGGAGCGCGGGCTGAGAGAAGGAGTGTGGCTGGGGTAGCGAGTGGAGCAGGTGTGTTGTGTGACGCTCCCGCGAGTTGCCGCGCTTTCGGGGTTTGGCAGCATGTAATTGCGCTCGACTTGCGATGATAGTTTCTGACATGGTGTCGCGGACGGGAAACATTAACTAGCGCACATCAAGAGCCCGTTTCGTCTGGTAACCGTGTCGAGAAGAAGGCGCGCCAACATCCAGCTTCTGCAACAGCGACGGCCGACAATGAGTGACTGTCGCCACCTCCTCGATCGACGGCTTCAAACCTTCAATCAACCAACAAGGAAGACTGGAAGCAAGTAAAGTTTTAGAACTGTATGGCAGACCTCAGCTTTTCAAACTGTACCATTTTCGTCACTATAATTACAGCAACTTAGCATGAACGTTTGTTGCTCATTGTCCCAATTGCATTACCAAGCAGAGTCCCTTCCTTTTCCGGAATGAACCCGAGTGTCATTGAAATTCAAACGCCAGCATTAAAGTAATATTCTATTTCACTGCTTTAATTTCAAAGTTCAGTTAGCTGGCTACAATATTCAGATTACACAAGCACAAATTAAGAGTGCGAGTTTTGTTACCATATTTTAGCTTACCTGTGACTGCAGCTCAGCTTGGTACGTACTAAATTTTACTATTGTTAATTGTTCAGAATCATTTAATTCAGGCTCAAAGTTAAATCTCTTCTTTCTAAATTGCGTAGATTCAAGTAGCTTTTGAAATGATTGTTGAGGTAGTCCAAGACTAACCGTATTTTACTGAATTGCGATGTGCTTCAGAAAGAAAGCTCACTATTAACTTCAGTCACTAAATTAACTTTCGATTTTCCGGTTTTATTAATTCTTTTGCTAAATTAAGTCAGGGTGTAGCGAAATTTATTACTTCTGACAAACTTTCAGTTTTCACACTACACGTGTCAACCTTCAGTTGCCACGCTTCTAGTGCTAATTATATGTGTAATAACCTTTCTTTTTCAGTTACTATAGTAATTGTCCTTAGGACTGGCGACCGTGATTTCCCCCAAATCTCAAATACCTAATTACCGCTAGTTAATTGTTAACGTAACGGCTGCACATTTACTTTCTTTATTAACTTTACCCCTTTTCAAAATTAATTTCCACCAGTTTCATTAGCACATTTCCTTTCATTTAGATGTAACCCTTTCCTCCCTCTTTACCGACAGGTTAACTTCGGTGACGATTGCTTTTCCAAAACTCCCATTAGGTACACGCGGTTTCATTTTTCACTGTCATTAAGGTCGGTAAGTGAGACAGGACAATCTTCGGATTTGAGGTTGTTCTGGACACGAATTTTGCATTGTGCAAATCTCGTAACAAAGTACTGGTTACGTACAGGCCGTTACGTCAGCGAGAATAAGTAGTGGGAGTAATCCTAATTATATTTGAGGTTTGGCATTTATATTGAAAATTATTAAAATGAGTGAAGGCAACAATTGCCAAAATTTGGTAGACTTGGATACGGAACAATCGGTCGAACAGTGGGAAACGCGCACCGCGGTACCCATTGTTCAGGGGCAGGCGGCTAGCATGAAAGACGCGACCGCCGAAACGCAACAAAGAGCAGAAATGGAATTCCACACTTTAGAAAATGTTTCGGAATCGGAAGTGAAAATCAAATGTGAATCCCTTGATGACGAATACGGGGGGACAATTAAAGAGGAAGCCGCTACGGAAGTAAAACCGGTAGTTTCCGGGAATTTAACTGATTTATTGAATGTTTTGATTAACGAAATCAAGAGTCAATCGGCAGAAATTAAAGCTCTGTCTGCCAAGCAAGAAGATCAGGCTGCCAAGCAAGAAGCTCAGGCTGCCAAGCAAGAAGCTCAGGCTGTCAAGCAAGAGGCTCGGGCTGCCAAGCAAGAAGCTCAGGCTGCCAAGCAAGAAGCTCAGTCTGAAAAAATTGAACGGATGCTAGACAATCAGAACAAAGCTATTAACGTTGTTAACAACAATGTTGGAGTTGTTAATACAAAAGTTGATAAAATCAAAGAAGATATTGTTGTAATTAATACCGAAATCGGTAATCTTAAACAGGAAATGATAGGCGTTCAGGCGGAAATTGCGAGCATAAATACTCGTTTTGATTCCGAAATTAGCAGAATCGAGAAAAGTGTAGGAGAAGCAGTTGCTCCGATCATCGAGAATAAGGTGACGGAACAAATTCAATTAGTGAAAAAAGAGGATAAAAAGAAGGTGCAAACTTTAAAGGCTTTAGTATCTGAAGTAGATACCAAAGTGACCAAGCAGGCTAATACCTGCGAAGAGAAAAAAGGGGAAGTAGAAACGCTTGCGACAACCACTTGCCAAGTAATTACGAGAGTGTCAGAATTAGAAAAGAAACTTGACGAAAAACAGACCTATGTGCCAATCTGTGCACATAGTTCGGAATTGTTGATGAAAGAGGAGCGGTTCGACCCCTTGAAAAAAGGCGGTATACACGCGACGGATTTCATTAAAAATTGTGAAAGAGTTTTACCCAGATCATGGACTAATGAGAGAAAAATTAATGCGGTTATTGATGTGCTGGCTGGTGATGCCAAGCGTTGGGGCTTAAACCTCAACATTACGAACCTGACTTTTGACGAGTTTAAAAATTTGTTTCTGGCTGAATACTGGTCAGAGCAAAAACAGCAAAGTGTCTGGCGCGAATTTGTCGTATCGAGGCCTTTCGATGCGAATTCGCGCGGCTCGATGAAGGAGTTTTGTGAGGGCTGGATCCGCAAGTTGGAATATTTGCGTGATCGCCGCACGGAATCCGAAATAGTCTGGGAACTCTACAAGAAGCTTCCAGATGATACAAAACGCTACGTAGGAAGCAATTATAGGACAGTGAATGATTTCCTGGAAAGAGTTGAGGACGAGGACAATTGGCGCAATAATCGCGACAGTGGTAGAGGCCGTGGTAACAACAACGAGTACCACAGCAACCACAACAATGATAACCATGGGAATAATGCATACCGCAGCAATAACAATAATGGTTCGGACCGTAATAACAATCGGTACAATGCAAATAATAACAGGAATGACAGAAACCAGTATCATACTAACGTGATACGGGCTTCACAGAATAGTAATAACGCCAGAGGGTGTGATCAGCCGCCTCAGCAGCATCTGGGGAGCGTATCTGCTGGGACGAGACAGGGAAACCATTAGCCGCGCCGGTGAGGGGCCGAGCGGGCGTGGAGAAATTTTGGCGGCCCAATAACAAGAGAAAACCCAGGTGTCGCCGTTATGAAAATTCCGTATGGAATAATCAACGGCGGGAGAGTGTGCCAGTGTTAAGAGAAAAGAGTGCGCCCACAAGTAGTAGATCAGCTGTATACACGGCAGTAGAAAATACATTCGCTGTCAGTGAGAACAATTTAAGTAGTGTTCCGGAAATCGATCATAAAGTGGCAGCTGTAATACCCACAGCGGAACTGGAGATTGAGTTTAATAATGATTCACAAGTGTTGAGAGAAGATCAGATGTCGGATAAAACGTCCGTCATCGAGCGAGGGGATGCAGAGAGGGATGAGGTCTGGTTAAGGCAGTTCGGTCGCTTATACGACGAACTAAGAGATTATAGGGGTCTGTATGGGAGAAGCGTTTGTGGGGAGCGCGTGCAGGATTTTCCGCGTCTCGTCCCGCAGGAAGATAGTGTTTGTGAAATGATAGAAAGTTCTGGCCCTAATCGGCAGACTTTACTAGAAATAGTTGATGTTAAGGGGGAGCACGAGCAAGATTCGTCGTGTTTCGTCCCGCGGGAGTTAGATGTTGAAGTAGTAACGGAAAGTTCTGGCCCTAACCGGCAGACCTTGCCGAAAGTTTCAGTGGTAGAAGTAACCGACCCATCCGACGCAAACCTCCAGTTTAAACATTTCGAGAGTATTAAGGAGAAAGATTGCGAAAATTTTAGTGATAGCCGGACACGATTGGTAGAAAAGCACATAGATTACAACGTGTATGAGGTTAGAGCTGACATTATACGGTCAGACGATAGCAGTGTGGGTTGCGCAGATCTAGCGGAAGTAATTGCAGAAACTACTGGACACATTCCTCCAGGTAGATTGGCGGATGAGATTAATCTGACCAAAGTGGAATCAACGATGGTGACGATTAATGAATTGATAGCAAAGCAACACTCACTAGTTGACGAGTTACAGGAAAAGGTTTCGGTATTGGAGGCGAAGCTACAGGCTAAGCCTCAGGACAAACGTGTTGAAATTAAAACTGTATGTGAACAGAGGCTGAAAAAGCCGCCAGATAAGCCGGATTTAGGATCAAAGCCGGATGGTTTTTTCTGGAATGACCTGGATATAGACGAGGATTTACTGTGGGAAAATAAAGAAACAGTCGAGGACAAGTGTAGACAGATAGTAGTGTCTGTTAATATGCACGACCTACAACTAAACATGTTGATTGACACCGGTGCAGAATTGAGTGCTGCATCTGGGAAAATATTTGAGTTACTGAAAGACAGACCTGGCATCGTAGTTACGCCAGTAACAGGAGTGAAAATTATCAGTGCTACTGGGAAGGCCAGTAAACCGGTCACAAAACAGATTTTTGTCCACTTCGAGATATGTGGGGCACGATTTGAACAAGAGTTTGTCGTCGTGCCAGACTTGACTACGGAAGTAATTATGGGGTTAGATTGGCTATTAAAGTACCGTGCAGTGATTAACTGCGAAAGCAAAACTTTGACATGTACGTCACAAGATAAAACAATAGTAGTTAGTTTTGACGAGGCAGGAGACGGTGTGCATAGGCAATACCAGCCTATACACATTGTTAACTGGCCGGATGACATTGATGTAGGAATGAATTTGAACTGCAGTAATGTGAGGAATCTCGGAATTGACAATAGTGTAGAAAGTGAATTGGAAAGTATTGTAGACGGTGTGTCAAACGTAACACACGAACAAAGACGAGGCCTGTATGAAGTAATAATGAGGAATAAGAGTGTGTTTTCAGACAAACCGGGACTTGTGGAAGGATATAAATGCAAGTTGCATGTAATTCCGCACGAACCATTCTTCGTGAGACCGTATGCTATACCGCTGTCCAAAAAGGAAGCAGTGCAACGAGAGATAGATAAGATGATCGAATGGGGAGTGATTGAAAGAAGTACGAGTCCATACAATAACGGTTTGGTCATTGTAGCAAAACGGGATGGTAGTGTGCGTATTGTGATTGACGCACGCACGTTGAATAGGGTCGTTCAACGTGAAACAGACAGACCAGAGAGTATGGAGGAGGTTTTGCAACGTTTTCATGACGTTAAGTTCATGACTAGCCTCGATCTGACGGCTAGTTACTGGCAAATAGAACTCGAAGAAGAATCTAGGCCATACACCGCCTTCTTGTTTGCGGGCAGGTGTTATCAGTATAGAGTACTGCCGTTTGGACTTAATATATCTGTGTCCGTATTCATCAGGGCCCTAGATAAAGTGCTAGGACCGGCTTTGAGTTCAAGATTAACTGTATATGTTGACGACCTATTGTTGGCCAATGCCACTTGGCATGACCATTGTGACCTGTTAGATGAAGTTTTTAGAGCATTGCGCCGTGGCGGAATGACTCTAAAGCTAAAGAAATGCGAATTTGTGAAGCAGGAACTGAAATTTTTAGGGCATGTAATTACCACTGCTGGTATTACGAAGGACCCAGAGAAACTAGAGGCAATAAGGAATTGTCCTCCACCCAAGTCTAGGAAACAGTTAAAAAGTTTTCTAGGGTTAACAGGATTTTACCGCAAATTTGTAAAAGGACAAGTGTTTAATGATGAAAATTTGAATAACCTCTTACGCAAAAACGTTCCGTTTGTGTGGACTGACGGGTGTCAGGCCGCTTTCGAGAGATTAAAAGACGAGTTGTTAAGATCTAACATACTATTTCATCCTGATTTATCGCTACCCTTCCATCTGGGAACGGATTCGTCCAATTACGGGGTGGGGGTAGAACTGTTCCAAGAAGTTGGTGAAGGAGAGGATAAGGAACACCGGACGATAGCGTTCGCGAGTTGAACTTTATCAAAAAGTGAGCGAAACTACACGATTTCTGAGAAAGAGTGTCTCGCTATCGTGTGGGGATTCAAGAAGTTCAAGGGTTACCTATGGGACCGTAAGGTGATTATTCATACGGACCATAAGGCGCTCACTTATCTGAAGGATTGTAAACTACCTCACGAAAGACTGACAAGGTGGTCGCTGTATTTACAGCAATTTAACTATGACATCTGTTACGTAAAAGGGACCGACAATTGCGTAGCGGATGCGCTGTCGCGGTTGCCCGAGTCTAATCAAGATGTATTGAAAGATGAGTCAGATGGAGTGGTCAAATTATACTATTTTAAAGAAGTTGAGGGACGTAAATTAGTAGTGAACATCTGTAAGAATCTACGTCGTCATCAGAACGAGGACGGTTGTTTAAATATGGTGAAAACCCGATGTGACGAAAGGAGTCCAGAAGGAGAGAAATTAAGAAAGTATTACAAGATATACGATCATATCTTGTACATATGTAAGGGTGAAGATAGTAATATTTGGCGGGTATGCTGGCCCACCAAATACGTCACGGAAATAATAGACTACTACCATTTGGCGTATGGTCACTGTGGACCAAAGAAATGTACGGAAAAGCTGAGTGAAGTAGTGCATTTTAACAACATGTTAAAACGCGTTACTGACAGAGTGAAAACTTGCGATTTATGTCAGAAGGTGAAGGTTACCAACTGTACGAGTCGTGGTCCTATGCAAAGTATAAGACCTAACGACACCTTTGAGTTACTGTGCGTGGACTTGTACGGACCTTTGCCCAAGTCATCAGGAAACTTTGCCTACATTTTAGTAGTGCTAGAAGCTTTTTCCAAGTTCATCAAGCTATACCCGATTAGGAAAGCTACAGCCAAAGCGGTCTATAGCAAGCTTGTGAACGATTATTTTGTTCATATTGGCAAGCCCAAGGCGATTCTATCATATAATGGGGCACAATTTACTTCTAAGTTGTGGAATGAAGGCATGGAAAGTAATGGGGTCGAGGTGATCCATATTTCAGCTTACTGTCCGGCTGGGAATCCCGCTGAGAGGTATATGCGCGAGCTAGGCCGACTTTGCCGTACCTATTGCCATCACAATCATAGGGCATGGGGCAAATATGTAGCAGTATTTGAGAGAATTATGAACACCTTGAGACATGAATCGACGGGATTTTCTCCAGAGGAAATCCTGTTGGATGACAGAAGTAAAAGTTTAGTGGAAGAGATAATCAAATTCCCTCCACGGATTGACATTAGTATTGGTGTGAAAAAAGATCGTTTGCGAGAAGTAATGAAGCTAAAAGCCGATGCTCGCATACGTCGTCATGACGCTTAAACGCGTTTTGCTAAGTTTGCAATCGGAGACTTAGTACTTGTAAAAGCTCATGAGAAATCGAGCGAGATAGACCATGAAATCTCTAAATTTAAGTTTGTTTATAATGGACCATATAAAGTCATTGGTATACCTCACACAAATGCTTATTGCTTAGAGTATCCAAGCTCTGGAAAACGATTAGGTATACGGAATATTGTAGACTTGAAATTGTACCAACCTAGGATCGATTAATACCACACAATGGGTAATTTGTACAGTATGTAAATATAGAGTGTAAGATTTAAGGATGTGCCATGTTACGATGCGTTTGCCTGACCTAGAGGTCATTAAAGAAGTTGTAATTAATAAGTAATTAATTTTGACTAAATGATTTAAGAGTAACTGATTAGTAATCATCTGAAAAATCCAAGCTGCTAGTTTAAGTTTTCAGCTGAGTCACAGTAGATTAAGCAATGTAAATATGATTTTGTAACTTTCTGTAATATTTCATGAATGTGTGTTTTTATTAGTCATTGCCGACGTACTTAGACGCTGTTTTAAGTTTCAGGCTAGTACATGCGTGTGATGATGGACAGTGTTGAGTTATCCACTGTGATAGTATTAAGGGACTCCTTGAGATTACTCGGGAGTGAGTTTTTCCTAAAGAATTCAGTGAAACGGACGTTCTGGAAATGCCGTCACACAGGCAGGTGAGATCAAGCGTGCCGCACAGGCGGGCGCAACAATACTTGCGAGGCGAAGCCGCTGTCGGCTCTGTGCCGCTGTCGGTTCTTGTGCCGCTGTCGGCATTCTTTGTACTTGCGGGTACGGAAGGCGGAACTGTTTTTCTTCCTGGACAGCTGAAAGAATTCTACTGTCAATATTTATGTTTTATTTTATCTGCTGTATATTATTTTCTTGTTTAGCGTTAATTGGACATGACGAGAATATTAATTATGAAAAGGTTACATAAAATTGTGTATTCTATGTAATTAATTATTAGTTTGCGTATTTTGATATACCTGTTTTTTATGACCATGTACTCTGATCAATTTTGCAAATAGTATTCCATTTCTTATAGTGTTACGAATTTTAATGATTTTGGAATAGCTAAACCATTTTCTATGTTTTCTATGAATTTTGATATGTTGTCAACCTGTTTTATTTTGTGCAAGATGACAGAGTGGAATAAGATTAGGAGTGTCTCCACTCAATTATTATTGTCTAAAAAATTGGGTTATGGTTAATTAGACGAATGCTAAATTTTTTTGATGTTTTGAGCATATGCATTTCCGCTGTTTCTTTTTTGGGACATTTTCTGAGTCTGTTTACGTTACACGAACATCCTCAGACAATGTGGGGCACGTGTAACGCCGGAAATGCATATCCTCCTATTTCCATCTATTGTACTATTTTTTTCCTTGCTTTGTTACCTCAAGATATGACATTTCTGTCTCTTTGTATATTGTAATTGTTTTACTATTTGTATATTTATGCATTTATGTCGATGTATAATTGGTTTGTTTCGTAAATATTATTTGTATTTTTACGCTGGGTCTTGCCTAGGGAAAACTGCTATCGAACGATTACGTCGATAGGTCGTGTGAAGAATCAAAGTGTGTAGGATCTTTGGTAGTGTTAACTCTGCCGCGTGGAGCGCGGGCTGAGAGAAGGAGTGTGGCTGGGGTAGCGAGTGGAGCAGGTGTGTTGTGTGACGCTCCCGCGAGTTGCCGCGCTTTCGGGGTTTGGCAGCATGTAATTGCGCTCGACTTGCGATGATAGTTTCTGACATGGTGTCGCGGACGGGAAACATTAACTAGCGCACATCAAGAGCCCGTTTCGTCTGGTAACCGTGTCGAGAAGAAGGCGCGCCAACATCCAGCTTCTGCAACAGCGACGGCCGACAATGAGTGACTGTCGCCACCTCCTCGATCGACGGCTTCAAACCTTCAATCAACCAACAAGGAAGACTGGAAGCAAGTAAAGTTTTAGAACTGTATGGCAGACCTCAGCTTTTCAAACTGTACCATTTTCGTCACTATAATTACAGCAACTTAGCATGAACGTTTGTTGCTCATTGTCCCAATTGCATTACCAAGCAGAGTCCCTTCCTTTTCCGGAATGAACCCGAGTGTCATTGAAATTCAAACGCCAGCATTAAAGTAATATTCTATTTCACTGCTTTAATTTCAAAGTTCAGTTAGCTGGCTACAATATTCAGATTACACAAGCACAAATTAAGAGTGCGAGTTTTGTTACCATATTTTAGCTTACCTGTGACTGCAGCTCAGCTTGGTACGTACTAAATTTTACTATTGTTAATTGTTCAGAATCATTTAATTCAGGCTCAAAGTTAAATCTCTTCTTTCTAAATTGCGTAGATTCAAGTAGCTTTTGAAATGATTGTTGAGGTAGTCCAAGACTAACCGTATTTTACTGAATTGCGATGTGCTTCAGAAAGAAAGCTCACTATTAACTTCAGTCACTAAATTAACTTTCGATTTTCCGGTTTTATTAATTCTTTTGCTAAATTAAGTCAGGGTGTAGCGAAATTTATTACTTCTGACAAACTTTCAGTTTTCACACTACACGTGTCAACCTTCAGTTGCCACGCTTCTAGTGCTAATTATATGTGTAATAACCTTTCTTTTTCAGTTACTATAGTAATTGTCCTTAGGACTGGCGACCGTGATTTCCCCCAAATCTCAAATACCTAATTACCGCTAGTTAATTGTTAACGTAACGGCTGCACATTTACTTTCTTTATTAACTTTACCCCTTTTCAAAATTAATTTCCACCAGTTTCATTAGCACATTTCCTTTCATTTAGATGTAACCCTTTCCTCCCTCTTTACCGACAGGTTAACTTCGGTGACGATTGCTTTTCCAAAACTCCCATTAGGTACACGCGGTTTCATTTTTCACTGTCATTAAGGTCGGTAAGTGAGGGGGAGGTAACAAGTTGACTTACACCTTCTAGAGCACGTTGGGTGGCACGGGATACATGCGGACGTGCATTGTCCTGTTGGAACAGCAAGTTCCCTTGCCGGTCTAGGAATGGTAGAACGATGGGTTCGATGACAGTTTGGATGTACCGTGCACTATTCAGTGTCCCCTCGACGATCACCAGTGGTGTACGGCCAGTGTAGGAGATCGCTCCCCACACCATGATGCCGGGTGTTGGCCCTGTGTGCCTCGGTCGTATGCAGTCCTGATTGTGGCGCTCACCTGCACGGCGCCAAACACGCATACGACCATCATTGGCACCAAGGCAGAAGCGACTCTCATCGCTGAAGACGACACGTCTCCATTCGTCTCTCCATTCACGCCTGTCGCGACACCACTGGAGGCGGGCTGCACGATGTTGGGGCGTGAGTGGAAGACGGCCTAACGGTGTGCGGGACCGTAGCCCAGCTTCATGGAGACGGTTGCGAATGGTCCTCGCCGATACCCCAGGAGCAACAGTGTCCCTAATTTGCTGGGAAGTGGCGGTGCGGTCCCCTACGGCACTGCGTAGGATCCTACGGTCTTGGCGTGCATCCGTGCGTCGCTGCGGTCCGGTCCCAGGTCGACGGGCACGTGCACCTTCCGCCGACCACTGGCGACAACATCGATGTACTGTGGAGATCTCACGCCCCACGTGTTGAGCAATTCGGCGGTACGTCCACCCGGCCTCCCGCATGTCCACTATACGCCCTCGCTCAAAGTCCGTCAACTGCACATACGGTTCACGTCCACGCTGTCGCGGCATGCTACCAGTGTTAAAGACTGCGATGGAGCTCCGTATGCCACGGCAAACTGGCTGACACTGACGGCGGCGGTGCACAAATGCTGCGCAGCTAGCGCCATTCGACGGCCAACACCGCGGTTCCTGGTGTGTCCGCTGTGCCGTGCGTGTGATCATTGCTTGTACAACCCTCTCGCAGTGTCCGGAGCAAGTATGGTGGGTCTGACACACCGGTGTCAATGTGTTCTTTTTTCCATTTCCAGGAGTGTAGTTCCTAAAAGAAACATGAAAAGTTTTAGGTACTGCTCTAGTAAATCTAGTTAGTATATTTCTCATTCAGATGAGTAAAGACTATATGTGTAATCACATTATAAGACAAGTAACTAAAATTATTATTATTTTTAAAAATAGTAGTGTTTGAAAACTTAACTGTTTTAGGTAAAGTTACTGTTTAAAGAAGTGTAGTGGTGAAGTCACGCCTGTTAAAATATTTACATAAAATTTAGCAAAACATATAATTCTGAATTACCTGAGGCTGGCTGCCAAAGATTTGAGGTGATCTTTCATAGTTGTAACTGTTCTTTTATCATTTTTGACTTCGATGGTTTACAAAAAACCATGTGAGACTGGAAATACATCAAAGAAATCTTTTTCCACTTTTTGAGCCCATCGTTGAAATTTCATTATCATTGCTTCTACGATGTCATGCTCAAAAAAATTTATGAACGTCCTTACCTTGCAGAGTTAAGAGTGCTGAGTGTACTGAGCACATCTGGCAAATGTGCAAGTCATGCCAACCAGTTTTCATCGGTCACACATTCTAATACACTACTTCCAAGTTTATCATCACAGCCTCCATCCATAAGAAAAATTGCGCATCTGTCACGGAGTGTGTGTGTTCACTACCCGTTTCATCGCACACAGTCTGGTAGTGAAACCAGATAGGATATAAATGGTCCAGTAATAATAATCAACGCGATGTGTTTCAAACCACCTCAATGAAATCAGTCAGACGAATTGCACAACAGGTGTGAATCAACTGGGAGATATTGCGACAAATTGTTGTTGAATACTTGCACCTCTTCCCATACATAATTCAAACCCATTTAGTCCCAGGGCCGTGGAACAGCGGTTGAACAGGACTTTGATGTGAGTATGGTTTGGTTTAGTGACGAAGCCAACTTTCATTTGGATGTTTTCGTCAATAAGCAAAAATGGGGCATTTGGGGGGGGGGGGGTTGAGAATCCGTATTTCGCGAACGAGATGTCTCTTCACCCTCAACGGGTGATTGTGTGGTGTGCAATGTCCAGTCACGGAATAATCGGTGTGATATTCCTTGATGGACAGTAACTACCATACGGTATGTAAAGGTTTTGAAAGATGATTTCATACCCCATTATCCGAAGTGCCCTGATTTCGACAAGATGTGGTTCATGCAAGACAGAGCTCGACCCCATCGAAGCAGGAGAGTGTTTGACGTCCTAGAGAAGCACTCTGGGGACTGCATTTTGGCTCTGGGGTACTTAGAGGCCACTGGTATTGGCCTCGATTGGCCGCCATGACCTCCTGATCTGAACACATGGGACTTCCTTTTGTGGGGCTATATTAAAGACAACATGTGCAGCAATAACCCCAACTGCTGTGCTGAAAACAGCCATTCAGGAGGTTATCGACACACATTTTCCGACTCTTCAGCAGAGTATGCAGGTTTCGGATTGACGAACGCACAGACGTTTTCATGGAAAGCTGAAGCTTAAAACAGGGAAGGCGTGAACCCAAGGGAGAAAAGAATGACACCGGATATGAATGCAGGGGCATTGGGTGGCAGTTAAAGTTTGGAAAACGAGGTAACTGAGTTGACATGGTCCCTAGTTGGCCGTGAAGACGAAGAAGAAGAATGTTATTAATAAATATGGAAAAATGTTTTGTGGAGTTTGAAATCCGCACTAGTTATTTCATGTCTGAAGTTTGCAATAACTCCCAGTGTATAAGTATGTATAATAATAATACATCAGTAGTATTCACATACCTTTTAAATTTTCTGTAATTTATTCACAAAATAGGTTAACAGACATAAGTGAAAGAAAATAAATCAATAGTTTAAAAACACATATGTTCGTTGTAATAGAAACAATTTAAAATACAAAGAGTTCAAATAGTATAGTTATTCAGAAGCTGATCCATCAGAATTTGCAGTACTGAAATCCGATACTGAGGTACTGTCGTCATAATTTTCCCCACACGTAAAATGTCCTCAACTTATGAAGGTATTGGAATCCCAAAGTAGTCTCTTGTTTTTGAATAGCCATCCACGTACCATCCGCAAGACTCAAGACGTTGTTTTACGCGTAAGTGTTTTGTTTTAACGATTTGCGGCATGGTGGAATCATTTTTGAATGAAGCTTCAAATTTTTTTCATAAATTGATCATTTCCTCTCTTGATTGAATCATTGGTTTGGAAAATACGAAATCTTACATCAGTAACACGTGTGCACTTCTTAATGCAATCTGTAGAACATTAAACTCTCGAAGCACCTCAATTATTTTCTTTGATGAAACTGTCGGCATCATCTGTTAGTATCGCAAAACTTCTTTTGTAGATTTTGTTTTTTTGAAAAAACTTTAGGTTCGACTTTTCATTTAATGTAGAAAGCAGCTGCGTAATAGCAACCTATACATGCGTGGAATTGTGGCAGACTTAGAGATAATGAGGATCCATTTCAGTGCTAATTTTATGCGACTGATGCACTTCACGTTTTTATTATTTTTTATCTTAATTGCTTAACTTACCAACCAAATTTCACGTTCAAAAACATTATGCATTTGGCCAACAAAATTATTAGAACGTCAGTATAGGAGGCTCTTACTAAAACGCCTTTGAAGGTGGTGGCTCTCTGCTAACACGAAACACAGATCGCGCATTCACTCCTTTATGTTGATATTCATCATTTTTCAGTTTTTACATGATTTTCCTTTACTTGATAAGAGTAGCACTGACTCCCAGCGGGTATAGACTTTCTTCCTTTGCAAAATTGATACCAAATGGTCATTCTCCCAATAATCGTCTGAGAATTGTACGAGTATCAAAGCCTCCTAAAACGATAAGCGCTAGGACGTCCCAAAAAACTGGTAGTCTAGGTTGTAAAAAAATGTTCACATGTGTGTGAAATCTTATGGGACTTAACTGCTAAGGTCATCAGTCCATAAGCCTACATAATACTTAACCTAAATTATCCTAAGGACAAACAAGGACAAACACACACACCCATGCCCGAGGGAGGAGTCGGACCTCCGCCGGGACCAGCCACACAGTCCATGACTGCATCGCCCTAGACCGCTCTGCTAATCCCGCGCGGCTCTAGGTTGTAGAGATACTTAAATTCTATATGCAATATCAGACTATTTTCGATTTTTTTCTTCTGAATTCGTGACTGAAGATGTTAACTAGCTATCAAATATAACACGTATTTCTGCAGCATTACTTGAACTAAGTTGAATGAGAATCGATTTAGCTATTTTATTAGAGGCTTTTGTCAAGAAGAATCCCATCCGGTGTAAGAAGTAAAATCCATCTACTCTTTCAACGTTGATTTGTGCCGGCTATAACATGTGGACTTGAGATTTCAGTGTCTCGGATGCTGCGGACTTGTCTGCTTTCAAAATTTCGGTGCTAATTTTATGCGATTGATGCACTTCGCGTTTTTATTATTTTTTATCTTAATTGCACAACTTTCCAACCAAATTTCACATTCAGAAACGTTATGCATTTGGCCAACAAAATTATTAGAACGTCAGGATAGGAGGCTCTTACTAAAACGCCATTGAAGGTGGTGGCTCTCTGCTAACACGAAACATAGATCGCGTATTCATTCCATTATGCTATTGGTGTTAGTGTTATTGGTGCTAGTGGAAGTGTCACTTTTCTGCTTTTTTTTTCGAGGCTATTTGCGTGTAGCTGACCAAAGACGTCTCGTCCCATTTTTAGCACTGCTTATCTTTATTCACTGAACGTTGGGGGCGCGCTGTGATGCGAAATTAAGAATTTGTTCCGTGATATCGGTTTCTCCAATCTTACTCTCATAGAATTGCATTCAGGAATAAAAGTTAACTTTTGTCACTTTCCCACTGACTTCATGATAAGCAAGAAATAATTAACAACTGAAAATACTGCTTTACCAGTAGACATGCTATATAAAAAGATTATCGATACTAACACTAAATGTGTTGACCATATTTTTTATCATTTTAATAATACTGTGTGAGAGCTGCAGCTTCCGAACTGAATGGCTACATGGCTAAGCGGGTTCGCTGTCATTGCCACAGAACCCTTCAATTTCAGGGGTTCCCGCACCCACATATGTCCTCCAGCCATAGTATTCATCAGTTTCAATTGTTACTGGATCCCTCTCTGCGACTCCTCCCCCCCTCCCCCACTTGATTTCCATTCTACGTGCTCCTGCGCCCATGTCTATATTAGGGACCAACGACTTCACTTCTCGTGTGTTTCTCCACTCATCTTCTACTGCACACTTGCTTGCATACTCATCTAAGCCCTCCAGGTACAACAGCTGTACTTTCCCGTGCTCTCAAACTAAATTATGACCCCCAGGTACCATAAATGTTCTTCCCCGGAGTTCGCGCCCTCCCATTCGCCCACTGGGTGCAACTTCCCGTCTCCTTTTCAGAGTGCTTTCGCACCTTTTTCAGCCATCTATGTCCAGTATGCCCATTACTTTGTTTGGTCTCCTTACAGACTCACTCAGGACAAGTTTCTCCTATGCTGTTGCCAATCTTGCCAGCCTCTCCTTGTCCACCCACGCCAAGTTCGCCACAGGTGGGCGGCGGGGGGGGGGGGGGGGGTGAGGAGGAGGGAGGGACGGACAGGATTCCAGCCTAGAGCCACAACCGCTGGACTTCTTAGACGCCACCGTTAATCAGTACTGCCAACAATGGACACTAGCAGAGGTCACGCATCCACTGGGTCAGGGCATGGGAGATCACTCTGGCGTGCCCCCCAAAACCTCTGACACCGTCTACCAGTCTTTTATTCCAGATTTGGACTTGCTCTCTCCTAGTGCTATGGGCCATGCTGACATGCCACAGCCTCAGCAACTTCTAGGGAAGTCAGCCCATCTCTGAGCTCAGCTCATACATGGATAGATGTCAACCACAGTCCTCTTGGGTCAGTGGCTCCACTTGTGGATGCATGCTTCGTGGCACTTCAGTATGTGACACATGCTCTTGTCTTTCATGGAGGGTGGGGAGGGGGATGCTGTGTATGAGCTGCTTGCCCAACATGTCTGCAACCCGTCTCACTCCTGTGGTATGCAAGCAGTGTAACCTGTAAGGGGTTACATCAGCAGATGACAGAGCCATGATCAACCATGCTGACAAGGCCAGCAGGTGGTTGTGTCAACGCCACTAGAGGTCACTGACCCAACAGACTGCCTGCTTCTGCAGACCACATGATTGCAAATTGTTCCTCCAGTACCGCTGTGTCACCTGAGCATTTAGACTGGTGCTAAGCCATTGTGATCAGACTTCCATTGAGCCTCAGGGTCAGGTGCTGACTGCACCCACAGTTCATCAATCAGAGTCTTTGATGGAAACGTTACATCCTGTGACACCGTGCTATGCACCAGCCACTACCAACCAAGGGAGCCACCACTGTCTCTCCCCAATATCACCATGATGTAGCCTCTACATCAGAAACTCAAGGACTTGGTACCGCCTGCGACCATATTTTACATTACATAGTTTTACTATGAAGTGAATTTCACGCTGGATTTATTCTTCACTAGGACCATCAATTCAGGATCAGATTCATATAAATTCAGTTCATATTATGAACCTTCGCAAACAGTTGTTATGATTACCTTTAGCCGGCCGCGGTGGTCTAGCGGTTCTGGCGCTGCAGTCCGGAACCGCGGGACTGCTACGGTCGCAGGTTCGAATCCTGCCTCGGGCATGGGTGTGTGTGATGTCCTTAGGTTAGTTAGGTTTAAGTAGTTCTAAGTTCTAGGGGACTTATGACCTAAGATGTTGAGTCCCATAGTGCTCAGAGCCATTTGAACCATTTTTTTGATTACCTTTTTCATGCCGCGCGGCTACCCCGCGTGGTCTAGGGCACCTTGTTATGGTCCGTGCGGCTCCCCTGTCGGAGGTTCGAGTCCTCCCTTGGGCCTGAGTGGGGGAGTATTGTCGTTAGCTTAAGTTAGGTTAAGTAGTGCGTAAGCTTAGGGGCCGATGACCTCAGCAGTTTGGTCCCATAAGACATTACAAAAAATTTCCAATTTTCTCCATGGTTTGGTTTATTTATCCATACTGCCAGAAAATGTTAGGTCACCCTGACAGAGGTTTCCAATTCTCTCAAGATTTGTTATTGCAACAGTGCATATGGAGTACATGAAATTATTACATTTACAGATCAATAGGACAAGCGGTTCTGAGGCACCCTATATCGACCAATGCTGAAACACCCATATTTGTACGTGATGTAGCCTGCATAGGTGGCAGTGGAGGTGCTGATTCTGACACCCACTCGATCGTACACAAGGCGAATACTGTCCTGGGATATGTTATGCTACACCTGCTTGACTCGTTCATGTAGCTCTTAGTTGACAAGCTCGATTTGAGACAAGTATGGAGATCGTACTGGCCAGGAAATTTTCTGCACGTCTTATAGGGCACGTTGAGTTTCACAGTCAGTGAGTGTGCAGACATTATCTTGTTGGAACAACACATCACCTTCCTGTTGCAAGAAACGAAAAAGAACGGGCCTAGGCTCTCCATGTACCGAAAGCCAGTTACTGCCCCATGCCCCATCTAGAAACACCAGAGATGAACAAGAGCTGTAGCTTATCACACCCTAGACCATAAGGCCAGGGTGGGACCAGTGTGCCTTGGACAAATGCACTCTATGAGACAGCGCTCACCAGGTCTATGTTCTACGTGGAAACGATCATCACTTGTACGAAGGCAGAACCTGCTTCCATCACCCAAGACCACGGCAAGCCATTCCATTTTCCAAGTGATCCTCTGCAGCACCAGTCGAGCTGTGCACGTCGATGCTGTGGCGTGAGTGGAAGACGGGCTAGAGGTGTGCCTGCCTGTAGTCTCACTGCTAATAACCATTTCACAACAGTTCATGTTGACATGATTGAGCTCACAAGCCCTCTCCTGTGATAGCTCTACGATCTGCCCTTATAATACGACGAGCCTTGCGGGCGTCTATGCTGCGTGGGCGTCCAGAAACGCGTCTACATGTGTGAGAGTGTTCATATGACCAATGATAACAGCATCATTGTACAACTGACGCAGTTCGCCCAACTTGTGTGGCAATTCTCCGAAACGACCACCCGACCCCTCAAGAAGGCCACTATTTGATCGCTTTCAACCTCGCACAGTTGGCTGTAAGTAGGACGTGTGTGTCTCCACGGCATGGCCGCCTGCTTGCTTCACATGTTGTACCACACTGAGCCTTCTAGCTGTAAGCATTCCCTATTAAAGGGTAGACGCAGATGGTGCACTGGTAGCTATGCCACTAAGCTATCTGTGGTCGGACGACGTTGGAACCATTATCACTACATCTACTGCCCCCTAGGTGGCGCATGCCGTCACCGGAAAAAAATCGACGCCGTCTTTCCAGATGTACTAATTTTTTTTCCGGCAGTGTATTATAAAAATGGATATATGTGTTTCTATGTGAGTGAGTATGTGTGTTCCACATTGCCTCCTAAAACCCAGGACCGATTTCAAGCAAACGTAGTACACATATACCTCACCGTCAGGCAACAATCGCTATGGGGTAAGAACCGCCTACCTATCAGAGGGTGGTGTTGCGGGTTCAGAAGAGGCGTAGCCCTCGACACGTGAATTCCCAGACTTTATTCATCCAATATTTGAGAATGAGAGAACTTGGCGACTTGCAACGAACTTTCACTAACAGCCCCCACTATATAATGAAAGGAAAAACGTTTATCGATTACTACTTTTCAGCTGTTCATACAGTAAGAGTACTGCATAAGTCATGACATTATAATTTATTACTTGTTTACAACTAATATTCATATGCCTCTGAATGTATCATTGCATGACACCTAGTTCAGGAGATATGACGTCACAAGCAATGATGTGTCAACAACTGCCGAATCATGCATGACATTTAAATTTATTACTTTTTGTTACTAGCTCTATTCCCAATAAATTTCGCAGGCAGTATCCGAATACCCCACTGAATCTATGAGGCGTGCTTTTTAACTAAGTACCGTTTTTCCACACCGCGGACGCAGCGCTGCGGTCGGCGTTGTGCGCATGCGCACTGGGTACCTGCATCTGTTGTCTACGCACTGACGCCATTACAATCTGATTCTTCCCAGTTTACGTTGTGTACTGAGTGTTTAAGATGCCTCAGATAAACGTGAGTCCCGGCGACTATGAAGTACGGGCTGTTATAAGATTTCTTAGTGCTAAAGGCCTAAAAGCGATCGATATTCATTGTGAGATCTGTGCAGTTTACGGAGAAAACATTATGAGTGATGGAATTGTAATAAAGTGGGTGAGAGCATTTAAAGATGGCCGCACAAATGTGCATGATGAACAACAGATTGGGCGTCCTTCGGTTGTTAATGAAAGTTTGGTGCAGGAAGTGGACAATAAGGTGAGAGAAAACAGACGCTTTACGAATTCCTCCTTGCAGGATGACTTTTCTAATGTTTCTCGTAGTGTTTTGTATGGCATTGTGACCGAGCACTTGAATTACCGAAAATTGTGCGCACGTTGGGTACCGAAAATGTTGACGGATGTGCACGAAACCAAACGTTTAGACAGTGCATTGACTTTCCTTGAGTGGTACCACAGCGACGGTGATGATTTCTTAAGCCAACTTGTTATGGACGATGAAACATGGGTGGCCTACGTCACACCAGAATCAAAGCAACAGTCCATGGAATGGCAGCATTCAGATTCACCCAGAAAAGTGAAGTTTAAGAAAAAATTTCTGCCCAGAAAATCATGTGCACAGTTATCTGGGACAGAAAAGGAGTATTGCTTGTAGAATTTGTGCCTTATAATGAGACAATCAATGCAGCAGCTTACTGTAAGACATTGCACAAGCTGCGCCGTTCAATTCAGAACAAAAAACGTGGCAAGTTGAGCAAGGGCATTGTTTTGCTGCAGGACAATACCCGTCCGCATGTGGCGAATAAGACCAAAGATCTCACCACATCTTTTCGATGGGAAACTCTATATCATTGTCTGTACAGCCCCGATCTTGCACCCTGTCATTACCATCTGTTCCTGCACTTGAAGAAACACCTGGGCGGTCAGCGTCTTCAAGACGATTATGAAGTCAAAACAGTGGTGATGCAGTGGTTAGCAAGTCAGGCAGCACTCTTCTATGAGGAGGGTATTCAAAAACTGGTACAACGTTATGACAAGTGGCTCAATATTGACGGAAATTATGTAGAAAGGTAGATTAAGGTACAGGCTTTCATGTAAAAATAAAATCATTGAGATATCTTAGCACTTACTTAAAAAACACGCCTTATACCTACAAAATATAAATCATTGTACACCACATAGTTAGAGATAATGACATCATAAAGAGTGAGGTGAGTGAAAAACTGCCGCATCGTACATGATTTTTAAATTTATTACTTCGTTTCTACTAACTCCACTTGCAACACATTTCGCAGACATTATCTACATATGACTCTGAATGTGCCGACAAAATTATATCATTGTTCAACATGTTGTTCAGTATATATGGCGTCATAAACGTCACAAGCCCACAGCTGGGTTTCTCTGCTAGTTTCTTAATACAACTGTTCTACATTGTTTACCTGGGCTGTGTTCTTACTGCATCACTACTGATATGAATGATTTATAGAACTACTAATTAAGCCATTACCTCATTTTATAAATGTTTTCCATCAAAAAACCCCACATTAGACCAAATACTCTAAAAGGTAAACTGCACTTCTCAAGCAGAGACACCTTTGTTAATAATGATACAGCTCATTACAAGGTTTACTGGATCTTATGGAGAAATCAACTCAGACACTAAAGCAAATGCATAACGAAAAAAGGAGGTAACAAAGACAGTGTTGGGGAGGTCACCAACAGAGTCAGAGACCTGGAGGTGTAAATAGCACATTTGAAATAGAAATGTAGAGCGTTGTAAAGCTTTTTTAACAAATTTTCCATAACTGTTATTAAAAAGGTGAGGTTGTCAGGTTCACTTGAATTGGCTATGGAATACCCCAGACCAGCCATTACAAATAATTTCAGTAATATGAATATGACTTGCAGTAGACCAGGTATTATGTGCATCACAAAAATCTATAAAATCAAAAATTCTAGTGGTTACCTTAAAATATGAACAAAGTTAATTAAAAGATTGTTCTTGTGAATAGTTATTTGTGTAATCTGTATTTTATCACTGAAACACTTCAACATTAGCTGAACTACATATTAGAAAGGATATAAAGAAACACCAACAAACATCCATCCAATTTTGCTTTTGCCACCATTCTTGAAAATTTTACAAAAGATAATGAAGATAAAATTCAAGGAAAACTGGTAGGGCTCTACCTTGGGAAGGTTAGTTTCAGTTCTGGAGAATTTGCAAGGAAATACTGACCCTACAACTTATATTAGAAGATTAGTTAAAGTAAGGCAAACCTATGTTTATAGAATTTATACCTTTAAAGGAAGATTTCGACAATGTTGACTGGGATACACACTTTGAAATTATGAAGATAGCAAGGTGAGTGAGGCAGTGAGTGAAAAGTTATCCACAACTTGTACAGAAACCATACTGCAGTTATAAGAGATAATGAACATTAAAGAGAAACCCTAGCTGCTAAGGGAGTAAAACAGTGTTCTAAGGAAAACAAGTGTACTTTAATGTAGTAGGATTAAATCAGGTGATGCTGAAGGATGTAATTAGAGAATAAGACATTAAAAGTAGTATAAGAGTTGTGCTCTAGGGGCAGCAAAGTACCTGATGGTAAAAGAAGTAGAGAGTATATAAAATGCACATGGGATACAGCATGGAAAGCATTTCTGAAAAAGAGAAAAGTGAATTGTGGTTATCTATCTCAGGACATACATTTCAGTTCATGTGGTCTGCGTACAGGAGACATGTCAAAAATTTACATTATAGTTAACATGATTTTCAGGCTAATAAATAACACTAAAATGATATTTCAATGAACAGCTGTATATACTCTTAGTGGGGTATGTAACAAGTTGTATCTAGCTGAAATTACGCTTGTCCAGCATTAGTTAGCTCAGTAAGTAACAACATTTCCTTATCAGTGAATCATATAACTTTCTTCAGTGAGAAAACTGCATTACTTTGTCCACTTTTAATTTATTATAAATTTTCATTTCATTTATTGAGTTCCCTGGACATGAAATTTGAGTAAGCGTGTGGGAACTATAAAGTTTTCCTTGTTTCTTGTATCATATGTATGAATAAAATGGTTTCCCCCAAAAATTCCTGTTAAAGATAAAAATAATAATCTCATAAATATATACACATGGGAGTGTTACTATTGAAGTTTTCTAAATAATGGTGGCATGGTATTTTATGGCTTACACTTCTCATACTCCAAATGAATTCTTTTCTTGGACCTTCAGTATCCACACTATGTTAGTGAGTTTTCCCAAAAAAAGGAAACCATACTTAATAATAAATTCAAAGTAACTTATGTATGCTACCTTTCATGTGTCCAAGTCAGATGCAGTTGATAATATTTGCACTGCAAATGCATAGCAGTTCCATTTGTTAGCTACATAATCGGTACATACCTGGCACCTCAAATTTTTATTCAACTTTAATCATAAGAATTTGGTTGAGTCTATTTCTCTTATATCTTGGTTGTTGAACATAATCTTAATCAGCTCCCATTTTGACTGTTTGGTTTTCAGTTGCATCATGTAAGTCTTAGATAGGTTTAGAGTTAACCAATTCAACTTATATCAAGTTTCTAATGTGCTGAGGATACTGATCGAAGATTTGGGATTTTTTTCTGCATCCTGATTTTCAACTAAGACAGAAGTATCGTCTACAAACAGAAATGAGGGGCAGTTGGTATTTAACAGTAAGTCATTAACACAGAAAAGATATAAAACAGGGCCTAGTGTGGAGCCTTGTGGCACACCCTGAAATACCATTTTTCAGTCAGAATAATAATTTGCCCCACTTAAAATTAATGCTAATTCTTCTCTTTCTGTCTGATAAGTAGAATTTATGCCACTGCAGGGCACTGTACTAATGCTGTGCTTGCAAAGTTCATAAATATACAAGGTGTGGTTTATAGAATCAAACCCCTTTGTAAGGAATCAGAAGATTTCTGTCATCTTACTGCTCTTGTCTAACAATGTGCTTATTTTCTCAGCAAAGCTGTTTACTGTGTCTATGGTGCTTTCCCCTTTTTGAAAACCAAACTGACTGTTTAGGATTTTGCAATTAAGTTATAGGTTTGGGTGGCAGTAGCTTTTTCAGATATTTTAGATATGTCTAGTAGAATGGAGATAGGGTGTCTCTGGATGCAGTTTTGAAAACTACTTTAACTTCAGAAAATTTCAGTACCTCTGGGAATCGACCCTCTTCAGAACATTGATTTGTTATTTGAGCTAGTGGGTATACAATAATTATGTTGTGTACTGCTTTAAGAACTTAAGTGGGTATTCCAGCCCAAGAGTTTTCTTTGAGGCCAAAGGGATTTACTTTATCATGATAATTTATTATATTCACATCAGACTTTGCTACATTTATAAAGTATTCATTGAAGCACTCTGCTATTTGAGTTGGACTTGTTTCCTTAAAAGTTAATTTTTGAAATTTCTTGGTTACAGACCTTGACATTTAATTCACATTTAATAACTGACCACACAGCCTTTGTATTATTTTTATGCTTTAAAATTATTCTGTTATTAGCTAATAGTTTTGCTGCCTTTACAGTTATTTCAAATATAATTTTAAAAACTCTAACATACCCAGTGAAAATAGGTATTTCTATTATATTTTAATTATTTGTGCAGCTGTCTTTCCCTTACATCGACATTTCTGTACACAGGATGATCCAAATTAATTTGTCACTTAAATGTTCTGGGTTATAGGTAGAAATGTATCATAAAAAAAGACATCTAGAAAATTACTTTGTAATTTCTCCAATTTTTCATATTTTAGGTAATACGATTAAAAGGCCATTCCTCGCTTTCAGTTTAGTACTAAACATCATAAAGTATGTTTTGTCGAATTTCCTTCTCATATGGATTTTCACATTTGAAATAATCTTATCAGTCTGTGGCAATACAGTGAACAATGCACAATAATCTGAGATGCCTAAATCTACACAAAAATTTATGCATATTCATAAACATAACTATTGGTTAAAACAATATCAGGTTCCTGGTGTCCATTTTCTCTGGTAGATTCAAAGAAATTCAGTTTGAAGTTATGTACCTTTACTAAGTCAGTGAGCCTTGGAGCATAACTTCTTTCAATTATTATATGAATATTAAAATTAGCAGCTATTACATTTTTTCTTTTTTCTCTACAACCATCTACTAACATATTTTGAATCTTAGATAAGAAAACTTCCTTGGGATTCTAAATATCAATATTACAATAACATTTATTAGTAAGATCTTTATTTCTAGACAACAGCTTGCAAACACACACATTTATCACTTAACTATTAGAACAATTCCTTGTTTCATAATTTATATCACTGTATACATGAGCCTCCACATGCTTTCTTTCTTCTGCAAAAGCTGCACATTAACTTGAAATTTCTGATTTTGTTTAAAATTTTAACTGTGTCCTCAGTAAATCAGCACTTATTTAAAGAAATAACTCTAATGTTGGCACACTAACAGAATCATTTCCAAATCATATATTTTAGAGCTTTAGTTACATGAAGAATCAATTATATTCCTGTGCATGATGTATCTGCTTTGATTCTTATTTATACTCTTTAGCATATTTCATTCCAGATGATGGTTTGACTTTGTTTTTCTTATTGCTACACATTTTATCATCCCCATCACTGCTTATAAGTTTCCCTTATTTTTTATAACCTGGCAAATATCTGTGAACATCCAACTAAGTATTTTTGAGTCTCGCCTACTTAGACGTAAAACGCCATTGGCAAGACTCTTTGCACTAAGAAATTTGTTGGGATTAGTGACTATGACTCCTAGTTTATTGCACTGTTCTTTAATATCGCCATTTGTTCTCCACAAAAATCTATCACTTACTGATCTCCTGGAAACAATGCCATTACCTTGAAGGGCCTTGTTTCTAAGGGAGAGGAACTTATTAACATCAAATATAAATTTAAGTGTTAGGAAGTCTTTTCTGAAGGTGTTTGTCTGGACAATAGCTTTCTACAGAAGTGGAACATTGATGAAAAACGGATCACATGAGAAGAAAACTGAAGCTTTTGAAATGTGGTGCTACAGGAGAATGCTAAAGGTTACATGGATAGACTGAATAGCTAATTAGTAGGTACCAAATTGAATTGAGGAATGAAAATTTATGGCCAAACCTGACTGAAACATGGGATCAGGTGATAGGGCACATCTTGATGCAACAAGTAATCATGAAACAGAAGAAAATGTGTGTGGGGGGTGAAGGATATGTGGGTGGTAAAAATTATAGAGGGTGACCAAGGCTTCACTACAGTAAACAGGTTTAAATCTATGTAGGTTGCAGTAGTTGTGCAGAGATAAATAGATGAAAAGGAGACTAAGGAATTTATTGATGGGACACATCCTTGTGCTCCAATGATGAATTTCTTAGTAGAAAAAATTGACATCTATATTATTATTGATAACACCAAATAATGTTAGGGTCATGTAAAATCTAACTTAAGCACATTTTAAGTGCAATAACATTACCAATGTAAATTAATGTTGTATAGTGATTTTTGTTCCATGATGATAGTGAAAATAATGTAAGTATTGCCAAATGAAAATCAATGTATGTTTTGTGACAAATTTGCTAATACCTTTCAAATGAGAGTATGGTTCGCATTTTTTGACTTATTCCTCTTTCATCAGGGTCATTTTGCTTAAGGTTGCATGTGAGATACATTGTCACACTGTGCAGTTACGTTAATGTGACTGCCTATCAAAAGCCTGAATAACCACCTTTTGCAGGGCGGACTGCTGCCAAACATGCAAGAAGAGTGTTAATGAGGTTCTGGAAGGTACCAATAGGCATGTGGATCCATGCCAACTCCCATGCCTTAGCAAGCTGCACTAAATTTCTCGGTTGAGGATCCATGGCATAAACAGGCCGATCAAGATGGTCCTGCAGATTCTCCATTGGATTTAAATCTGGGGAGTTTGATGGGATTTAAATCTGGGGAGTTTTATGGCCAGTGGTGTACAGTAAACTCATCATGAACCATCAGCGTATCCTGTGAGCTGTGTGACAAGTTGCATTGTCCTGCTGGTAGTTGCTATTGTGCTGAGGCGAAACAAACTGGATTTAGGAGTGGACATTGTCCCCAAGGGTAGATGCACACTTGTGATCTAGTATACCTTCAAGAACGGCCATATCATCCAAGGAATTACAAAGAAACATTTCCCAGACAATAATGCTCCCTCCTCCGGAGGAAACTTCTGATGACTGTTGCAGGGTGTTTGCTCTCAGTCCAATGGAGAACAAAATGTGACTCATCTGGAAAGGCCACCTGTCGCCCCTCAGTGAACATCCAACCTTCATCACCAATGAATAGCAGTCAGCCTGGGTTTCTGAACCAGGCATCTGCTGCAGAGGCCCATATGGAATAATGTACACTGAATGGTTGTTGAGGAGACACTGCTAGTAGCCTCTAGGTTCATTTAGCCAGTCAGTTGCTCAACAGTTGTGTGTCTGTTTGCCCATACACATCTCTGCAGCCATCACTCACCACTGTCACCTATGGTCCACAGTGAAGCACAGTTACCTCGGCATCTATTTTTGATAGCACCATTTTGCCATGCACAGTTCACTTTAACCATGTTGTTGTTGTTGTGGTCTTCAGTCCTGAGACTGGTTTGATGCAGCTCTCCATGCTACTCTATCCTGTGCAAGCTTCTTCATCTCCCAGTACCTACTGCAACCTACATCCTTCTGAATCTGCTTAGTGTATTGATCTCTTGGTCTCCCTCTACGATTTTTACCCTCCACGCTGCCCTCCAATGCTAAAATTGTGATCCCTCGATGCCTCAGAACATGTCCTACCAACCGATCCCTTCTTCTAGTCAAGTTGTGCCACAAACTTCTCTTCTCCCCAATCCTATTCAATACCTCCTCATTAGTTACGTGATCTACCCACCTTATCTTCAGCATTCTTCTGTAGCACCACATTTCGAAAGCTTCTATTCTCTTCTTGTCCAAACTAGTTATCGTCCATGTCTCACTTCCATACATGGCTACACTCCATACAAATACTTTCAGAAACGACTTCCTGACACCTAAATCTATATTCGATGTTAACAAATTTCTCTTCTTGAGAAACGCTTTCCTTGCCATTGCCCACTTTAACCATAGCGGCCTACAAACTACTTACTAACTTTTAGTCATTTCAGAAATGCTTCCACCCTTAGCCTGAAAGCCAATGCTGATGTCCTTTGTGGACATCAGATAAACTGCTCCATTTCCGCAACATGACAACAACTGCATTGTTATAGTTTTCCTACCTGGAGGAAAGATTCCAGTGCAGAAAGACAAGGAAATGAGGAACGACACGTCGTCTCGTCCATTACATGGAAAGCCTTAGGCTTCGTCGAGAGTAGGCCATAACGACTTGTATATTTAATCAATCACGACTTTATTACAAGCTTATAGAATCAGGACGATGAATCTAAACAAGATCCGTAGCTAATTAAACTTTAAGAACTTGCAAGATATGCTCTATGCCGCCGATATTGATATTATGTTACAAGAAGTATAAGATATTCGACTGGATGCCATCACAGGCTACAGTGCAGTCATAAATCCAGGGAACGATCGTGAACTCGGAACGGCGATACTCGCCAAAGAAGGAATCATCATCAAAGATGTCAAGAAACTGGCAAACGCCAGCGGTCTAGCAGCCACCATTCCCAATACGCGTTTTATAAACACCTATGCACCATCTGGCAACGGGAACAGGAGGCGAAGAGCTGAATTTTATAAAGATGATATAGTTGTCCTTTTTGGTGGCCGCTAGAAGCATATCGTTTTTGGAGGTGACTATAATTGTGTGCTGTCTCCAAGAGACCAGACGCCGCATTTTAATTACTGTGCAGTACTCAGAACCTTAATTACAGAACTGCGATTGGTTGACACCTGGGAGCTCAAGAACGGTACATTGCCGTGTTTCACTCATATTACGAATCATTTCGCTAGTCGCAGCGACAGGATATATGTAACAGTCGACCTGAAAACGCAAGTCCTCCAAACAGAGTTACGGCCCACTATCTTTTCGGATCACGCGGCATACACATTTACTATGAACTTAAAATGGCAAGAAACGTACAGGGGACAAGGCTTGTGGAAGTTGAACGTGGAACACCTAAAAGACCCTGAATACCATGAAATATTCAATACCATATAGAAAGCGTGCGAGAACAAATTCAATTCATATACCTCGCCACTGACATGGCGGATGAAATGTGTGAAGCCCGCAATAAGAAAATCGCTGATAAATCACTCACGAGAGAAAAACGTTTGGCAAAAAATATTAGTTCTAAGTCCTTCGTGACCTGTACCAACCCGACGTGTCCGTAATTACCAACTATGTGGAAATAAAACAAATTCAGGCTAAACATCTCAGACTGAAGCGGAAACAGCTGGAAGGTCATCAAGTAAGAGCAAGACTTCACGATGCTGTACAAGGAGAACAATATCATGTGATCAATGAGAGGAAGGGGCAACGTAGAAAAATAACAACCGAATTATAATCTTCTGACGGCAGATTACTGACACAGAAAAATGACATCAAGAACGAAATTCACAAATACTTCACAGAGTTATTAAGCAATACGACAACAGATATCCCGGCGGACAATGACTTCATGGCGGGATTAACAAGCAGGCTCGACCTTGTAGAAGCTGACAACCTGTTAACTCAAATTACAGAAGAAGAAGTAGCAGACGCTATAACACAAAGCCCGAAAAACAAGTTCCCTGGGCCTGCCGGCATTCCGGCGGAGTTTTATCAAATGTTCAGAAGGCAGTTGATTCCCAAATTAATGTGTATCTGTAACGAACTAATGAATCCACACGACTTCCTAGAAGGAACCACAGTTCTAATCCCGAAACATCCTGCAGAAACTTGGTGACAAATTTCAGGCCTATCACTCTCCTAAAAATATTTGCCCTCATCATAAATAAAAGATTAAAATCAATACTGAACACAGTCACTGGATCATATCAATCGAGCATAGGAAAAGACAGGTCCATCTACCACACACTGTGCAACTACAGAAATATTATTTCCATTGCTACAATCTGCAAAATAAAGTGCGCCATCGTGTCATTGGAATTTGAGAAAGTATTCGAAAGATTCGATCATGCTTACCTTTCTCACACCATATGTGCCATGAACTTTCCGAAATGTGTTTTGACCTTTTTACAAATTTTTTGCAGAAGTCAACATCGACAATTATGGTAAACGGTCAATCCAGTAGGCCGATGATACTGCATTTATTGCCAAAGACAACGACGAAACAGAGAAAGCACTCGACATAATAAACAACTATGAACTAGTATCTGGTGCGAAACTGAATAGAAATGTCTGGCTTAATGAATATTGGAAGCGAATTAGGAGTTCCATTCATGGATCAATAAAGAAAACTGTCACCAGACATGTCTTGGGGTGGAATATACAAGGAATATTCGGGAGACAATCGCAGTTAATTACAGAAGAATACTGACCACCACCCATGCCTATATACGTCAGCACAATCTCCGTACCCTTGATGAGATACAAAGAGTGGCTACTTATCCTCTAAAACAAATTACGTGACGCAAGTCCTGCCAATGCCGAGGCAAATGCCGAGGAAAGTGGCGAACAGGATTTTGGCTGTTTTTGGCCACTTTGTCAGCCATGGCCACATCTTCAAAGTCAAATACCAAACGTTGACTCTACCGACTGACAACGGTGGACTGCATCTTTCAGATGTGTACAATAAAGCACAAGCATTGTATGTCTGTAAAACATATAAACTGTGGAACGGTCAGTCAATAGTGTTGCCTCATTTCTGTTAAATGAAATAGCACCGGCTAGCCAGGACGCCCCAACTGACGTTCACCACATCTCAAATGAACTTTACCACCTAAAACATGTCTTTGTAGAATATAGCTACATTAGACTTGGAACATCCGAGAAATATGTCATCAAAGTCAAGAAAATCTACCAAAACTTATTGAACTTTCAGACCAAGAACATCACAGAACAAAAATACGTCAGTCACTCTTGGCATCATATCTGGAGGAACATACACCACCCGCATTTACCAAAAATTTCGTGAATAGGAAATTTCCAACCAACTCCAGACTACATTCCATTCATGTGGCGGAACCCCTTTGTGTACCACATGCAACCTGACTGACTCAGATGAACATCAATTTGTCTGTGGAAATGCAAATAACATATGGTTGTCAATCAGAAAAAAATTAGTAACTATGCAGAGAAAACCGTTGTATTTGATAACGTCAACGTGCCTATTATATCTGGAAGAAGAACTATACCCTGCCTCGAAGAACAATACCGTTAACTGGTTGAAGGAACATGCGGTATTTTACTTACTTTCCAGTAAGGAAAGGAGCGAAGGAGATTTTTGGACGTACATCTCCAACCTGCACCACAAGCTACTACGCATCAACAATTACTATGATACATACGCCAACTGCCTGAGAAGAACCGTCATGTGAACGCCGATTTTCGATAATGCGATTCAGAACACGGAAAAACGAGAGAAAATCTGATCTACGAAAAGCATGTACGATATCAAACGACGAACGTCACTTTCCAGAAATGTTTTGTTTTTGCAAAGGCTTCCAGTAATGTAGAAGATTATCTTTAGGCCCATGGCACTATAATAAGCAATGTCATAATGTTGTTGTAACTATTTCTGAATAAAAAAACGAAACAGTCGTTTAACTTTTGTTCACGGATAAACGAAACCCATTATGGCTTGCTGAGACTACATTCAGTTTTATACAGAAGGGTGATTATTGTAGGATCTGAAGAAGATGGTCATCTTATATTGTTGGTGTGTGCATCAGTGGAAACAAAGGCATCAATCTAAAAAAGAAAATACCACTTAACACTGCAGCAGAATGTGATAAAATATTAAAATATCAAGTTTGTAAAGATACCAGCTCTAAGAGTTGGCACTTCCTTGATAGCTACAGGTTACAATGTGCTGGCATAGGTAATAGTGCTTCATCCCACTTGACACTGCAGTGTAATGTGTCAAACTGGGGAGACAAAGACGTCTCTGGTAAGAACTGTTTCAAACAGCTAATTTGACTGTAGTGTTAAGAGGTGTTCCACAGTTATCTAATCAAATTATGGCCCTGAGTTTCACTTGGTACAAACAACTGAAAGTTATAGCTTTTAGAAGATATTTGTTAAAACTATATTATGCCTGTTGATATTCAAAATGGAAGATATAATAACACAATTACTTAAAAATCGGATGTGTTGCTCTGTAACCAAAGAATGCATTACAAAAAATGGCTCTGAGCACTATGGAACTTAACATCTCAGGTCATCGGTCCCCTAGAACTTAGAACTAGTTAAACCTAACTAACCTAAGGACATCACACACTTCCATGCCTGAGGCAGGATTCGAACCTGTGACTGTAGCGGTCACGTGGTCCACGACTGAAGCACCTAGAACCACTCAGCTACAACGGCCAGCAATGCATTACAAATGGCATCAATGTTGAATAACAGTTTTTAAAATTTTTTTCATGTTTTTTCACTCTGATGAGTATTTGTAACTTTTTGCTGATATATTTGTTGGTTTACAAAAAGATTTTCACACCTTTCTAATCATATCCTGTTTTAGGTTTTTAATCTTAAGTGTCATTGTAACATTACTGGTGTAAGAAAGGACACAACTATTTTTTAATCTTTTAGTTTTATTTTCTACATTGGACAAACAGTGTTTAATAATACAGTATATAGTTTTCGATCATTAGCTCAAAACGATGGCACCTACAATCAGATTAATAATACTAAAAGATGCATTATGATAAACAATGTGCACACTAATGCAAAATCAAAAGGCATTAATTTATGCTGGACTGACACAAATTATAAGATAAATTAACTTGCAACAAATCAGCAAAAATATGGCATTATGAATGAGACAGAATCGTAGAAATGTAGGACACAGGGAATATCTGCACAAAAGAAAGTTGCTTACTGCACTAGATATATGGTTGTACTGTGGATCACAATAAATGGAGGCAATCTGATTCCAAAGTCATTCTGTGTGAGATGTACTCAAAGACAAGTAGATACCAGTCTGTAAAACGACCATACCTACAAGCAGACAAGCTATTACAATGATGTGATATCTGCTATCAGACAGTCTCCCTCAGATTTTTCCTGGAAATATTATCTTCTGCTACAAGCATCCATGTTGCTCATGTATGTTTTAGAAAATCATGTACCATCCTTCCAATATATCAGTATCTGATCTTATTTGTATTAAAACAATATTATGAAACTATAGTGGATTTGATGACACAGAATAAATAATAAAATATTAGTTCAATAGTGTGACCTTAAGTTTAGTATGATATGAAATACAATACGATAAATTGCATTATAAGTTTCCTGAGATTAAACAATAAATTTTCAATTCTACTCAGACCACTCCATAAGTTTTGCTCATTTAATAAACACTCTTTACAAATATTGACACATATTTTTGTCCTTTTGCTGCATGTTTGAACACTTCTACTGTGTAATCAACACAGATGAACGAGGCACCTTTATTTTGCTGATCTTCCAGTTTCCACAATCTTTAGCTCTTACTGTTAATGACTAACTCTACAGTATGCTGTGGCTTTTATAACATTCTTTTGTAGGCTTGGATGGTGATACTTTTCTTCCTGTGGGGATGTATGGTTTCTTGCCCTAATTTCTTGGGGAAAATTCGTCTTTTGTCAGTTCTGTCTGAATAGAGTGGCAACTACATCCGTTATATTTGTCCATAAGACAAAGGTCATCATCATGACTGTCTCTTGTAAGTGTATGAATATGCAGTCTCATCAAGATAATCCATCCCTCGTTTATTTTTATATAATAAAACTATCCCTTTCTTCATTCTACATTCTTCATTTACTTTGAATATGACATTTTTATTCTCTTTGGGCCCATAACATATAATTGACAAATTGTAGCTGTAACCAAATGTACATGATAAAATTTCTCTGTATCTAGAAGCCGTCATTTCTCATGGGTTTTCCTATTTGTTTTGTCACAAAATTCCCACTATTGTAATCTTATCCTGACAACACCAAAACAATTGTGAAAAAATTTTCCATTATTATATTTGTTGAGGTTCTGCTCAGTGTCTTTCTTAGTGCCTCACTGATCTTTCTTGCCTGGTCAGAGACCTTTCTAGTATAAACTAAACCATATTTTTTTCTTGATACTAGCAGTGCAACTACCTTCTGAACTAGAACAATGCACTATCTCCTCTAACAGTCTTTGTGAGATTCTGCTCAATGGAGGTGGTGTTTTACTTCACTGAGTACCATCATGACTAATAAAAAATAAACACATCTATAGTCTTCCTTATATGTTTCGTTGTTGTATTCTTCAGTTTGAATGCTAAAAGATAAATGTTCATTATCTTGGGAACCGTCAGTGTCTGAATAACTGTTATATTTTTTACGAAAGAAAACATGTCTTCAAACAATTCAGAAATGGCATCAAAAATTCTTGCTTTACTTGCCACATCAAATTCAGATAAAAGCCCAAGCTTTCGATGATTGCTTCCCTCATCGTCTTCATGATCTAAGAGTGGCGTCAAACTGTCAAGGCTCCCACTTTTATACTCAGAGGAAGGCATCTAATTTGCTGGTTTATGTCGTGAAGGCATCATGGAAATGGCGCATACTGTGCCAGCGCCCTATGCCTCCATAGGCTATGTTTGCACTCTGTATGCATCCTCGCTGGCAAAGCCATTACTCATATTGGACAGTAATCTGCGAAAAGTCTTCCTTTGTGCTCTTTGTTTGTTGAAAAACCACTTCCATGCATTACTAGATGCTTGGCTGGTGTCTCTATTGCAGCTGTTTTCACATAGTCCAATTTCAATTGCTTCTCTTATCACAGAGTCCCAATAGTTCGGCTCATCAATAAGTGTCCTCGTTTTTCCAAACAAAAGCTTGTATTTATTTAACAGGCTGTCCACAGCCACCACTGATTTTTCGAAATTCCAGTACTTAACAAGACCCCGATGCTGAACACAGCGATTAGCAACAGTCTGTATAAACTGGTCCTTATAACTTTTGCCACACTTACAAGGAATATTATAAGTTCCTGGTACTCTCAGACTGAGACTATCTTTAATGGATCTCAACATTTCTTACATATTCCTGAGTGTCTCAAAGACTGGTCTGATTTCTGTTTAGGACTCTCCCTATTTTACTTCCTGGTTGCACTGCAGAATGAAGGTCATGCTATGTGTTGCTCCTCCTGCTGAGGTTGAACAGCACTGTGTCTTTGTTTGTATGACAGCGTTGACGTAATATCATGGGCAGAATACTTGTTCTCTCTGAAAACGGTGGTCAGCTGGTTAATATCGGAGACAAAGTTGTCTTTTTTGCAAAATACATCTGGTTCTGTGTTCTAAGGTGTTCAGCATAACTCTCTCTAGCGAGGATGGCGAAAGCTCAGAAGATAGTCATGCTCAACACCTTAGTAAATAAAGCCAGGACTATTTAGGACAAGGACCACCTCAGTTCCGAGGTTAGCGATCTAACCATGGTTTTTAAAAGAAACACGTATTCTGTCTGTGTTATTAGTTCCATGCTGTTAAGGAAACCAAGTCGCAACGCCGTTCAGCCAATCAGGAACATCAGTACATAATGGGCTTCCACTCTGCACTGCAATGACTAATAATATAGAGCCCTAAATAGCCAAGAAGTGAGGCCAGTCTTCCAGCTGTAAGGGCAATTAATGAAATGTTGTGACCCATTAAAGATAATCTCGGCCTGAGATTACTAGGCATTTATAATATTCCTTGTGAGTGTGGAAAAAGTTCTGTGGCCCAGTCTACGCTGACCGTTGCCGATTGCTGTGGTGAGCAATAGCGTCATCTTAAGTACAGGAATTCCAAAAACCAGCAGTGGCTATGCTCATCCCTTTAAATAAACTCAGCTTTGTTTGTCTGAACAAACTAGAATACTTGCTCGTGCCTCGAATGTGATCAGCGAAGTGGTAGACTTTGTGTAAACGACTTAACAGAGACACTTAGCAATGCATGGAATCGTGCTCTTGATAAAGAAATGTCACAGAGGAAGACTTCTCCCAGTTTACTAACCAATGCGAGCGATGGCGCTGCAAGCGACGATGGATGGAGAGCACAAACATAGGCTGTGGATGTAAAGGGCCACATCAGTATGCGCCATTTCGGTGATGCCATCACGGAATAAACCAGCCAACGAGATGCCTTCCTCTGCATACAGAAATGGAACCTCGACAGTTTCACATCATACTTAGCCCCAGAGAACGATTATGGAGGTAATTATCGAAAGTTTGGGATTTCATCCGAATGTTATGCGGCAAGTAAACCAAGAACTTTTTATTTGAGGGCTCTGTTGTGAAAGACCTTGGAGCCATAATATAAACATGCCGATTCAAAATTTCGATCACAGGTCGTGTCTCAAGGCGATCTTTTGCGTTTTACACTTAATATGATAACCATGCTGTAAGTAAAGATAAAAGAACGTTGCATACTTTTTCTGTTTACAAAACTAAAATTAGGCTCATCTAAAACTATTTTGGCATAAAGAAATAGAGTTACCTTTCAAAAGAATATACTCAGTTGTTGCTTTCAAATTACTTCCAATTACCCAACAACGAGTGTAACAGTCATTTTGGCAATATGATGTCCCATTCAAATCAATGGTGAAAAAACAGTTCGTAAGACAGCTAGTTCGCTAAGCAAGTCAATTTTATTTCCAAAGATCACGCTGAAAATAATCTAAAATAATTTTAACAAAGTTTACTAGACTGTCCGAAAGATCACTGTCATGATCCAAAGAAAAATATTAAAATGGACGCAATGAATGGAAAATAGAGCTCTGTAGTTGTAAGAAAGTACAGCTCATCGTCATCTAGAAGAAGTGTAGCAGAAGTGATCCACAAATGAGGTCTCTAGAATAGAGTAACCTCCTCCACGCCAACCAGTATGGATTTAGATATCAACAGTCATTCAAAAAGCAACTCATACTTTCTGTACATGACATCCTGAAAGCAATTGATCAAGTTAATAAGCAGATGCAGTATTCTCTAAGGTTTGAGTAAGTGGCACACCAATACTTGCTAACAAAATACTATCTTATGTGGTACAAAACAAAATGTATGATTTAATTGAGAATTACTTTCTAGAAAGGACACAGTGTGTTATTTTGGAAGGATGGTTATCGATGGATGTTGCAGACACTTCAGGACTGCCCCAGGGAAGTGTCTGATCTGGCAGACAATTTTAATAGTAACATCAGAAGTCTTGCAAATTATATAACTGCCTCCAATGAAGTACTGCATGAAAAAGCTGCAGAATTCTCGATCTAGAGCTTCATAAGAGAGTGATCCAAAGAAAGACAATTTTCTTCTCACGTATAACTATGTGCTGTATAAACCACAAAATTGTTGCATCCTGTGACAACAATTCAATGAGCCAGAAGCTGAATCTGTGATCTTATACGAATACCTGGGTGTAACAGTCTATGTTTATAAAGATGGATAAGTCACATAGGTTCATTCATAGGTAAAGCAGGTGGTAAAACGCCACCTCTCCAGAAGGGGGTTAATTTGCTTGAAAACACTCGTGCAACACACGCTGGGATATTGAACAAATATTTGGGGTCCATGGCAAACAGGATTGACCGGAGATATTGAATGTATACCAAGAATACCAGCACAAACGGCCACAGATTTGTTTTACACACAGGGAAGTGTCAATGAACAAGTGTAAATTGTCAAAAGCTAGTAGCTAGTTGTCAACTACCAAGCGAAGCCAGTTTCAAGAACTGGTATTAACTGAGGAACCAAGGAATATACTACAGCCTCCCACATTTCCTTCCCACAGGGACAATGAAGATTAGATTACATGAATTAATGTTCACACAGACACATTTATGCTGTTATACTTCTCGCACTCTAAAAGTGCAGGAGGTCAAATTCTGATGCTTGTTATGGAGGGGAATACACTCTGCCATGCTCTTCACGGTAGTTTGCTGACAAGGGAACCTCCCCATCGCACCCCCATCAGATTCAGTTATAAGCTGGCACAGTGGATAGGCCTTGAAAAACTGAACACAGACCAATTGAGAAAACAGAAAGAAGTTGTGTGGAACTATGAAAAAAATAAGCAAAATATACAAACGGAGTAGTCCATCTCCAACATAAGCAACATCAAGGATCGTATGAACAGAGGGGCGCGGTAGTCCCGTGGTTAGAGTGAGAAGCCGTGGAGTAAGAGGTCCTTAGTTCAAGTCTTTGGTCACGTGAAAATTTTAATTTTTTATTTTCAGACAATTATTATCTGCCCGTCCGTCCGTCCGATGCGAGGTAACTGCGCCGTAGTATGGGGACGCTACACCTAAGCAAACAGCGAAACACACGACATCAGCCGACTACAGCGCACGGAAGAGAGAGTATTCTTGCTAAAGAGGCTCCCTGGCTGGCAGTTGCATTCATTTGTTGCGGTTTGTGAGACAAACTCTTATGTTTTCATCACTTTTTCGGGAGTGATTATCACATCCACAAGAAAACCTAAATCGGGCAAGGTAGAAGAATCTTTTTACCCATTCGCCAAGTGTAAAAGTTAGGTGGGTCGACAACATATTCCTGTCATGTGACGCACATGCCATCGCCAGTGTCGTATAGGATATATCAGACGTGTTTTCCTGTGGAGGAATCGGTTGACCTATGACCTTGCGGTCAAATGTTTTCGGTTCCCATTGGAGAGGCACGTCCTTTCGTCTACTAATCGCACGCTTTTGCGGTGCGGTCGCAAAACACAAACACTAAACTTATCACAGTGAACAAAGACGTCAATGAACGAACGGACAGATCATAACTTTGCGAAAATAAAGAAAGGAAACTTTTCACTTTTTTTTATAAAACCTTTATTAAAAAAAAAACAATGTTACACATTCCAAATACATACTAGTTACATACATAAAGTTATTTAAACAAAACGGTTTGATCATTTCAATTGCGCTGACATTAAGGAAAGACAACAGAAGATTGTGTTACTGACTAAATCACCAGAAAGAATTAAATTAAACATAAATACTTGAGAATGGCGGAAAGGAGATATATATAGTAAAGTTGACTAGCCTTCCAACTACACTTTCTGGACATTAATTGAATCTAAGTATTTGAAGTGATCAGATCTATATAATCAGTCTTTCACTGCAATAATGAACAGGGCAATGTGCCAGCCATTGAATATTACATTTATCAGATAGAATCTTATGGTTTTAACCAATCGATAAGGAGATTTCTATAAAAACTGTCTATTTCCAAATTTCTAGTATAAACCAATAATGCACCTTTCATGTTTTGTGTTTGGCACTATTAGACACACAATCTCAATGTCACATAAGTTCTGTACATTAGCTTATAAATTTCAAAAAACTACTCTCTGAAGCAGAAAAAGCACACATCATAAATATACTGTAAAATCTTAAATAGTATCCTTAAGGTAACTACAAAACATCACTGTCAACACAGTGTTCTTTTTTATATTAACCAATGCCCATTCTTTCAAATACAATTTTTAGCATATTACCGAACTTTTTCTTGTGATTCGAATAGCTTCTAATTTTGTGGAACTCACACAGCATGTGTACCTTGAACTCTATGATGCTATTGGATCCTAATTTGTTAAGGACGTAGTTAACAAAATTTCCCAGCAACCAGTACACAGCGTTATTTTTTGCTTCTGGGAAATAGCATGCTTCAGGCCTGTGTATCAATGACAGCGGTATATACTCAGGGGATGTTCTTGTAATCAGAGCTATTTGCTCCTGGATCCACTTCCAACTATTCATGTGGCCACTGAAAGTATATCGATGAATTACTGTGTCAACTAGATGGCATTGTTGACATAAATTTGTTTCACAGAGTCCGATTGCGTGCAGTCTTTCATTGGTGCTAACTATGTTGTTAACTGTCTTGTACCATGACGTTTTTATATTAGACGTGAGCACATTAGAACTAATGTTTTTCCAAATCTCAGTCCACTCAATGTTTGGAAACTGTCGTTCTATTTTATTTCTTCCTTCGCTTTTCTTTCATTCCCGCATTATGGCTCTCGATGTTAAGTGTCGGGACTGCCTGAGTTCGACACTGACATAACTAAACTCAACATAGAAAATCCTCGCGTGCTGTAAGCAACTGTTGATATTCTGCACGTCAATCGGGGGAAGCAGGCTTGGAGGTTTAATGATCTCGAAAAGTTGGCTGGTTATGCTTTCTCGCGAGTCTCTTATTAAATTAACTTGCCTTTTGATAAAAAGAGGAGAGGCTTTATCCGTTATATCAGTTAATCCTAGTCCACCATTTTTAGGATCTAAACTGGCTACTTTAGCAGGTACTCTGAACACTTCACCTCTCCACAAAAATTTTGTGATTTTGGACATTATTCTCCTCGCTATCATTCTCGGTATTGGAAACAGCTGGGCAGTATAATAAGCCTTAGCAAGGATGCATGAGTTGATATACTGTGTTCTATGAACATGGTTCATATATCGAGTTAAATTCTCTACAATGGCCTCTTGCACTTTATCTGCTGCAACTTTCCAATTTAAAGCCGTCATTTTCATAGGGCATGCTGTCAGGGTGATCCCAAGTGTTTTATGTTGTCGGACTAATTTTGCCCACTCGACGTTGATATTATCAAAACCTCTGAGATTTAACATCTTACTTTTTTTTCCATTTGCATTGGCTCCAGATGCTCTACAGTACAAATCAATCACTGTTGCTAGCGTGGTTACCTCGTCATTATTCCTTATAATGACCCCTATATCGTCAGCATAGGCTCTTATAACTGTTTTGTTTCCTGATAATGTTAAGCCTTTTAATGTAGCATGGACATGTCAGAGGAAAGGTTCCAGCGAAATTGCGAAGAGCGACATGGACAGAGGACTTCCTTGAGGAACACCTCGTTGTATTTGCATCGGCCTGGATTGTTGACAATTCACCGCTATTTTAGCATTTATTTCAGTTGCTATGTTCTTAATCAACTGTATAACCCTATCGTTGAAACCTATTTTCTTCAATGTCTGTAGAAGATATTCATGGTTTACTACATCGAACGCCTTATAAAAATTAAAAACAATAAAGCACACTTTATGTTTGTTACAGAAGTTATTGCAATGATATCCCTGAATTCCGCTAGATTTTGAAAAATGGTTCTGCCTTGCGCACAGTTCTGATGTTGACTAATAATTTTATCTGTAAGGCATGAAATTCTCTTGTTTATTATTCTAGCTATTAATTTATAATCAGAATTCAGCAGTGAAATTGGACGAAAATTATTTAAATCTTTGTTTCCATTATTTTTTGGCACCAGAACAATTTTACTCACCTTAAACTCAGCCGGAATCATTTTACCCTGAATAACCTCATTTACAATGTCCGTGATTTTTCGCACCTACTATTGGCCAGTAACGGATGTAAAACTCTGCTGGCAGACCATCCGGTCCTGGTGATTTTTTTGGTGGTGAGGCACACAGAGTCTCATACACGTCTTCTTCACTGAGAACCTCGAGAAAATTTTCGTTGTCATCTTCTGTCAGCTGTGGGGCTAGGATGTCAAGGAATTCTTCCAAGGAAGCATCACTACTTTGATGTACAGAATATAGCTCGCAATAATAGCGATAAATCTCGTCCATGATATCCTGCTGGGTTCTGAGAATCGTACCGTGTTGTGTTCGAATTTCTTCAATAAAAGTCCTTCTCCCGTTTTTCGTATGCTTCACTAAATGATATAGGGAAGTCGTTTCATCTGCTGACACCGAATTTGCCTTCGATTTTATTTTCAACCCTTCCATTTGACTTCTCTTGATATTAAGTAACTTGGCTTTGACTTTTTTGATGTCTGCTATCCGAAGTGAGGAACCTGCTGAGACTTGATCATATAGATCTCTGAAAACGGAATAGTAATACTCTATAGTGCATTTCATTTCCCTTGCGCTCTGGGCACTGTATTGAATAAGAACTTTCCTCAACTTTGGTTTTGCCATTTTAACCCCCCAGTCAATAGCAGTGGCATATCTACTACGGGCTCGCAGGCATATTGCCCATGTTTCTTTAATCAGATCTTCTAAATCATGATTTACTAACAAGGAAGTGTTCAAATTCCACTGATTCTTGAATCGGCGAACCGGATGTCTTGTTAGATTTATGCAAGTTAAGACACTTGAATGGTCTGAAAAGTACGTAGGAATGGTTTCTACTTTAGTCACGGAAGTTACAAGATTTTTAGAAATATATAGTCTATCAATCCTGCTACGTGATGTTGCTGTGACATAAGTGAACTCAACAGTGGAGGGGTTTTTGATTTCCCATATATCCTTTAATGCTAAACCAGTAACTAATTGTTTTAGTTCACTTGAGAAATTAAAATTAGGTAACTGATCTTTTCGATTTAAAACACAACTAAAATCACCTCCAAGTAATAACTGTCTTGGTGATTTCCTTAACAAGTATATCAAGTCATCTTTGAAGAAACGTGCCCTGTCAGCTCGATGAGAACTTCCTGAAGAGGCGTACAAGTTGATGATAGTCACATCATAGATATTTAGTTCTATTCCCCTTCCGGATTCCAGTCGTTCCACCTCGCTTACTGTAATCCCTTCCCTTACCAAAATAGCTGTTCCAACACTTGTTTCGGGAGACACATTTATGTAACTGACAAAACCGGGAATTACCAAATCCGAAATTAGAACTTCTTGTAACAGGGCAATATCAGTCGCGGATTCGTACAAAAATTCCTTAAGGGCCGATAATTTCAAACCGGTCGTGATTTTATTTATGTTTATAGTGGTGACAGAATAAGATTGCGTCATTTTGCTGTCACTATGTAGTTGTTTTGTTGAACTAATTTAGTTTGCTGTGGTTCAGGGTTCAGTTAAGCTGTAACAGTTTTCTCGGAAGGCTGAACATGGAATAACACTTCAATCAGTTTGTTAGTGACTGTCCCGTTTTTTTCTACTTCTGATGTTTTCTCTTGTACCGCAAGCAGACTGATTTCTTGGTAAACTTTCTGATTTTTCCTCCAGTGATTCGTGTACGACCGTTTCGGACTGAACATTCGTTGGGCTTGGGTCGCCCCTACTGGATTTTCCCTTCCCTTGGTTACGAGCTACATTCTCATTTGGTTGCGTCGGTATTTTACTTCACAGCTTATCTGGAGCAGCAGCTGACGCTTTAGCAATTTCGGTTGCCGGAGCCTGCCCTGAGGTGTTGACCGTGATTTCAGTTTGGCCACCACTTCCTCGTTCTTTATTAATTTCACCCACTTTCTGATCGAGGGAAACAAATGGAGACTGCAGTTTTGCATTCTCTCCCTGAATTTGTGTATTAACAGATAGATTCTGATCTTTGCAATCGGCTACTGCACCTGTTGTTTCTTGCAAATTAATGCTGCTTACACCCCCTTCATTTTCTGGTACCGTATGTGTATTATCTTTCTGTTCATTAGTTTCCATTCGCATTTTGCGTTCAGGTTCCCCTGTCTTCTCATCGCACTGTTTTTGCTTGCGAAGTGAGGGAGTGGGACAAGACAGCTCGTCCTCTGAACAACTATCAGTTATCTCCAGAGGTCGTTTTTTCGGTTGCATTTCAGTTTCACGAGTAGTGGCAACGGGGTTTCCTTTTGTTGTTAACGGGGGAAATCGACTGTTATCGTGAAGGGAGACATCAGCTTGTCCCACTGCGTTAACATCCTCAACCAGTTGTTCCGGGCTATTCTTTGGTAACAGATCATTTAAGGTAAGCTTCTGACGCTGTATCAAATTACTTTTAAGCACAACAGTTCGCCGCGGACATTCCTGTCTGAAGTGGCCGGTTTCGTTACATATATGACAAGTAGCTTCCTGACCTACAAAAACAATTTGTGCCTTATACCCACAAACAGTTATGTGAGACGGAATATTCATCTTAACGTCCATCTCTACACAGCGGACCCCGTTAAAACACTGCAGTTTAAAGCGAGGCGACCATCTTTCATTTGCAATTGATTTAACGTCTCTGTAGTTTAAAAGAGCTTCCTTAATCTTATCATTTTCAATTTCAATGGGGAGATTCAAGACACGAACGGTTTTGTAATGAATGTCCGCTCTATATATGGAAACCTTACTTTTATAACCATTTCTATGCACAAAATCTACTTCATAGCCCCACTTTCGTAACACTTTATCAACAGTCGAAGAACGGTTTCAGAATTTAGACCAATTACCTGTGTAATCCAGTCATCGATTTCCAGAGATGTCGGCTGAACAGGACGGGATTCCTTGTCAAAAGCAAATACCAGAGTATTCTTCCTGAGGTTTGTAGCCATGGTTAATCCAGCGAAGCAATTTCGGTTAAACAACCGAAATTCCAAGTAGCAGCAGCAAGACCAGAAAGAGCGATCAGATCACAAGGAACAGGAACGAACACGGAGATTAACGGACGGACGGCACTCGGCGAAGCACAAGTACAGCGATGTAAACACTGAAGTGGCTCACATCATCCTTGATGTTGCTTATCTTGCACATGGGCTACTTCGTTTCTATATTTTGCTTATTTTTTTATAGTTCCACACAACTTCTTCCTGTTTTCTCGATTGATCTGTGTTCAGTTTTTCAAGGCCTATCCACTGTGCCAACTTATAACTAAATCTGAGGGGGGTGCGATGGGGAGGTTCCCTTGTGAGTATGGATCAAAATTTAGAATGATGCAGAAATGTGCTATGATCCCTTCAAATGGACCATTTCAGGAACTGTCACAAGTAATTTCGGAACCCTACTCCTCCCTATTGTAAACATAGCTCTCTAATCTTTGTGCCATCTCGCCCAATAATTGTGCTGTGCGGAATTTTCAAAGCTTTATGTCCTATTGTTTTCACTCTTCTCGTTGAAATAAAGATAATTTAAAGTGATAATAATAACAATAATACATAATTATAGTAGGTCGGTTTCACCTTAATCTCTAGCCGCGAATCATTTCACAATATGAATGTACTAGCTCCATCGTTCCTGCAACTGTAAGAAAACGACGGGAATTGTTCTTCATCTCAACTAAAATGAATTTTAGGTAGAAGATTGTGTTTTGCACGTGTCAGTAACGATTATCTTCTTAGCTTCTAAGTCAGCCATGAAAAAACATTCCAAAGAGAAGGTGTCGCGCCGAGTTTTAACGTTTCCAGAGATGTACGTTGAAGCCAGAGAGAAATATCGAGATTGCAGTGTGGTATCTTTGCTAGTGACGTGCTTTGGCTGGGCGTTGTGTGTTTTCTGCTAGGGCTCAGAAGACGTCAGTGTATAGTGCCGTAGGGAGGCTTAGAGTGCCGTTGTGTAAATGACTGTTTAATAACATAACCGAATAATTTTTCTTGTAAATATTTACGTCGAAATGAGTGACTGTTAGAAGGATATAGTTTTTAAACAAGAGAATAGTCCACAATCTCCGTGATTTTTCCGCTTAACGCCGCTATTGAATGTGTTTCATACCAGATATAAACTTCCCGCTTTGAAGGTAAGGTGCTGTTTCTAAAATTGTTTTGTAAGACGTCTAGAATAGCGTAATACTCGGTTAGGTGAATGTACGTTTGTTGGATCTTTGTCAGCTGTTTAAAAATTGGATTGCTAATATTTAAAACGTGGTACGGAAATATGATAGCGACGGCGTCTTAATTTATCTCGAAACATTTTATTCGTGGGAATAAATTTGCCTGGAAGACGAAAGGTAGATACGTCGTAGATATATCTAGCTGCGATGGACTTTGTTCTTCTCGTTTCTGCTGAGCAGTAAATAAAACATGCATACACGACCGGTTGTCAACAACGAACGTTTTGTTTTTGTATCTTCAACGGAATTTGTATTTATAAATTAAGGGGAATCAGTTATGTCGATATTATACTAACGAACAACGCCGTTTGCATAAAAAAAGATACCAAAAGCACTCCTTACTACAAACCAGCGGTTGGGAACTGATACAAGCATCTACAAAATCAAACGGCCTATGTAGATGCTGCTATGCTGAAGCTGTTAATTTCGTTGTTCAACCATTTAGTTTGCTTAAGACACTGTATTTTTCCGATGAAGTGAGTAGTTTGAATGAAAATACGTGATGTACAGGTTAATAGACTTTCCAGGAGTACCGGTAGGCATATTTTGTATTTTGGCTGGTTGGTGTATCATACATGTTCCTTATTTCAGGCGCAGTAACTCAGGAAGATGACACAGTATTTGCTGTCATTTACACTCATCAGACTGGTGCTTCCGATTTGTCTTTCAGCATGTAAGTAACCTTTTATTATTCATCGCAGCCGCCGCTATACTCACGTTGCTTAGATCTTGTAACTAAGAATGAGTGCCTATAGCTTTTGCTTTGATAGTTTGAGCATAGACTGAAGTATATTGTAGATAGAAACATTAACAGAATATACGGTACTTCAGTGGTAACTTGGGTGACTGGTGTGTTTTGTAATTCAAGTGACACAATTGAAGTCGACGTTGGCCTAATGTCACAGAGTAGTGATATATCAACAAATACTAATTTGCCATAATATGATAGCAGTATCTGGGAAGTAATGTCTTATTTTACCCTAGTATCATTATGTCTGATGTCCGTGTGTGTTAATATATAGGGGGAAACGCGTGGTATTAGCTTCCACCAAATCAGCATGTAGTTGTAACATAAAAAAAATAGAGCATAATTTCCTATCTGGGGGTCAATGGAAACATACAAAAGACAGTGTAAATCATTACTGCTCAGACCGGCTAAGATTGTCTCCACGAACTGAGAGTGCTTTTCACCTTAAACTTGCAGCGATGTACCTGTAATGTGGATTCATATGAGTAGCCAGTTCACAGTCTCCTATATGCTTAAGGGCAGAGTTTTGTGCTCGATACTAATGGTAATTCTGCGGGTGCGTGAGGAACTTGCAGGCTTCTATTTCCCGGAGGAGATCCCACAGCTTTATCGCGGCTACACGCGAGCACATCCGTGCTTACACTACGACATATCACGCACGTCACCTTAACACATGACTCGAGCTCGTGATAATTTGCACATGCTATTAGGTCTGTAGGCGAGCAGGCGTAGCGCTGTCTGTCTGGTCCGTCAGTGCGTATTGCGCGGGCGTTCAATTAACATGCCCTTCTACTGCATGGACGCTGCGTGCATGCATCAGTCCATCCGTGACGTCACATCCGCCGCAGCACGACAGCGACAAGCTCGAATCATATTGTCAGGTGGTGGCAACAGGAGTGCTGCTGCGTTGTAGGCAGAATCATCTACTTAATTTCATTTGTATTGTGGGATATAGCACATCATCGTGCTGACGATCAGCACATTTAATATGCTGGATGATATATACGATCATGCTTCTGATAAAGCACTTGTGAAATAGGTAATTTCATAGCGTATGCTACGACGCATTGTGATGGTGTATAGTCAAACAAAATCGAACGCACTTGGGTTTGTGATCTTCAGGAAGATAACCATGAATGAGAACTAAAATTTGTCCTGTTGAAAGCGCGACAGTTTAGTGGTTGCGAGGGATTGTTTTACGCAGTTTGTGTATATTTCATTTCGTTTTTGCCTTCAGGGTTCAGTTTTAGTCCCACATCATCTCCAGATACAACGTAGAAAAATGTGTTACGTTACAATCACAGAAGGGTGCATCGTGTATTTTCTCTGTCTAATCCTGTAAAAGAAAAAAAATTTCAGCAGTTCCTGGATTTATAAGTTGATCAAAGTAGTTAGCTTTTTTAACGAGAAAAAGTTGTTTCATATCTCAACAGGTTACTTAAAAATTGTCTACGTGCATTGTCATATTGGAATAGTGACACATTTAAAGTTCTACTTGTCTAACAGTGGACTCTTTCAAATATTTTTAAGAAGTTGTACGGTTCAGTAATTCATATGATGTCTCCTTTAACTAAAGTCACAGTCAAAGAATTTAGTGAAGAAGACTGTGTGCTCGAACTTGCTGCTTCCGGTCCCGCAGACAGCGCTATTGCCGATCGATGTTACTGCAGCAAAGCTCTAGTTGTCGTTTCTGAGGCGTTCTGACGTCTTCAGCACAGCTAGACGTGCGGAGACGCAAATTTAAGATCCACCGACTGCAAACTCCAGCTCCATAAAAAAGTGGCTACCCTTTAAAAACAGCTACAACTAATCTTCGTATGCACAGATTGTAACTACATTAGCAAGCTATACACACAATTTATCATTCGTTGTTTTAATGTTATCGTGTCTGCTGTCAATACGTACATTATATACATGAGAAATGTGTGCAGTATTTGCGAGACAAAGTCCCCAATGCTAAAGCACTTAAAACGACACCTGTTTCAAGTGGAATTTGTTGTAAAAATGATCAGCATGTGAAACAAAAGTTCATACCGCAGCCACAGGTGTCGAAAGGTACTGCCACTAATGGAGGGGACTAATATCACTATTTTACAATTCTGGAACGCACTGAGAATTTCTCCGCGCGCCGAGACCTCTGCTTTTTAAGTGGCACAATATTTCTAATGGAGTTTATGCTGTGATCTGGCAGAATTTTTCGGACACACACATTCGTCTACTGCTTTGGAATCTGAGATTTGTGTTTAAAATTCTCTTGCGATGTCTCAACCACTACGAGAAGACACTTTACTCAAAGAACAACGCCTAAAAGCACTGTTTACATACGATGCTTGTCGTGAAGCCGTTGTTATATGTTTTAAGTTGTAGATACCGACCACAAACAGTGTCGACCATTCTGCCACAGTTCAGTGTCATATCGCCATCTATAAAGAAAGTAAATTCACAGGTGGTACCGAATCACATTGAAGACTTGTTAGAAAATTTGCTGACACTCGTGTCGCAATAAGTTACCCTGGAGTGAAACGTTATTTACAGCTTATACTGAGAGACAACTAACTGAACAAGTGGTAGTGAAGGGACCGAGACAGGTTTGTAGCCAATTCCCTGTGATATTCAATCTGTAAATAAAGCAAGCAGTAAGGGAAACAAAATAAAAATTTGGACAGGGAATTAAAGTTCGGAGAGCAGAAATAAAAACTTTGAGGTGTGTCGACGGGCGTTGTAAATCTGTCCGAGACCGAACATTTGAGAGGAATGGACAGTTTTCTGCGAATGGTCTCACTCTAAATTTCAAAGAGACAACATACTCAGTTCTGCACGTCTAGAGGTACTACATCAGTGATGAGTTTAACACATGTTCAGTAAGTAATAAATAGGAGAGTAACTTCAAAATACTTAGATGTCTGTATTGACAATTTAAAGTGGAAAGAACACGTTTCGGAACTCCTAAAACAACTCAGTTCAGCCACGTTTGCACTTAGAATCAGTTGCAGACCTTGGGGAGAGGCAAGTCAATAAGTTGACATACGTTGCATACTTGTATTCAATAATTTCATACTGCTTAATATTCTGGGGTAACTATCTTTGAGAAGGAAAGTCTGTGCTGTAAGAATAATATGTGGTGCTTACACACTCATGTCGTAGACTAGGCATTTCGACTACTGCCTCACAGTATATTAATCCCTCGTGAAGTGCGCTGTAAATAATCCAATCCAGTTCAAAAAGGACTATGATGTAGATAATTACAATACCGGAAGAAAAAGTGACATTCATTACACCACATTAAGGATGTCTTTAGCAAGTAAAAGACGTGCACAATGTTGCCACCATACTTTTTAGTCACCCAGTGGTATAAAATGCCTGACAGACAGCAAGTTAAATTTGAAAACAAACTGAAAAGTTTCTTCTTGACAAGTCTACTCTGCAGAAGAATTTCTAGTTTGTGCAGGAATTATTCACTCACAACTGTACTCTTAAAAAATTGCAGATCAGTGGGTATGTATATTTAGATATCAACGTGTAATGTGAGTCTAAAACGACTCGTTGCGCGTCATTATGCGTAATTGTGCAAATGGTCAACAGAACATGAAACTAACCAGTGGCCTTAAAAGAGATTATAAGATGTCACCAATTGTAAAACAAGGGTAGGGGAGTGTAGTAGGAACAGATCAAGCTACGCCCAAAGAATTAGGTTAAGGAATGAGAAACTGAAATTACTGAAAGAGGTTTACTGGTTGAGCAGCGAAATAACTGACCATAGCCGAAGTAAAGAGGATATAAAATGCCGATTGTCAATAGCAAGAAAATATTTCCTGAGAAAGAGAAACATTTTAACATCGAATGAGATCCATTATGGATAAAATAACATAAATTTGTCTCAGGAAGTCGAAAAGTATTTCTGTGGAAGTGCAGTGTGGATGATAAACAGTACACACGAGAATATAAAATTTTGAAACGAGATGTTAAAAAGAGAATGTTTAAGGGTAGTACCTTGAAGAGGTACTGAATCAGGATAAAAGTCGTTTCTGGCACAACTTGACTCACAGGAGGTATCAAGGAAGAGAGATTTGTAAATAGAGGGAAGTGTGGTGGGAAAGCTCGTGCAGGCAGAGCAAAGCAGTAAGTAGGTTCAAGTGGATATACAGTAAGTTGACAAAAGTCGTGGCATACCTGCTGATACCGTGTCGGACCCTCCTTTTGCCTGGCATAGTGCAGCAGCTCGACGTGACATGGACTCAACAAGTCGTTGGAAATCCCCTGCAGAAGTATTGATCCATGTTGCCTCCGTTGGGTGGACAAATCAGTCTCTCGAAGTATCCTGAACGTTCTTCAAACCAATGGCGAACAATTGTGGCCCGATGACACGGCTCATTGTCATCCATAAAAATTTGATCGTTGTTTTGGAACATGAAGTCTATGAATAGCTGTAAATGGTCTCCAAGTAGACGATCATAACCGTTTCCAGGTAATGATCGGTTCAGTTGGACCAGATGACCCGGTCCATTCCGTGTAACCACATCGCTATGGAGCCACCAGCAGCTTGCACAGTGCCTTTTTGACAACGTGGATCCACGGCTTCATGGGGTCAGTGCCACACTGGAACCCTACCATCAGCCCTTACCAACTGAAATCGGGACTCATCTGACCAGCCAGCTAGGATCCAACCGATGTAGTCACGAGCCCAGGAGAGGCGCTGCAGGCGATGTGCTGTTAGCAAAGGAACTCGCTTCGGTCGTATGTTGTCCTGGCCCATTAACACCAAATTTCGCCGCGCTGCCCTAATGGATTCGTTTGTCACATGTAACTCTTTGATTTCTGCGGTTATTTCACGCAGTATTGCTTGTCTGTTGCCGTTAAGAACTCTACGCAAATGCCGCTGCTGTCAGTGGTAGTGAAGGTCCTCCTGTGTTGTCTGTGATGGGAGGTAATTCCTGAAATTTGTTACTCTCGGCACACTCTGGACGCTGTAGATCTTGAATACTGAATTCAGTAACGATTTTCGAAATGAAATGTCCCATGCGTCTAGCTGCGACTACCATACCGCAGCTGTAATCACGTCGGAAACCTTTTCACGTGAATGCCCTAATGAAGTTGACAGCTCTGACAATGCACTGCCCTTTTCTACTTGTGTACGCCATACTACCGCCATCTGTATACGTGCATAACGCTGTCCGATGACTTTTGTCACCTGAGCATTTGTTGCAGTAGTTATGCAGAGATGAAGAGGCTTATCGTGGAGAGTCCATCAAATCACATTTCACGTTCAATACAGTAACATTATGCACAATCATTGAAAAAAAATCTCCTAAATGGGGGAAAACAAATAGTCCCATTACCAGACCACAAATTTCATTTGTGAAGCTGACGATAAATTAGTTTCGTGCTTAAGATTCTTTGCTTTGGCCGTATAATTTTGCAGTCGTACTTAAATGTCTTTCTTCTCGAGAGTCAGTTGTATGACGGGACCAAATGTCATGGCGAAGCTTGCCCGATCGATCGGAATCATCAAACACGAATGTGAGGATCGTAGGAACCGCCACTTGTTTTTTAGTAGACGTCTGTCAATGCTGAATAAGCATGCAAGACTTCCGTTGCAGTAGTTATGCAGAGATGAAGAGGCCACACGGTCGATATGGCACAGAATGTCAGGTGCAAGTCGTCTGTGATTTTTCCAGATTGTTTCACCACATTTGAAGAACCATTTTCCTCGCAGTTCCTAGTCAAATCCACATCCAGCAGTCCTGTAAATTTCCCTTTTATTTGTGTACATTAACTATATGCGCTAAATGTTGGCCATGTTTGAGTAGGTTTACGTAATTAAAAAAAAAAAAAGATGCACTGATTCCTTTGAGGAAGACGCGGCCCTTTTTGTATCATCTTTCTCTCATCCGAAATAGTGCTCCTGACCTGCTGATATGGATATCAACGGGACGATAAGATCTTTCATTCCTTCCTCTGTATGCTATTTAATGTTCGGCCATAGTTTTGTTCTTGCTAATCTGAGGTTAGTATGTCTCCTAATTCTTTTTTACACATCCATTAGGAACTTAAACTAGTTGGCGATTTGTGTTTATAAAATGACGAGATTAATTGTGGCGAAATTTGTTCATCGCCGGCCGCTGTGGCCGAGCGGTTCTAGGCGCTTCAGTCCGGAACCATGAGACTGCTACGGTCGCAGGTTCGAATCCTGCCTCGGGCATGGATGTCTGTGATGTCCTTAAGTTAGTTAGGTTTACGTAGTTGTACGTCTAGGGGACTTACGACCTCAGATGTTAAGTCCCATAGTGCTTAGAGCCATTTTTGAACTTGTTAATCTATTTATTTCGAATTAAATAAGGCGTCATAATTGATCGACTACACTGCGCCTAGCTAAGGTGACAGAAGTTTTCGTTTTACAAGGATATTCGCATTAACGCGTCATACTGGATGCAGGCAACCTCAGTTACACTAGTCACTAAAAGCAAATTTGTGTACCGGGCGCTCGCTAAGTAACAGAACGAAGTTTAAATCATTTACTTGGAAGCTGCTGCCAACTTTCACTGAAATACATAAAAAGTGATGCTTTAAAACGTAAAAAGAAGTGCTTTTCGGAAGTGTGTCGCTGCAGTGGATTCTGTAGCTTATGAAGAGGCATAGTCAAATGTGGGCATCGACAGAGTGCCTCTCGGCCATTGTGCATAATTTTGTAGTCTGCAAGTCACAGACTCCGACACACAGAAAATATGGAACAGCTGCAGCATAACTGGAGCTGTTCTGGTCATAATCTTTGTCTTTGTAAGAAGAGAATCGCATGCATTTTTCACCTGTGAAAAAACCACACCACACCAAGCTTCTTACAGTACTTTTCCGAATGACAGAATTTTCATTTTTCTGTTTTATTTGGATTTTGCTGTACTTGCGCTTGAGGCAACGTGTTTCCTGTAGCTTGTTTTAATTTTTTTTTATGTTTTATTATTGCGAAGAGATAACTGCTGAACATCATATGTTCTAAAATTTCATTTGATCTGTCATGTATTGTTGCAATGATCTGGTGGTGTTTTTGTTTTGAGCAACAGTGTAAATAAGCTTCATCACACTCCCTCAGTGCTTAACGCAACTTGTGTACCTTTTATATGCAAGTGGAAGGCAGCAAAAATTTTGACATTCGGAGTAAGATGTTGACTGATATTTAGTGAAATGATTTAACCACAATCAAAAATGCCTGTCATGAATTGTTACAATCCAAGATCGCTCAAGACCAGGACTTTCTCTGATCTACTTCGTGATAGCAAAAAACGAGTCGCCCTTCCTTGAACTACTTCGGGGCATTTTTTCGATGTTGTTATAACCAGAGACCACGCTTTGTGGGCATGGTTGAAACGTATGGCCAATTTTTTTTAACTATATTTATCGTGTATTGAAACTTCTTGCTAGCTTAAAACTGTGTGCTGGACCGAGAACGAACTAGGGACCTTTGCCTTTCGCGGGCAAGTGCTCTACCATCTGAGCTACCCAAGCACGACACACGTACTACTCGGCTTTACTTCCACCAGTACCTCATCTCCTACCTTCCAAACTTCAGCTTGCTCGCCAAAGGCAAAGGTACAGAGTTCGTGTCTCGGTCCGACAGACTGTTTTAATCTGTTCGCAAGTTTCAAATCAGCGCACACTCCGCAGCAGAGTAAAAATATCATTCTGGAAATTATCGTGCATTATTAAATTTGAAACTGTAACGAACCACGAGCGATTTAAGTTTGAAATGAAATGCAGCTGGTGACGCGATGTCACGCGGGAAGCAGCCATGGAATGTTCCGGAGAGGAGCCGATACACTGCGGCCGACTGTGACTCACCCACCGAATTAACTGCCTCCACGCTGCAGGTAGCGGCGAGCTGAAGTGAACGTTTACCACCTCTGTTCTCTGCCTTCTGAAACGTAGCTGATGTGAAACATCCGATGTATTACACAAGAAAGTTGATTGAAAATTCCAGTTAGGCGAACTTATGTTTACCGTGGACACGCCAATGAAATCCACCAATGCCACGAATTTCCTACCGTGTAATCCGTCTCTACCTATCTGGTGCGTCGTCTCCAAAGATGCTGTCTAGTGCGCGTTAACTACTCGGGTCAGTTTATGCGATTCTAGTTGTACTGAAGGAGTGAACGCGGATTCCGAAAACAACGATCGTGTGAAACCTAGCTCTGTCTGTTAGTCCATGAGATCAAGAAGCCAGTGGATACCGCCGACCAGTGGATACCGACTTTAGGAAGACGATTGAGTTTCTCACCGTCGTCTAAAATACTAAATAAGAGTGATAAGTAGTATCAGATAGCTCTGTTACTGAATTGAGGAGTACGTAGGTAATAGAACACAGTGTGCCAGTGCCTGATGATCTGGAAAATGTGCTGTCAAGGGCAACAGTCAAACATTGTGGTAAGTCAGGATAGCACGGGCAACATGCGGTCTTATGTTATCTTGTTGAAAGATAATGATGCGGAGTCTTCGAAAATAGATCACAGTCACTGGTCATAATACGTCAGGAATGAAATGGCTTTTGTCCAAATGGCAGCTATATGAACCAGAGGCGATTGTGTTGCGCAGTGAAAGGCACCCCGTGCCAACGCGTCAGGTGCTGGGTCCGTATGAGGATGATGAAAGCAATCTGGCAACAGTCACTCTCCTTAGAGTACCCACACAGGAATACGCCCACCGTTATGCTGTACACACAAACGGGACTCGTCTGAAAAGATAGCGTGGTGCCACTCCCGTGTTCAGTGTTGTCTGGCACACCACTGCCAGTCGGACTCTTTCTGCTGACACTCGGTGGTGCTACAGACGTCGTCTCACTGCAAACAAGCCCATTTCCTCACTCGGATTATGTGACGTGGCTGTACGATCGTGCACAGCCGAGTGGACAGCGTCTCTGCACTCTCAGGTGCTAGTCGTGTGGCGGACGTTGAATGTGGTCCTCCTGAACCCAATTTCATATTCGCACGGCAGTCATCGAATCTCAACCAACACGAGCAGCATTATTGTGAAAAGATAAACCACAGTGTTGGTAGGCCGTGATCCTGCTGCTGCGTGTTCCGAAATGTGTTCGTAACCGATTCTCATACTTTTTTTTTTAGTTGTCGTTCTTATGAATGGGTTAATGGGGCCCACCACGAATTCCTCTCCAGTGCCATCATTTTCATCTCAGAGTAGCACCTGCACTCTACTTCCTTAATTATTTGCTGGATGAATCCCTGACTCTATCCTCCTCCACGTTTTTAACTTTCTAGAGCTCCCTCTTGTACCATAAAGTCATTCCCTGATGCCTGAACAAATGTTGTATCGTCCTGTCTCCACTCCTTGTCAGTGTTCTCCATGTATTTCTTTCCCCTCTGATTCTACGGAGAACCACCTTCTTCCTTACCTTATGATTCCACCTAATTTTCAGCATTCTTCTGTAGCACTATAGTTCGGTTTCCTTCTGTTCCTGCCGCGCGGGGTAGCCGCACGGTCTGAGGCGCCTTGTCACGGTCCGCGCGGCTTCCCCTGTCTGAGGTTCGAGTCCTCCCTCGGGTATGGGTGTGTGTGTTTCGTCCATAGCGTAATTTAATTTAAGTTGGATTAAGCAGTACGTAAGCATAGGGACCGATGACCTCAGCAGTTTGGTCCCATAAGACCTTCCCACATATTTCGTTCTGTTCCAGTTTTCGCACAGTCCATGATTCACTACTATACAGTGCTGCGCTGTAAACGTACATTCTCAGAAATCTCTTCCTCAAATTAACGCCTGTGTGTGATACTAGCAGACTTTTCTTGGACAGGAATGTTCTTTTTGCCAGTGCTAGTCTGATTTTTATGTTCTCTTTCCTCCGTGCATCATGGTTTATTTTGCTGCCTAAGTAGCAGAATTCCTTAACTTCGTCTACTTTGTGATCCCCAATTCTGGTGTTATGTTTCTCGCTGTTCTCATTTCTGCTACTTCTCGTTACTTCCGTCTTTCATCGGTCTACTTCAATTCACATTCTGTACCCACTCGACTGTTCATTCCATTCAACAGATCTAGTAATTCTTTTTCACTTTCACTGAGGATAGCAGTATCTTCAGCGAATCTTATCACTGATATCCTTTCACGTTGAATTTTAATCCCACTCTTGAACCTCTCTTTTATTTCCGTCATTGCTTATTCGATGTATAGATTGAATAGTATGGACGAAAGACTACATCGCTGTCTGGACTTCGTTCTCGGTCTTCCAGTATTATTGTTCCATCGTGGATCTCGTACGTACTGTATATTATCCGTCTTTTCCTATAGCTTACCCCTACTTTTCTCAGAATTTCGAACATCTTGCTCCATTCTTACACGAGGCGTAACATGATCTTCTCGCAAAGAAAAACATTCAAATGCGATGTCAGAACGAAAAAAAAACCGCTGTGTAATCTTTCCATGTAGACAGAGTGTAGATGGCATTACTCCCGGTTACTTTCTGCAGTCACGATAAAATGCTAATCATATGCAAAATCAGACATGTAGTACACAGTCCATGCCAAGTTTACTTTTGTTACATGCTGCCTTCATGGTGTTGCACGTTTAATGGCTAGCACTAAACAAATAATTTAACGGAGAACGTCAGAGGCTGTCCCTAGATGATGATGATGATGATGATGATGATGATGATGATGTACAAAGAGAAGCCGCTTCATCGTAGTTAAACGCAGGACGACCTGCAGAGGACCGACGTCTGGTGCAGGGGCTGGCAGGCGACACACGGAAACGTGTAAACAGGCCGGACGACCCGTTGTTGTTTGACTGCACCACTGCCGAACATTCACTGGAAGCAGCCAAGTCCATTAATACGTGGGAGTACGTCTATCGAGGGTTTTAAAGTGGAATGACCACTTGACACTAAACGAAGTACAAGGTAATGCCAGACTTTTGTTGAAGGAATACTCAAGGAAGAAGTAGCTTGCAAAATCCTAGTTCGGCCGAGACTTGAATATTGCTCCTCAGTTGAGGACACATACCAGATAGAACAAACACATAAGATCCATAGAGTAGCAGTGCGTTTCGTCACGAGATCGTTTTGCAAGCACGAAAGCGTGACGGAGATGCTTTTCCACCTCCAATGGCAGACGCTTTACCGTCAAAATTCAGAGAGCGTACGTTCCTTCAACACTCAACCAACATATTTCCCCTTTATATTACTTCCCACTACATATAATCCTCCTAAAAACCAAGGATTTAAATGAGAGATACTCGATCTCTCACAGTCGTTCTTCAAGAGCATCATCGCGAATGGATCAGAAAGAACCAAGTGACAGTTAAACTCCGTAAGGTGGCTTGTGTAGTATAGATGGAGACGTAGTTTTTGCCCTGTAAGACGGTTCTTGTTTTCCGAGCACCAATGTAGGTTCGTTTCCTGCAACTATCGGCTCATAGGTGCTCAACATCAGCTGGCAGAAATATTGGAAATGACTTCCCCTGGGCAACAGGGATTCGTATCTCAGACTAAACAGTGCATAGAAGATTGCCTCAGGATGGTCTTCATTCCAGGAAACTAACGAGAAGTTTTGCACTGAACCAATGGAACCGACACGGTGGAAGGACCTGGGCTCTTGCACGTCAGCATTGGACCATTGGAGAAAGGAGTAATGTCATGTGTCCTGATGAGTCCAGGATTGGTCTGTACCGGACACTAGACGTGTTCGGTTGGGTAGAAGCGTTAGACAACACCAGGAACGCCGACACGTTCAGGAAGTCCATCCGTTTGCAGGTGGAAGTGTAATGTTCTGGGCGGCAATAATAATGGGACGGCAGACCCCTTTAATCTCAACTATGGCAATTTCACTGGTCCCCAATGCCACCAAGAGGCCTTACAACGATTTTAAGGTCCTTCAGACGTGAAGTCGGTGACAACCTCATCTTAGTCGATGACAGTGCAAGATCGCACCATACTCTAGAAGTGTCTTGGTATCTTCAAAGATGCAACATCAACCAAATGCATAGGCCAGCTCAGTCACCAGACGTGAGTTCAATTGAGCATACATGGGACCTGTTTAAGATGGCCATTGCACAGCCTCCGAATCCACCTCACAATCTTCAGGACCTCACTGAAGCTACCATTGAGGAGTGGGACCTCATACCCCAAGATAAACTTGGTCTCATCCAGAGCATGGCTCGCAGAGTTGAAGACCTCCGCCGTGTGGGGAAGGAGATACTCACTACTAAACACTGATAATCATCCTCATGAGATAAAGATTTTCAATATTTTTATTTTCAAGATGTACACTTAGGGGAGAGCCTGCTTCGTTTTTATAATGGTATTTTGTAACTAACCAAAATCATTCTTGTTTTCAGACGGAATTATGTTTATTTTGTTAATAAGGTATTGCACAAACATCAAGGGGTGTACAATAAGAAATCATTGTGGTAAACTCTGACATTCTAAACTTTCGTTGAGGTTTGTAGATAAACCGAAACCAGTTACCAATAAAATTGTATTTGTGCTCTTAACTATTAAGGGCTTTTCTGAATCTACAGCAATAACTATAGGTTTGGATCAGAGGCTCGCTCTTCTCTATGGGATTTGCGAAAACACTCGAAAAATAGTATGGCACACAGAAAATTTTAAACTGATGTTGGCAGCCCTCGGATGGCACCACACTACGGGACAGTGCTGGATATTCAATTCCCATGGGTCGGTCAAACGTGTAGCTGATATATGTGCATTTTATTGCATGCTGACATTACACAACGATAGCTTATCAGACCCCATCAACATATAAATTCCGTTGTTGCATACAGAGTGTGGGTTCTGAATATGCATAGACTGTTAATACTTTAAATAAGATGCCTAATCTATTGGGGAGGTCACACCTCTTTCATGAGTACATGCTTGGCGAGCATACTGCAGATTTATAGTCTGATTGTGTCACTTCTCCGACTCACTCCCTAGGACATATTCCATGTTGACAGTTTGTATTGCTTGTAGGATGTCCCTTTCTTCCTCCCCCAGATCTACTGGTGATGGGGCTACCTCTTTGGAATCCTCTCCCTGGAAGTCACACATCAGAGGCCCAACACTTGCCAGTGTGTGAAGGAGCGACAACACACATTGGGTCCCAGGGCTGCCCTCTCATCATCTGTTCCCACACTAACAGTAGCTAAGCCCTCACAAGAATCTCGACCACTAAAAGATTTTAAAAGAAAAGGAGGAGGAATCTCGGGAGAAAACTAATCCGGTGACCCTGGAGGCGCCAGATTATTCCATGCCATTGCGTTCTGAATCTGTGCTCATCAGTGTTGTTCCACCCCTACTGGTGACAGTGATCTTGAGATGTGACCTGTTCTCCTGGTCCATTCACGACTAACCAGGTCCCCCTCAATGTGATGAACCAGTGTAACTGCAGTTGGTGTCTCTGCCGCCTGCCAGAATTTCAGTAATTAATTTCTTCTTGTTTTTTGACTGTGTTGCTCTCAAAGGCAGACACTTCACTGATGACCATTCGCAAACTCTTTGAGGTTACTGTGCATTCTTTTAGAACCTTACTTATCATAAGAGGGCATCCGGAGGCGTATGTTCATTGTTATGCACAGATGTCGTCAGTGAGTAGATTCCCATCCATACCACGTTGGAGGCAATAGCATCCAAGTGCAAACGACCCCAGCGCTCACCATTTGTAACTCCTATTTACGTCCAGGCAGGACATTTACTCATCTTGAGAGCGCCATCTTAATCCAACAACTCTCTGCCCTATTTCTCATACTTGGCGACATCAATGTGCGCTACCTCCATTGGGAAGAACCACATTATCTGGTAGGGGCCTTGGGACTGATGAACCTTTTCCAATCTTGGTCTGTGTCCTCAGTGACAGAACTCATACCCACATAGTGCCACCATGACACCTTTGCGCCTATCAACCTTAGTGTCTTCCCCCTATCTCATGGCTTGTTTATAATGGACACTACACGAAAATCTTTGACATTTACTGCTGTAAATGTCACTTCCTTGTCATTGTCTAACATGCAAGTTATCACGTTGGGCTCACTGAAGAACCAAGTGCAGTTGTATAGTGTAAGACAGTGTCAAAGAGGAGATGGGGGATATTTCCAATGCAGTCACGTGTGCCTCTGAAACAGCTATCCCCCCCACCCCACCCCCTCTGCTGCCGGCCAGCCCCATCGTGGACCAAATATATTGAAACAGCTACTCACAAGGGAACCTCCCCATAGCGTCCCCCTCAGAATTAGTTATAAGTTGGCACAGTGGATAGGCCTTGAAAAACTGAACACAGATGAATCGAGAAAACAGGAAGAAGTTATGTGGAACTGAAGAAAATAAGCAAAATATAAAAACTGAGTAGTCCATGCGAAAGATAGGCAACATCAAGGACGATGTGAGCTCTGCACCACCGTGGTCCCGTGGTTAGCGTGAGCAGCTGCGGAACGCGAGAAGTCCTTGGTTCAAGTCTTCCCTCGTGTGAAAAGTTTAATTTTTTATTTTCAGACAATTATTATCTGTCCGTCCGATGCGAGGTAACTGCGCCGTAGTATGGGGACGCTACACCTAAACAAACATCGAAACACACGACGTCACTCGACTACAGCGCACGGAAGAGAGAGTATTCCTTCCAACGAGGCTCCCTGGCTAGCAGTTGACTGTTCGCTACTTTGGACGAGAGTGCATTAAATAAGTGAGGTGTATTCTGTGGGCAATATGAATCCAGCAAATATAGCTCGCGACTTCAATAATCATCGCACGTTTTTGCGGTGCGGTCGCAAAACACTGACACTAAACTTATTACAGTGAACAGACACGTCAATGAACGAACGAACAGATCACAACTTTGTGAAAATAAAAAAAGTAAACTTTTCGCTCGAGGGAAGTCTTGAACCAAGGACCTCTTGCTCCACAGCTGCTCACGCTAACCGCGGGACCACAGCGATCCTGAGCTCACACAGTCCTTGATGTTGCCTGTCTAACTGAAAATAAAAAATTAAACTTTTCACACGAGGGAAGACTTGAACCAAGGACTTCTCGCGTTCCGCAGCTGCTCACGCTAACCACGGGACCACGGTGGTGCAGAGCTCACATCGTCCTTGATGTTGCCTATCTTTCGCATGGACTACTCAGTTTGTACATTTTGCTTATTTTTTTCATAGTTCCACACAACTTCTTCCTGTTTCCTCGATTGATCTGTGTTCAGTTTTTCAAGGCCTATCCACTGCGCCATCTTATAACTAAATCTGAGGGGGGTGCGATGGAGAGGTTCCCTTGTCAGAATTGTAGAATAGCCTTGTAATGTCTCAAGTGGCCTCATTCACAGATCATCCTCCTCACTTTTCTGTGGCTTTTCAGTAAGTCTCGCTATCTAACTAAGTAAATTAATAATGAGTGCTGGGAACGCTTATTTCTCCTCCTTGGAAGCATATATCTCTTCATCCATAGCCTTCTGGGCCACCAAAGAGCTACAGCTGTTATGGGTCCCTTCCTTTAGGGCGGTATTTGTACAGATGCATCGGTTCTTTGTGAAAATCTTGCGACACACTTTCCGACAGTGTCGGTGTCCTCCTGTTATATGTTTACCTTTCAAATGATAGGCTGAATACGTATCCCTATACTTCACCCTATCGCGCCGAATTAGGTAATGAACCTTTCACTGCCAGGGAACTGATCCAGGCTGCACATAATATGGCCCCAGACCATGATTAGATTTATAATCAGATGATCCAGCAACTGCAAGTTACTCAGAAACTGCACGTTAATCAGAGGCTCCACATACTGAGGATCTTCGACTGTACTGGGCTAGGTGTTCTACCTTTGCAGTGGCAAGAGGGTATCATTGTTCCAAGCCTCAAGCCAGGCAGAAACCCAATGTCCATCGACAGCTACAGACCAGTTAGCCTCACCCATGTGCCCTGAAAACTGCATTAACCCACTAGATGTTTCATATTATTCATGGTACACTTGTGATATGGTAGTATGGGAAAATCCCTTCTTCCTCGTTGCCTCGGACTGTAACACCGCGTTCAAAGTCACTTGGCTTCCCACGGGTCCAAGAGAATGGCATACTGCATGGTTCTACGCCGAATATTGAATTCTTCCCCACCACCGCCAGTGAAATAGTGGCCTCCATGAGACCAGTGGTCACCATTGCGCTGTATGTCGACAGTTTTCTCTTTGGTGTAGCTCCAAATCCGTAACCTTCGCTGAATATCCGTTTCAAGGACCATCCAAAGGGCCTCCTCTTGGACTGTTTCCCATGGCTTCCAATTATCTTCCGCGAAAATGTCGTCATACCATGATCAGTCTTGACCCAGTACTGTGCCTCCATACCCAGAACTTCGATGTCGCAGGAGAATTCCGAGTTTTGTGAGTCTTCTTTAATAAACAGCTGACATCGCTCTCCCATAACTGTCTACTAAAGATTAGCTGTATGCAAAGATTAACACTCCCTGTTTCCTTGCCAACACCTCGTGACTTGTGGATTGCACTACTCTCCTCCATATTTATCTAGCACTGGTCTCGTCCTGATTGGACTATGGTTTCCACGTTTATAGCTCAGCGACAACTTCAGCACTGAAATTTTTTTCCCGCAAAAACTCGTGTTATGCACTTTTGCAGACTCAGTATAGTGCACCTGCACCCAGGACTTTACCTCGATAACCAGTTACTTGAAATCATTGAAACTTAAATGCTTAGGATATTTGACAATAAGTTAATGTGGTTACCATATATACGCCAGCGCAAGACAAATTGCTTGAGGACGCTTAATACCCTTTGATATTTCAGCAGCACCTCCTTGGTTGTAGAAATCACGGTTCTTCTGCAGTTTTACAAAGTTTTGATTTATCTTGCTTGGACTATAGATATCGTGCTTATGGATCAGCAGCACCATTAGTGTGGAGGTTGTTAGACCCTGCCCATCACAGTGATGTGCAGATAACTGGAGATTTCTGTATGAGCCCTGTAGAAGCTTGCATCCCACCACTGAGGGTCAGATGCCAACAACTCTTGGCGTACTATGCAATTACCATTTGGAGAACTGGGGAAGGACTGTGAGAGCGGACAGAGGAGAGATGGGACGCTGTGAGACACTGAGACGCTTCGTCTGGTTCATCCATTGAGGCCTGTCTGGCATGGCAGATGCTGCCAACAACTGTGTAGTCCTGAGCTTCTTGCTAATAAACAAGCCTCTCTACGCACACCTACAGTGCCTTTATAAGGCAGTGTCCCCTGGAGAGGTGTCTGACCATAGTCATACTGCCTGCTTAGTTGTCTTTTTCTGGGTCCCAAGTCATGTTGGTAACGCAAGGAATGAACTGTCTGAAGTGACTATTCGCCCAACATTTGCTTTGACAATCCCAGGTGCAGATGTGTGGGTGCAAATAAAAGCTCTCCTCACTCGGAAATGTAACATCATCTGGACAACTACTACCCTCTCTAACAAACTCAGCACAAACGGGGGAGACTAGTGCTGCATGGCGCTCATATTTCCATTCATCGTGAAAGGAATCCACTGTACTATGTCACTCTGGATCAGTCACACCAGATTAACCCATAGCTTTTTAAGCGAGAGCCACCCCCATGTCTGGATCCTTACGAACAGACGCTCTCACGTCGTGGTGGAATGTACTGTCCTGTTCTGTCCTCCCTCCCTCTGGCTCTCTATCCTAAGCGCAGTCTTCCACGTTCTTCGCCGTTAATATCTGTGGACGACACTCAGACTTTTGAACTGGCTGTCCGATTTCTCTGCGAAAGTGGTTCCCCCCCCCCCCCCTCAGATATACCGTTTTAAGCTACTTTCGGTGTGGGTTGTTTGGAGTTGGGACGTCTCCTGCCACGTGCTGGGTCTGGGGATCCACAACCTTACCTCCTTTTCCAGCTGCCTCGGCCATCCCTCTTTTATTCTGTTTTAATTGAGTTTAAATACAATTAGCCCCTTTTTCTGTCGCACCCTAATTTCTATTTCAGGCGTAGCGCTCCACTGAATAGTGGGTGCTGTTCTCCTATTTAACGCTTTTACTATAACGAATTGGGTGCGGGATAGCTGCGGGTGGGTGACCGCACGCTGTCGGAAAGCCTATGGCAGCAGTGAAAAAGTTTTCCAGGTACTGCGTAGTTTGTAGTAATGTCAAAGTCTCATGTCTGTCCCGCTGTCCAGACATTTCAGTACGTGAAAAGCAAGATCTACAACATTCGATTGATGTTCTTTTCCAAAAAAGTGAGATTTATGTACTTTCCGGTTTCGTAGAACGTATTTGAGACCTATAAGAAAATACTGTAATTTTATTCATATTTACTTCAAAATTTTCCGTTTCCTACTCCTTCTTGCCCAACAGTAAATCCCTTAGGGAAGAGTCTCTAGGACAATAAACAGTTGGTTTCGACAATCGTATGACAACTGCAATACTTCATTCGCTTATGCCTTAACGATGCCACGCAAAATAAAGGATCATCTCTCACCCGTTATTCCGAATTTCTCCGTTTCTTAAAATACTGTCCCTAAATGAGCACTTATCCACTGCCTCTATCTAGCGTACGAAATATCTTATTTTAGATTCTAAGCAATTTCGATGCAAATTTAAGATAGTAATTATTACTGAACTACATCTACAAACGTGTCATTATTGAGAAATTTTAACCGAAGTTAAGCTCAAACGTGAATATTCCATTGGGCGTAGGACGGGTATTAAACACACGTGATGCTAAAAACAATTAATATATTTTCCCCGATACACAGTATTGTAATGAGAAAACATTTTGCTTGTAATTCTGCTGCAGAGACAAGGATTTTAGCACTGTCTAAGCAGCCCGTCACATCAACGCTCGCTTAGACATTGGTCAGAATTACTTCGGTCGCCAATAAAGATTATACAGATATTAGAATAAATACAAGCATTAATTACCCAGTATTTGTGTTCAAGGTACAGAGCCGAAACGTCTGTGTCTGTATGCAGACATAAAATTCCCCCTACTGCAGATACGCGCAAGCTGACTAGATTTCAATCCCTGACACCACTGGTGTCAAATATTGATGTTATTTGATTTGAAGACTTCTACACACCGGAAGGTCTGAACTAGTTTCATAGATTTTCCAAGCGTTGAGCTATTCAGGTATTTAGACTAGCACACACGACGACATATTGCAGTGGCTAAGACGTTCAAACAACTATCTGGGAAATCATATAATGTTGTCAATAAACTTGTGAGTATAATACAAAAGCCACGCGGGGTTGCCGTGCGGGCTGAGGCGTCTTGTCACGGTTCGCGCGGCCTCTCGCGACGGAGGTTCGAGTCCTCACACTCGGGTGTGTGGGTGTGTGTGTGTGTGTGTGTGTGTGTGTGTGTGTGTGTGTTGTCCTTATCGTAAGTTAGTTATATTAAGTAGTGCGTAAGCCTAGGGATCGATGACCTCAGCACTTTGGTCCCATAGTCCTTGCCACAAATTTCCAATTTTATAATATTCCGACAAATTGGTGCATTGAATCGTCAGTGCAAAACTACAGGTGGTTCAAAGTTCGAAGTGGCATTAGCACCATACGTGGTGCTTTGAAAACACAGCATATTAAGAGTGATCCTATACATCGAAATGCCTTTCTTGTAATGCAAGACATCTTTCTTCTCGTAATCTTGTTAGCTTGCCCTTTTGCACTTTGGCCGTATGAGGAAACTCACACAAATCACAAAGATCTCGTCCACAGTTACGTTATGCCTCAATCTACCACGGCCGCAAATAATTTTTCTTTGAGGCGTCCTAATTTGTAAATTTTGAGAATACCCAGTAGGTAGTAAGGCTGAGATGTACAGGTTATCGTACGATAAGCTACAGTTCTGTGATATTTCTCCTGTACCATAACCTTATGGCTTAGACGAAGAGGTCTAGGTGGTGAATGTAACTGTAAAGCAGTTGGTATGAGTGGATGAAAGTCTATTTTCATTAAGTTGTTTTCCCTTATCTGAGAAAACCGGGACTGGTAGGTCTCTTGAATCAAACCACTGCTGATTTCTTCCTCCTTACTCCACCAAAACTTGACTTAGTGATTCGGATATCATGTTAAAAATTCTCATATGTAGATTAAAGTATAAGCACATATGGACAAAAAATTATATTTGAGCCCATGATAGCTGCTCAGCTAATTCTAGGTTGAAGTTCTGGCAGTAGAACCCAGGTACCTCGAGTCCTGGATATTCACGCATTTTTGTACCCTCGGGCTACTGTACAGCATCCTTTGCTTGCTGTCACGAAAAATCTTTGCTCTTACGTAACCATGATCCTTACAGTTTTTTAGAAAAACATGTTAAGTTTGCGATATGTCCTCTCGTAACGTGAATTATTTCATATGCCAGTTGGTTCTTTTTCGATTAGAACGGCGTAAGTAGTAGAAGCGAAGGAATTAATATCTTATCTAGTTGTGCATACTGTTGTGTAAGTCACGATATTGCCATTTAATTGTCGCGTATGTTAAGCGATACTATGAAATAAACATAATACTTACAGATAAGGATATATAACTTCAAAAAGTTACAAAAATTGATCTTTAACTGTAACAAGAAGTTTTTATGATGGATTTTTCCGTCATTGATTGCTAAAAAAGTTGCGTATTTATTCGACACCAACACCTGCTGCGGATACTCTACAATATTCATTTAACTTATGAACCGGTTTTTGGCTCATAATCTCGATAACAATCCATCGTTGTCAAAGGCTTTAGTAAGCTAGTAAACAGCTGTCGGTAAAATGTGACATGTTGGTAGACTTCAGTCCACCTTTACATCTATTCAAACCTTACTGTTGTTTTTGTTGTGCAGAGGATGCACTGTGAAAGATGATTATTAGTATATGAGTTTTGCCACAAAGATTTCAATACTTAACAGCTTTCCCAAAGTTCTTCACCAGTTTCCTGACTTTTTCGACGGCGAATGTTAGTTATTGTTTGATGACAAGCTGGAAAACCGGTTCAAAACTAAATGAAAACTGTAGAACATCCATAGATTATGGTTTATGTACTGTGACAAACAGAGTAACTTCATGAAAATGAACATATTCTCAGTCAGTCTTTTTTGATTAGTTGAAGGTCGGTAATCTGTTTTAAGAAGGCAAATACATTTCCTATGACTGCACTTTAATACTTGAAATTTTCAGAGTAGACCTGCGCAACATTGTGTTTTTGTCTTGGGTTGTTTACGGATTTTCAGTAGCATTTAGTGGTGGAATAGGATACTTCGTTTGATGTACTTCCAGTGATAAATATTAGTTTCTCTTTCGCTTCGGTTAACACTTCTTCGGACGGCTCACATCAGTCACAACCTGCTGTTAAAGTTTTCACAAAACCTGAAGAATAATCGTATTTTGTGTAGGTGATAGCCTTGACTAAATTACAAATAAGTGTGAAAGGCGAAACCCGTAACAGATTTTTGATATTCGAAAGAACGTCTTCGAAGTAAGCGAATATTGTTGAGTTGGAAACGAATTTCGTTTCTGAGGGAACAGATGTATTGACTACAATGTTTGTTGGTAATTAATGTTTTGCCAAAAAATATTGTTCATTTACAGCACTAGTTAAACCCTTATAAAGTTTTACCCATTTTCACAAACGGGAGATTGTTAAATTTCAGTTAACATTCAAGTGTAAGGATGTTCTTGGCTCGTAATTTACCATACAGAAAAGCATGAAGTAGAATCAAACGCTAGTTGCTTCAAGACGCGGTAGCTAGAGGAATCTCGCGTCTGAGCGTAGCCACTGTTACCATGTCTCGGAAACCGTGCTAAATCCCCCTCTTTATGTAGAAAGTATCTACGCTGACAAGCAGCAAACACTGACGTACTCTGGAGCTTTTCTGTCGCCTCCGCGGTTATATTTAACTGCCTGGGAGTGCGACTGCCTTTGTTTTTTTTTTTTACAACAACCGTCCGAGGTTAATTCTAGCGCCGAAGATTTTTATTTGTGGCCATCGGACTTCAGCGGCGTATCTAGAACTCCAGAAAGTTACCGTTGCAACCAGTGAAGTCATTTCAGTCCCCTAATTCAGTTGCTGACGATACAAAATTTCCATCTGAAATTGTTGTTCATTACTGCTCACAAAAAGGTGAAAACGCCCGCACTTACGGAGCAAGTGAATAGGTATTTGTAAATAATCTTCAAAGATGGCTAGTAGTGGTTTGACGGAGGAAAAAGAGATGCAAGTGCGTAGATATTTACGTCCAGTGGAAATCATAATAAACTCCAGAATGAGATTTTCACTCTGCAGCGGAGTGTGCGATGGTGTGGAACTTCCTGGCAGGTTAAAACTGTGTGCCAGACCGAGGCTCAAACTCCGGACATTTGCCCTTCGTGGGCAAGCGCTCTAACGACTGAGCTGTCCAAGAACGACTAGCGATCTCGTTCTGGAAACATCCCCCCAGGCTGTGGCTAAGCCGTGTCTCCGCAATATCCTTTCTTCCAAGAGTGCTAGTCTTGCAAGTTTTGCAGGAGAGCTTCTCTGAAGTTCGGAAGTTAGGAGATGAGGTACTGGTGGGAGTAAAGCTGAGAGGACGGGTCGTGAGTCGCGCGTGGTTAGCTCAATCGCTAGAGCACTTGTTAGTGAAAGAAAAAAGGTCCCGAATTCGAGTCTCCGTCTAGCACACAGTTTTAATCTGCCAGGAAATTTCAGAATTAAATCCTTTCGGGCGTTAGGGCACGTCATTCTGTAAAACGAAAGAAACTATAACATAACAGCCGACGATGCGACTGGGTAGGAAGCTGTTGTCTGAGGCAGATTCGACCTGCCGTTGAGGGTCGTTGCAGTCATTTGGAAATACACTCCTGGAAATGGAAAAAAGAACACATTGACACCGGTGTGTCAGACCCACCATACTTGCTCCGGACACTGCGAGAGGGCTGTACAAGCAATGATCACACGCACGGCACAGCGGACACACCAGGAACCGCGGTGTTTGCCGTCGAATGGCGCTAGCTGCGCAGCATTTGTGCACCGCCGCCGTCAGTGTCAGCCAGTTTGCCGTGGCATACTTTGCTCCATCGTAGTCTTTAACACTGGTAGCATGCCGCGACAGCGTGGACGTGAACCGTATGTGCAGTTGACGGACTTGAGCGAGGGCGTATAGTGGGCATGCGGGAGGCCGGGTGGACGTACCGCCGAATTGCTCAACACGTGGGGCGTGAGGTCTCCACAGTACATCGATGTTGTCGCCAGTGGTCGGCGGAAGGTGCACGTGCCCGTCGACCTGGGACTGGACAGCAGCGACGCACGGATGCACGCCAAGACTGTAGGATCCTACGCAGTGCCGTAGGGGACCGCACCGCCACTTCCCAGCAAATTAGGGACACTGTTGCTCCTGGGGTATCGGCGAGGACCATTCGCAACCGTCTCCATGAAGCTGGGCTACGGTCCCGCACACCGTTAGGCCGTCTTCCGCTCACGCCCCAACATCGTCCAGCCCGCCTCCAGTGGTGTCGCGACAGGCGTGAATGGAGGGACGAATGGAGACGTGTCGTCTTCAGCGATGAGAGTCGCTTCTGCCTTGGTGCCAATGATGGTCGTATGCGTGTTTGGCGCCGTGCAGGTGAGCGCCACAATCAGGACTGCATACGACCGAGGCACACAGGGCCAACACCCGGCATCATGGTGTGGGGAACGATCTCCTACACTGGCCGTACACCACTGGTGATCGTCGAGGGGACACTGAATAGTGCACGGTACATCCAAACCGTCATCGAACCCATCGTTCTACCATTCCTAGACCGGCAAGGGAACTTGGCGTTCCAACAGGGCAATGCACGTCCGCATGTATCCCGTGCCACCCAACGTGCTCTAGAAGGTGTAAGTCAACTACCCTGGCCAGCAAGATCTCCGGATCTGTCCCCCATTGAGCATTTTTGGGACTGGATGAAGCGTCGTCTCACGCGGTCTGCACGTCCAGCACGAACGCTGGTCCAACTGAGGCGCCAGGTGGAAATGGCATGGCAAGCCGTTCCACGGGACTACATCCAGCATCTCTACGATCGTCTCCATGGGAGAATAGCAGCCTGCATTGCTGCGAAAGGTGGATATACACTGTACTAGTGCCGACGTTGTGCATGCTCTGTTGCCTGTGTCTATGTGCCTGTGGTTCTGTCAGTGTGATCATGTGATGTATCTGACCCCAGGAATGTGTCAATAAAGTTTCCCCTTCCTGGGACAATGAATTCACGGTGTTCTTATTTCAATTTCCAGGAGTATAGTAGCTCTCTGGTACCAGTCAGATGTGCCAAATTCGTAGTGGCAGGGGAAAAAATGTGGATCTATGATGCAGAACAGACATAAATGGCTAAAGTGTGGTGCCAACGACAATGTCTATAGATGAGAACAGAGAGAATAATATTGGTAGTAGTCAATCATTTTACAGCTGACGTGTGGCGATTTCTGCCCATATAAAGTCCATCGTTTACTTACCTTTAGTTGTTTCTGTGCTGTTCTCACGCTCAGCGGCAGACAGTAAACAAATATGTAAACCACCTGGTGGTTATAATTAAACTTTCCCTATTTAACGCGCTGTAACTCGGAAACTAATTACCGTGCGAGTACTATACTTGGTAGTACTAATGTCCAGAGTATGGGGTGCATGATTTCCATGCATCACAGCGCCACAGTCAGGTTCCAACTGTGGCCACCAGGTGCCGTGATCAGTCGTCGTGATTCATAGTCTCTCACACCTGACCAATCGCAATGCACTTGTTGACGTTTCAATATGAACTTGGAAAAAGGAGCAGGGCATTATACACTACTGGCCATTAAAACTGCTACACCAAGATGGAATGCAGATGATAAACGGGTATTCATTGGACAGATATATTACACTAGAACTGACATGTGATTACATTTTCACGCAATTTGGGTGCATACATCCTGAGAAATCAGTACCCAGAATAACCACCTCTGGGCGTAATAACGGCCTTGATACGCCTGGGCATTGAGTCAAACACAGCTTGGATGGCGTGTACAGGTACAGCTGCCCATGCAGCTTCAACACGATACCACAGTTCATCAAGAGTAGTGACTGGCGTATTGTGACGAGCCAGTTGCTCGGCCACCATTGACCAGACGTTTTCAATTGGTGAGAGATCTGGAGAAAGTGCTGGCCAGGGCACAGTAGAACATTTTCTGTATCCAGAAAGGCCCGTACAGGACATGCAACATGAGGTCGTGCATTATCCTGCTGAAATGTAGGGTTTCGCAGGGATCGAATGAAGAGTAGAGCCACGGGTCGTAACACATATGAAATGTAACGTTCACTGTTCAAATTGCGTCACTGCGAACAAGAGGTGACCGAGACGTGTAACCAATGGCACCCCATACCATCACGCCGGGTGATACGCCAGTATGGGAATGACGAATACACGCTTCCAATGTGTGTTCACCGCGAAGTCGCCAAACACGGATGCGACCATTATGATGCTGTAAACAGAACCTGGATTCATCCGAAAAAATGAAGTTTTGCCATTCGTACACCCAGGTTCGTCGTTGAGTACACCATCGCAGGCGCTCCTGTCTGTGATGCAGCGTCAAGGGTAACCGCAGCCACGGTCTCCGAGCTGATAGTCCCTGCTGCTGCAAATGTCGTCGAACTGTTCGTGCAGATGGTTGTTGTCTTGCAAACGTCCCCATCTGTTGACTCAGGGATCGAGAAGTGGCTGCACGATCCCGTTACAGCCATGCGGATAAGATGCCTGTCATCTCGACTACTAGTGATACGAGGCCGTTGGGATCCAGCACGGCGTTCCGTATTACCCTCCTGAACCCACCGACTCCATATTCTGCTAACAGTCATTGGATCTCGAGCAACGCGAGCAGCAATGTCGCGATACGATAAATTGCAGTCGCGACAGGCTACAATCCGACCTTTATCAAAGTCGGAAACGTGATGGTACGCATTTCTCCTCCTTACACGAGGCATCACAATAACGTTTCACCAGGCAACGCCGGTCAACTGCTGTTTGTGTATGAGAAGTCGGTTGGAAACTTTCCTCATGTCAGCATGTTGTAGGTGTCGCCACCGTCGCCAACCTTGTGTGAATGCTCTGCAAAGCTAATCATTCGCATATCACCGCATCTTCTTCCTGTCGGTTAAATTTCGCGTCTGTAGCACGTCATCTTCGTGGTGTAGCAATTTTAATGGCCAGTAGTGTAGGTGAAGCTCTTGTTATCAAAACAAAATTAATCCTGCAGCCGCACTTCGAGAATATCGCCGGCTGAAAGGATTACGGAAGGGTCCTCTTCCCCCGCCTGCTGTGCGGAGCATGATGAAGTTCGAATCAACTGGAGAACTGGGCGTCGCTCCGGGAAGAGGTTGACGACCAGTTGCACCATTGGTGGTTGATGAAACCCATGTTGCTACGGAAAAAACGGTGCGCACAATTCCCGATCGTCAGATAGTGTCGGAAGTTCCATGCGGCTTTTCGCGGATGATGCTGTAGTATACAGAGAAGTTGCAGCATTAGAAAATTGTAGCGAAATGCAGGAAGATCTGCAGCGGATAGGCACTTGGTGCAGGGAGTGGCAACTGACCCTTAACATAGACAAATGTAATGTATTGAGAATACATAGAAAGAAGGATCCTTTATTGTATGATTATATGATAGCGGAACAAACACTGGTAGCAGTTACTTCTGTAAAATATCTGGGAGTATGCGTGCGGAACGATTTGAAGTGGAATGATCATATAAAATTAATTGTTGGTAAGGCGGGTACCAGGTTGAGATTCATTGGGAGAGTCCTTAGAAAATGTAGTCCATCAACAAAGGAGGTGGCTTACAAATCACTCGTTCGACCTATACTTGAGTATTGCTCATCAGTGTGGGATCCGCACCAGATCGGGTTGACGGAGGAGATAGAGAAGATCCAAAGAAGAGCGGCGCGTTTCGTCACAGGGTTATTTGGTAACCGTGATAGCGTTACGGAGATGATTAACAAACTCAAGGGGCAGACTCTGCAAGAGAGGCGCTCTGCATCGCGGTGTAGCTTGCTCGCCAGGTTTCGAGAGGGTGCGTTTCTGGATGAGGTATCGAATATATTGCTTCCTCCTACTTATACCTCCCGAGGAGATCACGAATGTAAAATTAGAGAGATTAGAGCGCGCACAGAGGCTTTCAGACAGTCGTTCTTCCCGCGAACCATACGCGACTGGAACAGGAAAGGGAGTTAATGACAGTGGCACGTAAAGTGCCCTCCGCCACACACCGTTGGGTGGCTTGCGGAGTATAAATGTAGATGTAGATGCAGGCGCGTGCTGTGTCACGACAGTTGAACATCCCGTGGTCCACTGTACGGAAGGTGCTTCGAAACATTCTCAGATGGTTTCTGTACAAGATCCATATCGTACTGCAGCTATCATCACAGTACGCACAAGGACGTGTTGACTTCGCTCTCCACTTTCTCGTGAGGATTGACGTTCACGAGGGTTTTCCCTGGACCATTCTATGGACAGACAAAGCTCATTTTTCTCTGACTGATGAGGTGAACACACAGAACCGCCGATTATGGGGATCTTCACCTCCAGTCACTGTGCAGGAAGTTCTTCTGTATGGTGAAAGTGTCACCGTATGGTGTGGCTTCACTTCTACGTTCATCATTGGCCCATTCTTTTTTCGAACAGGTATGTGCTCAAGGACCAAAGACGTGCAGTGTGACTGGCCAGCGTTGCTGTGATATGCTTCGCCAGCATGTCATATACGTCCTACAGGAAAGAGAAGCATTGAACTCAACAGTTTTCGTGCATGATGAGGCCCCACCGCACATCGCTTGTTAAGTTCACCTGCTTCTCCGGAACACATTTTTAAACGATCGAATTATCAGCCGATCGTTCCCAAATGCTTGGGCGGCACGGTCACCTGGTCTCATTCCCTGTGATTTCTGGTTGTGGAGCTATCTGAAGGACAGGGTTTTCCAGGGGAACATTCACACATGTGCTGATCTGAAGCGCAGCAAATCAAGAGAGGTAGCCAGCTTATCTACGTACATGTTTCGTTCTGCTGTGCAGAAGGCAGTTCTGCGCTTTTAGGCTCTTCTGGACAGTGACGGACGTCATATTGAGTCCCTTTTGTAGCAGTAATGGTACCGGTATGTAATGGTACGATGTACCGTAGGATCACATTAAACGTGTTTCAATTGAATTTATTCTGCATTATTTCTCTTCCCCATGTCCTTGACATTAATGCTATCAAGTCTGGCACTCGTACGATAATTAGTTTCCGTGTTGTAACGTGTTAAACAGGGAAAGTTCAGTTATAATCACCCGGTATGTATTGGCGTGGGGAGTGGTAGCCACAGAGCAGCAGTGTTTGCCTGGACATTTCACGAGCAGCTTGCCCTTGGTTTTCTGTGGTCGAACAGCCACTTCTTTCACAGGGTGAGTGACGTCATGCTGGAGACGGCTGATTTATGAAGAAGATGCACCATGTGCATCACGCACAGCGACTTTTTGTACGTGCGTCCGCGATGTGTATAGCTACTGATAAGCTTAGACGAGATACGTGGTGCGATGTGACATGGATACATAACATAGTAGACGCAAAGTTGACTATGCGGTGTTTACAGTAGCTAAACAATTTGAACGACGCAGATACATAAGAAAAATCTTCTTTGCGTTTTAGCACGAAAGAAAAGTATTTGTGGAATATTAATACTGCGAAATATAATTGGAGGTATGGTTCAAAAGAAATGCTAAATTTTGTGGGCACTTTCAACACTGAAATAAAGCTCAGGAAAGAGCGTTTGCGAAAGCAGTCTCTGTACTCAGTGTCGGATGCAAATCAGACCTCCAATTAGTTTAAGGACTTCCCTGGTGTTTACTTTGTGGCATTTAAGAACGAGGAAGTCATTTCTGAAATTATTTGTCCGGAATGTAGGTTTGCATGGAAGTGAAACGTGGGCGATAAATAGATCAAACAAAAAAGGATTGCTTTCTATGTGTGATGCTACCGAAGAAAGCTGGTGATTAACTGGTAGATTCTAGATTGGATAACTGATGAAGAGGTAATGGATGGACTCCAGAAATTTATGACACACCTTGACAAAAATAACGGTTCGTAGGACATGTCCTGAAGCATCAAGGATGGTAATGGAAGTGTGGTGGTAAAAATTGGAGACAGAGACCAAAGATTAAATACAGTAAGTAATTTCAGTTGCATATAAGATGCCGTACTTATGCAGAGATGAAGAGGGTTTCACAGGATAAGTATATCGAGGGGACTGCAACAACCACCACAGTGAAACTAACTGGTGGATTAGAACTGAGTGCCGGAGTGGGATCGAAATCGGAACCTCGTACCGGTCCAGAACGCAGATTTAATCTACCAGCAAGTTCCAAACCAGCACATACGAGGTGGGACAATAAAGTAATGAGACCGATGTGAAGAAAATGTTGCTTACGTTTTAGTCAATTTTAGTGTTGTCTCCTTCAAAGTAGTTGCCTTCTGATTGCACACACTTTTTCCAGCGCTTCTGCCATTGATGGTAACATTTCTGGAACTCATCTTCCGTAATATTCTCCCAGACCCTCGTCACAGCTTTATGGACATCGTGTGTTGTTTGAAAATGTTGTTCCTTGACCACTGTTTTGACTCTTGGAAATAGAAACAAGTCGCACGGAGCGATATATTGTGAACAAGGTGACTGTGGTAGTACTGAAATTTGTTTTGAGGTTAAATATTGCTGTACAGACAGAGCAGTATGGGATGGCGCATTATCATGATGCAGAATCCAATTATCAGCAATGTTGGCACGGACACGAATAACTCTTTTACGAAGTCTTTAGAAATTTCTTTGTAGTAAAATTAACTGTTTGTCCAGGAGGCATCCACTCTTCATGAACAATTCCCTTGGTATCAAAGCACACAAGCATGCATTTCACTTTTGACTTTGACATGAGAGTTTTTTTTGGTCTGGGTGATCCCCGGTGATAACACGGCTCAACAATTCTGGATTGATTTCCGTTTGCTCTAACAGATCGGCTGCCACATTTTCCCGTGTTTCTCACTGTTGTGGTGTGAGGTTTTTGGGGACCATTTCTGCGCAAATCTTTCTCATACCAAGATCTTTAGTTATTATTAGACGAACCGTTTCTCGATTGATGTTTAGTTCTTCTGCAAACATTTTCACAGATAATCTTCGATCAGATCGTACAAGTTCACGCACCCGGCCAAGTTGACATCTGTCCGCGAGGTTGATGGTCTTACACTGCGGTCTTAGTCTTCAACATTCGTTCTGCCTTCACTAAACATTTTATGCCAATAAAAAAACTTGAGCTCTTAACATAACCTCCTCTCCAAAAGCCTTCTGAAGCTTACCGTAAGTTGTCGCGTTTTCACCCAATTTAACGCAAAAATATATGGCATACCATTGCGCAATATTATGCGGCTCCATTTCCGTGACGAGAGACACAAACACGTGTTAACTTACTACAGCACAACTCACGACTGATCAGTTGCATCAATGTGCCGCTTTGACTAGAAGCAGCTTATAGACCAAGGTCAAAGATGTGCCTACGCAAGCCTGCTGGGTTGTCACATCTTGCAAAGAAAATCAGTCTCATTACTTTATTGTCGCATCTCGTATCTTCTGCAGAATGTAAGATTCAGTCTGGAAACAATCGTGGTTTTAGCGCCTGGAAAAGTTGTGCAAAAAAGGCAAAATTGTCAAATTCCAAGTTAAACAGTGTGCTCTCTACCTAGTGTCGGCAAATTTACCGCCCTATCCGATGCTCACAAGTCTTAGTAGGCATGGATACACCACGTCCTACAGGAAGATGCGTACTGAAGAACTCTGTTGCTTTACGAACTGATACTTTACTTTTTTTATGCGCCACACAATGACTAGTGATGTTGAACTGCGATTGTCTCATGACAAGATTATTAGAGGAAGTCTGTAAACTGAGGAGCGATTAGTGTTTGTGATGGGGAACTGACCTTCCTGCAAGAACACAACAACTGCCGTAGAGGATGATTAAGAAACAGTCTCCTGTCCAACAGCGCTGAGTGCAGTGGTTTACGTAGATTCTGTTCGTCTGCACTTCTTGCGTTAGTTATATTAGTTACTAATTTCTGTATTTTGCACGTGTTAACGTATTTAGTGTGAAATAAGCACACGCTGGACGTGACTGCTCACTGTGTTGCAGACTGTGGGAGGTTTGGTATAATGTTATAACACAGGCTGTAGGTGCTCCTTGTGGCGTAGTTGGGTAGAGAGAGTTGAGACTCGACTGCTCGCGATTCAGCCTGCGGACAGAATGTACTAGTTCAGGTACAACCACGGTTACTAGAATACACGGTAGGGGTCACGCGCAGGTGAGCTATGAGGTGTGACGTCACCCTGAACCCTCCCGCCACAACACGTAGAATTCAGTGGCCGATGCACAGTGACCAATTTTCGTCCAAAGCGCTGGGTGGGTTTATTCGTTGAATCGAGGCGCACGCCCTGCTATGTTTCTCGATCGATTAACAGAAACTATTCGGTTAAAAATTTCATATTTGCTTTATTTGTAGTTTTATACGTCAGGTTATTATGATGAGTCCATCATTTCGTTAATGGTAATAGTTATTGTGATATTTACGTGGATGAAAGAAACTGCGTGCAGTTCGAAAAAGTTTGCTATGAAAAATAGGGATCGTATCTTGCCGCCTGTGAAATTAAGATAATATATTGAATTTTTCTTTAGACTTGTATGGATGTGTCTGTCACCAATCTCGAGAAAATTGATCTGACGCAGCACACTTGTTTCCAATCGCGCTGCGCCAGCAAGAAAGCCTGAGTGAATAATCGACAATATTCCTCATATTTAAACGGTTAGAGATATCGAAATGAGATTTTGGCAAATGTAAGCACGTAAAGAGGAGAGTATTTTTCCGAATGGTCATCATGCAAATCTTCATTATCTACCTTGTTATTCCGCTAACTACAGACTACTTCGATGAACGAATGTAAGTTTTAAGGGCCATCGATAGCTTTTGAAACGAGAACGCTATGGATTTTGGAACAACATAAATGAAGACATTACACGTTTATTTTGTACCAAGGACGTGCCTTTTCATAAGTTACTGACCTTACTTTTCCTCAGTTCCTCACTTAATAAACCACTATTTCAGAATTCTCTCGCCACTGCATCTCCACGTCATGTTAGCGAGGTGAGGCTGTGAAAACACCGCTGTATTTTGGCAAAGAAAGCAAATATTAATATCGCAACAAGAAAAATGTGTAGGTTTTACCCAAAATTCATTACTCATGCCGCTTCTTTGAAACTTACAATTGGATAACAAGCCAGGCGAAAGTAAATCACGGCATTTTTGGCGGAATTCGTTTTGGATACTAACCGAAGCAGAATGACATATTTTTAAATGGTCACCATACAAGTGTGGAAGTGGAGAGGCCCCCCTTAATATTTACAAAAAATGTGACTGTAGGCTTCAGTTTATTTCACGCATACCCTGCCATCGTCACATTCACCGGCCACGGTATTCTGCGTGGACACTACTCATGTCTCATACATATGCAGGTACACTATGTGATCAAAAGTATCCGGACGCCACCAGAAACATACGTTTTTCATAGTAGGTGCATTGTGCTGCCAGTTACTCCATACCAGCGACCTCAGTAGCCATTAGATATGGTGAGAGAGCAGAATGGGACGCTCCGCGGAACTCATGGACTTCGAACGTGGTCAGGTGATTGAGTGTCACTTGTGTCATACGTCTGTACGCGGGATTTCCATACTCCTGAACATCTCTAGGTCTACTGTTTCCGATGTGATAGTGAAGTGAAAACGTGAAGAGACATGTACAGCACAAAAGCGTACAGGCCGACCTCGTCTGTTGGTTGACAGAGAGTCGTAATGTGTAATAGGCAGACATCTATCCAGACGAGCCCACAGGAATTCCAGACTGCACCGGGATCCACTGCAAGTACTGTGACAGTTAGGCGGGAGGTGAGCAAACTTGGATTTCATGGTCGAGCGGCTGCTCATAAGCCACAAATCACGCCGGTAAATGCCAAACGACGCCTCGCTTGGTGTAAGCAGCGTAAAAGTTGGACGATTGACCAGTGGAAAAACGTCGTGTGGCGCGACGAATCACAGTACACAATGTGGCGATCCGATGGCAGGGTGTTGGTATGGCGAATGCCCGGTGAACGTCATCTGCCACCGTGTGTAGTGCCTACAGTGAAATTCGGAGGCGGTGGTGTTATGTGGTGTGGTCTGTTTTTCATGGAGGGGGCTTGCACCCGTTGTTGTTTCACGTGACACTATCACAGCGCAGGCCCAAATTGATGTTTTAAGGACCTTCTTGCTTCCCACTGTTGAAGAGAAATTCGGCGATGGCGATTGCATCTTTTAACACGATAGGGCACCTATTCATAATGCACGGCCCGTAGCGGAGTGGTTCCACGACAATAACATCCCGGTAAGGGGCTGGCCTGCACAGAGTCCTGACCTGAATCCCATAAAACACCTTTGGGATGTTTTGGAACGCCGACTTCGTGCCAGGCCTCACCGACCGACATCGATACCTCTCCTCAGTGCAGCACTCCGTGAAGAACGGGCTGCCATTCCCCAAGAAACCTTCAAGTACCTGATTGGACGTATGCCTGCGAGAATGGAAGCTGTCATCAAGGCAAAGGGTGGGCCAACACCATACTAAATTTCAACATTACCGATGGAGGGCGCCACGAACTTGTAAGTCATTTTCAGTCAGGTGTCCGGATACTTTTGAACATATAGCGTATGAATGTAAGCGAGATTTTCCACGTTTTAGTTTTTGCACGTTTTGTTACTGTTATTATTATTAATATTTATATTAATTAGACTATTTTTTCTATGGTGGGTGGAATGTTAGTGTAAAGCCTCTGACCTACGCCTTTTTCATATTTTATTAATAATTTGTGTTTTTCTAAGGCTTAAATCAATAAAACCTGGTGGAACGCTAAATTGACTAAGTCTTCTTTTTAATAGAGACTTCACTAGGAAGATGATATTTCAATACATCTCTTACAAAAGATAACACTATATAAGATAGGCAACGTAAAGTTGCAGCCGTTGCAATATCTTTAGATGACCAGTTAGCACATCGTCCTTTCATAAGCACTTGTTGTTGACAGAAAAAGAGCTGTGAATATCTTTTTGAACCTGTTTTAATTTCATATAACCCAGCCCTATGTCGAGAGAGACAAAACTGTAAATCTGCATTGTTTTGCATTAGGGTCTTTCATTTCTGTTTCCATAATTTCTAACTGTTGGCGTAAGCACGCATTGTCGCATTTACAGCAGTGTTTGTTATTACGGTTAATGTTCTGTCTAGTAGTAATTTCTTCATTTGTTGCTAATATATTTACCTGTAAAACATTTACTACTTTACGGTTGCTTCGTTTTTGTGTCCATATATTTCACTAATTATTAGACTCGTTACTGAGCCCTAAATTAGTACCGAAGGATGGCAGATTTAGAGTTGCAACAGAATTAGTTTTCCACTAGCGTTTCGAAGTAACATTCAACAATTCACTTTTCAAATCCCTTTCATAATCCGAATCAGTGAAATCTATTGAGCCGACACGGTAATTTCATCTCAAAACAAAACTACAAGTTTACAAGCATCTATTAATTTTCGTTTCGTCTCATTGTTTTTAGGAAATAATTAGTTGTCTGCTGTGGTTAGTAAAACTGGCGATCACGCTGCAAATCAATATTTTGCTCTAAAAATACCCCGATTCACTGATAATTAGGGCTTAACTCGTAACGCCTTCGCCAGTAATTTATAAAAATTCACACTACCGTAAACAGCTTTGGTTTCGCTCGTAAAAGCAATTACAACACAATACGTTATAGCAATTGCGAGCAACTGAGCGCTTGTTCAAGTTCCACTGTTTTCATCAGAGTCAAAGCTACCCGACAACGGATCATGCGATGAAATGACCGGAGAGGTGTTACAGTATGCGCCTCAGCTTTTGGTGTAGATCACCTGTGTCGGACGCTATGAGTGGCGCCCACTAAGGCAGCAGGGTAGGGTGGGCTGAGGGCTCGCCCGCTTTATGGATCACTCGGCGAGTGTCCGCACGCCATAAAGGTCGCTCTCCCTAGCCGATGCCGCTGCCGCTGCCGCGCGAAAAATGTTACGGGGGTGAGCGGCGTCTTCAATATGTGCTGCAGACATAATTAATTCCTTGACACGTTTGGGATGTGCTCGCTAGATGAGATGCTCGTCAAAGATAATATTTGCCGCTAGCCGGAACTATGTTTTGCTAGGGCGGAATGCTGCTGTATCTGGACGGAATCCAAGGAATGCGCTGTGCTGATGTCGTCCCGCTAAATGAGTGTCGTTAGCAAGCCAAGAGGAAAGCAAGGCCCAGAAAGCTGTCGGCTACGGTAACGGAGTAAATGCTATCTCTACTGCAAATGACTGCAGGAGACGTTTAGCAATCCTCCTTCCTTCTTGAAGAAGGGGAACATGTTAGGAAAGATACTCTCTCTCTCTCTCTCTCTCTCTCTCTCTCTGTGTGTGTGTGTGTGTGTGTGTGTGTGTGTGTGTGTGTGTGAGTAAGTAAGTAAGTAAAAGGAAAAAGAACCCTCACACGTTTCACAGCTCATTAATCTTGTCGAAGATATGATAAAGTCCTGTGCCAGCTGTCACGTTAATTCTTCTTTATTTCTTCTTTCTTCGTTTGGGTCATCAAAGGACCACGCGCCAATTTCAATACTTCCTTCTTTGTTCTTTCTTTTTCCTCCAGTACTCTTTCATATTTTCACTATGTATCCTTTTTCTCTTCTCAGATCATTTTGACCCTGTCTTCTTCTCCCTCTTGCCTTGCAATCCTTACATTTTTAACACTTTCCTCTTGAAAATCTCTCTTTCTGTTGCATCTTTTTCACTTATGTTGTTTCTTTCCAAATCTTTCCTAACTTCTTGAATCCAGGCTGTTCTTGACTTCTTGTCCCAAAGATATTGAAAAATCTGTTTGGTTAACCTGTTGCTGTTCGCCAGCCACGGTGCCCGAGCGGTTCTAGGCGCTTCAGTCGGGGACCGCGCAACTGCTACGGCCACAGGTTCGAATCCTGCCCCGGGCATGGCTGTGTGTGATGTCCTTAGGTTAGTTAGGTTTAAGTAGTTCTAAGTTCTAGGGGACTGATGACCTCAGATGTTAAGTCCCATAGTGCTCAGAGCCATTTGAACCATTTGACCCTTCGATATTTCACCCTGAAACTTTACTTTAGATTTGGTGTCTGTGAGCGTTTCACAAATAAGATTTGCTAATTTAGATTTAATTCATTTTATTATTATTATTATTTCTTTCTATTCTCATACGTTATGTCTGGTCAAAAATGGACAGTGACGCGGACCTTGATCAAGCGTGACTTACTTTTAACTGTACGGTATATATTACAATGCATTAAGGAACTTTCAGGTAATTGAACATGTATCAATAACTACAGATTTTTGTAGTTGTATATATATGTTTGGATGTAGCTGTATTGCATTGATGTACTGGTGGATATTGTGAGGTATGACTCCTGTAGTTGATAGTATAATTGGTATAATGTCAACTTTATCCTGATGCCACATGTCCTTCACTTCCTCAGCCAGTTGGGTGTATTTTTCAATTTTTTCTCCTGTTTTCTTCTGTATGTTTGTTGTATTGGGTATGGATATTTCGATTAGTTGTGTTAATTTCTTCTTTTTATTGGTGAGTATGATGTCAGGTTTGTTATGTGGTGTTGTTTTATCTGTTATAATCGTTCTGTTCCAGTATAATTTGTATTCATAATTCTCCAGTACATTTTGTGGTGTGTACTTGTATGTGGGAACGTGTTGTTTTATTAGTTTATGTTTTATGGCAAGTTGTTGATGTATTATTTTTGCTACATTGTCATGTCTTCTGGTGTATTCTGTATTTGCTAGTATTGTACATCCGCTTGTGATGTGATCTACTGTTTCTATTTGTTGTTTGCAAAGTCTGCATTTATCTGTTGTGGTATTGGGATCTTTAATAATATGCTTGCTGTAATATCTGGTGTTTATTGTTTGATCCTGTATTGCGATCATGAATCCTTCCGTCTCACTGTATATATTGCCGTTTCTTAGCCATGTGTTGGGTGCGTCTTGATCTATGTGTGGCTGTGTTAGATGATACGGGTGCTTGCCGTGTAGTGTTTTCTTTTTCCAATTTACTTTCTTTGTATCCGTTGATGTTATGTGATCTAAAGGGTTGTAGAAGTGGTTATGAAATTGCAATGGTGTAGCTGATGTATTTATATGAGTGATTGCTTTGTGTATTTTGCTAGTTTCTGCTCGTTCTAGAAAGAATTTTCTTAAATTGTCTACCTGTCCATAATGTAGGTTTTTTATATCTATAAATCCCCTTCCACCTTCCTTTCTGCTTAATGTGAATCTTTCTGTTGCTGAATGTATGTGATGTATTCTATATTTGTGGCATTGTGATCGTGTAAGTGTATTGAGTGCTTCTAGGTCTGTGTCACTCCATTTCACTACTCCAAATGAGTAGGTCAATACTGGTATAGCATAAGTATTTATAGCTTTTGTCTTGTTTCTTGCTGTCAATTCTGTTTTCAGTATTTTTGTTAGTCTTTGTCTATATTTTTCTTTTAGTTCTTCTTTAATATTTGTATTATCTATTCCTATTTTTTGTCTGTATCCTAGGTATTTATAGGCATCTGTTTTTTCCATCGCTTCTATGCAGTCGCTGTGGTTATCCAATATGTAATCTTCTTGTTTAGTGTGTTTGCCCTTGACTATGCTATTTTTCTTACATTTGTCTGTTCCAAAAGCCATATTTATGTCATTGCTGAATACTTCTGTTATCTTTAGTAATTGGTTGAGTTGTTGATTTGTTGCTGCCAGTAGTTTTAGATCATCCATGTATAGCAAATGTGTGATTTTGTGTGAGTATGTTCCAGTAATATTGTATCCATAATTTGTATTATTTAGCATGTTGGATAGTGGGTTCAGAGCAAGACAGAACCAGAAAGGACTTAATGAGTCTCCTTGGTATATTCCACGCTTAATCTGTATTGGCTGTGATGTGATGTTATCTGAATTTGTTTGGATATTAAGTGTGGTTTTCCAGTTTTTCATTACTGTGTTTAGAAACTGTATCAATTTAGGATCTACTTTGTATATTTCCAAAATCTGCAGTAACCATGAGTGGGGTACACTATCAAAGGCTTTTTGGTAATCAATGTATACGTAGTGTAGGGACCTTTGTTTAGTTTTAGCTTGATATGTCCCCTCTGTATCTATTATCAGTTGCTATTTACATCCTCGTGCTCCTTTGCAGCAGCCTTTTTGTTCTTCATTTATAATTTTGTTCTGTGTTGTATGTGTCATTAATTTCTGTGTAATGACTGAAGTTAATATTTTGTATATTGTTGGTAGGCATGTTATGGGGCGATATTTAGCTGGGTTTGCTGTGTCTGCTTGATCTTTAGGTTTCAGATAGGTTATTCCATGTGCAAGTGTATCAGGGAATGTGTATGGGTCTGCAATGTAACTGTTAAATAATTTAGTTAGATGTGAATGTGTTGAGGTGAACTTCTTTAGCCAGTAATTTGCTATTTTATCATTTCCAGGGGCTTTCCAATTGTGTGTAGAATTAATTGCTCGGGTGACTTCATGTTGCAAAATTATCACTTCAGGCATTTGTGGTATCATCTTGTATGTGTCTGTTTCTGCTTGTATCCACCGTGCATGCCTGTTATGTTGTACCGGGTTTGACCATATGCTGCTCCAGAAGTGTTCCATGTCTGTTATGTTTGGTGGATTGTCTATTTTAATGTGTGTGTTATCCATTGTTTGGTAAAATCTCTTTTGGTTTGTGTTGAATGTTTGGTTTTGTTTCCTTCTATTTTCACTTTTTTTGTATCTTCTAAGTCGTTTGGCTAATGCTTGCAATTTCTGCTTTTTTTCATCTAATTGCTCTATTGCTTCTTGTTGTGAGATTTTACCTAACCTTTTTCGTTTTTTGTCTGATATTTCATTTCTTATAAATTGTGTTAGCTGTCCGATATCTTTTCTCAGTTTTTGTATTCTGATCTGTAACCTGTGTTGCCATGCTGGTTTTGTGCGTTTCTTCTGTGTGTTGGTTTGTTCTGATCTCTGCCTAGTGTGTATATTTAGTGTAGTGAGTGCTCCTATATAAACCAGTAGTTGTAACTCTTCCATAGTTGTGTTTTCATTTATTTTGTTGTGTATGATTGTGTTGATAGTTTTTATTGTTGTTTCGAAATGTGGGTTATTTGGCGGTCTATGCAATAATGGTCTAATGTCTGTATTTGTGTCTTTGTATTCTATATATGTCAGCTGAAATTTCTCTTCTATATCTAACACGTGTCTCTCTTCGTGTTCTATTTGTGCTTGTTCTGGTGGCTGTCTTAAGATTTCGTTTTCCTCTGATTGTTTAATTGATGTGTGTTGGTCTTTGTTTGTTTGCTCTGGGATGTTTGAGTCCATTACTGTGTTTTCTTCCTCTTCTGATTGCACATTATTTTGTTCCAGTATTTGTTGTACTTGTTGTTTGATGTTTTCTAATTCTGACTGGGGTATCCTGTTATTTTTTATTATTACACGGATCTGATCAGCTAGTCGTTGTTCTGTTAAAAATTTTAATTCCGGGTATCTGGTAATAAATGTTGTGTATACTTGTGATCTGTATCCAGTTGTGTTGGTTCCTAGGTTTGTTGCTTGGTAATAACAGAACATGAGGTGTCTATTAACTTCATCTGACCATCTCATCCTCTGTCTTTGTTTTCCTTCTAGGGTGGTTGCAGGAAGCATATCCTGCAAAACACCTCTATTCGGATTTAAATCCTTTTCCAGTTGGCTAGCAGTGTCGTTACCATTGTGGGCGGGCATAGGGTTCAAGCGTCGTCCCCGACCATGACGGCACTTGTCCGAGGCTTCTTTAGTTCTGTCCTGAACCAAGTAATCACACTAAAAGGGGGGTTAGCCCTATTAGTGGTTTGTTCTTTTCGTCGCCTTTTACGACTGGCAGAACATACCGGAGGCCTATTCTTTTCCCGGGCCTCCACGGGGTTATTATTATTATTATTATTATTATTATTTTATTTTAAGTCTGCGCAGGTAGTTGGGCAAACCAAAACTCTTCGTTAAATCATTCGTTTTGTTCCTACCATGACTGCAGTTCAGATCTGCACCTACGGGAAAGGTCACGAACAGTGTGTGCCTGCTCCACTCCAAATATGCGAGAAGCCAACCACTCGAAATGATTAGTGGGAAGTGACTTCAGAATGACGTGTCACTCGATGTGGCAGGCGCCTTAATGATTTCATCGTATTTCGCTATTTTTGTACCATAACTTGCTTTATACCTTTTCAAGGCAACAGCGCATTGAAGAACTGTCACAAACACATCACCCTTGGTACAATTTCTTCCAATTAAATGTCATTGTAAACAGGACAAATGGCAGCATCTGTCGTAAGAGGTTTGAAGTCATTTATAACATCTACATCCATACGCCGCAAGCCACCTGATGGTGTGTGGCGGAGGATACCTTAAGTTCCTCTATCGGTTCTACCTTCTATTCCAGTCTGGTATTGTTCGTGGAAAGAAAGATTGTCGGTATGCCTCTGTGTGGGCTGTAATCTCTCTGATTTTATGCTCACGGTCTCTTCACGAGATATACGTAGGAGAGAGCAATATACTGCTTGACTTCTCGGTGAAGGTATGTTCTCAAAACTTCAACGAAAGCCCGTACCGAGCTACTGAGCGTCTCTCTTGCAGAGTCTTCCATTGGAGTTTATCTATCATCTTCGTATCGCTTTCGCGATTACTAAATGATTCTACAACGAAGCGCGCTGCTCTCTGTTGGATCTTCTCTCTCTCTTCTTTCAACCCTATCTGGTACGGATGCCACACTGGTGAGCAGTATTCGAGCAGTGGGCGAACAAGTGTACTGTAACCTACTTCTCAGTCTGACATCTGTTTTGCCGACGATTAATTTTATATAGTCATTCCATTTTAAATCGCTCATAATGCCTACTCCCAGATAATTTATGGAATTAACTGCTTCCAGTTGCTCACCTGCTATATTGTAGCTAAATGATAAAGGATCTTTCTTTCTATGTAGTCGCAGCACATTAGACTTGTCTACAGATTCAGTTGCCATTCCACCATGCGTCAATTCGTTGCAGATCCCCCTGCGTTTCAGTACAATTTTCCATTGTTACAACCTCTCGATATACCACAGCATCATCCGCAAAAAGCTTCAGTGAACTTCCGATGTTATTCACAAGGTCATTTATGTATACTGTGAATAACAACGGTCCTACGACACTCCCCTGCGGCACATCTGAAATCACTCTTACTTCGGTAGACTCCTCTCCATTGAGAATGACATGCTGTGTTCTGTTATCCAGGAACTCTTCAATCCAATTGGTCTGATAGTCCATATGCTCTTACTTTGTTCATTAAACGACTGTGGGGAACTGTATCGAACGCCTTGCGGAAGTCAAGAAAGTCGGCATCTACCTGGGAACCCGTGTCTATGGCCCTCGGAGTCTCGTGGACGAATAGCGCGAGCTGGGTTTCACACGATCGTCTTTTTCGAAACCCGTGCTCATTCCTACAGCGTAGATTTCTAGTCTCCAGAAAAGTCATTACACTCGAACATAATACGTGTTCCAAAATTCTACAACTGATCGACGTTAGAAATATAGGTCTATAGTTCTGCATATCTGTTCGACTTCCCTTCTTGAAAACGGGAATGACCTGTGCCCTTTCCCAACCTTTTGGATCGCTACGCTCTTCTAGAGACCTACAGTACACTGCTGCAAGAAGGGGGGCAAGTTCCTTCGCGTACTCTGAGTAAAATCGAACTGGTATCCCATCAGGTCCAGCGGCCTTTCCTCTTTTGAGCGATTTTAATAGTTTTTCTATCCGTTTGTCACCTATTTTCGATATCTACCATTTTGACATCTGAGCGACAATCTAGAGAAGGAACTACAGTGCAATCTTCCTCTGTGAAACAACTTTGGAAAAAGATATTTAGTATTTCGGCCTTTAGTCTGTCATCCTCTGTGACCATTTTGGTCACAGAGTGTCTGGACATTTTGTTTTGATCCACCTACCGCTTTGACATAAGACCAAAATTTCTTAGGATTTCCTGCCAAGTCAGTACATAGAACTTTACTGTCGAATTCGTTGAACGCCTCTCGCATAGCCCTCCTCACACTACATTTCGCTTCGCGTAATTTTTGTTTGTGTGCAAGGATTTGGCTATGTTTATGTTTGCTGTGAAGTTCCCTTTGCTCCCGTAGCAGTTTTCTAACTCGGTTGTTGCGCTACGGTGGCTCTTTTCCATCTCTTACGATCTTGCTTCTGTCATAAATTATTTCAAACCTGTTACGACCGACGAACAGATACTAATATTGCGGTCGCTGTGCATTTGATTCCCCGTGAAATCCAACTTCAATTGAATGTCAGTTAATTACACATCGGCAGTATTACCCTTCAGGAGGTACTAAGATCGACTACACTGAAGCTGAAAGTCGCATTTCTTCGAGTTAGTGTACTGGTAAAGAAAGCGGATTATTATGTCAATGGAAGAAGGTTAGCGTAGTGCTGTATGCTATTTTTTTCATATCAGCGTTTTTAACACATTCTGAGGCTTATTAAGACTGTAATGAGAGTAAATTCAATATTATTTTTATATAAGAGCACGCTCTCTTTGGGATGAGTTCATTTGATTTTGTGGTTTCTGTCTTATCAGAAAACGAATAAAATTGAAGTGAAAATTTCTGCCCTTGCTTATCATAAATAGCTGCCAGTTTATTTCCGAATATGCCGCGATCTGCAAGTGTGTGGTTAGATAGGAACCTAAGAGGACATCTTAATTTGCCGTGAGTGTAATATTTTGCTAACGTTCCTGCCATTTCCGACGGCCCACTCACGGGTGCCAGTGTCACGCTCGGCTTACTCGAAATGTGCTTCAGGACATGTACACGTCACTCTGACGTCACTTCCGGAAAGCCCAGCTTGCGAATAACTTCTTCGCTCCAAATACGTGCTTCTAGCGCCAGAATTACGATAAAGGTAGTACTCCCTTCAGAATTACAATAATATGCCAAATTAACGCATACTGACGTTATAAGACATTCTTAAATGCAAAAATTAACTGGCCGGAGTAACATACGATCATTCTATTCTCTAATAGGAGAAAGTTAGCCACAGTGTGTGGCGTATGGATACAATAACGCTCATAGCGCCTAGCAACTAATTGTAAGGTCTTCCGATGGAGGCAGCAGACATGCCCAACTAATATCTCTGATATGTCTCTGTGGGCTAGACAACAGGTGATACAGACTGGACATGGCATCATTATGCTGAAATCAGCGTGTTTATCAGCTGGCTAGTGGTGATATCCATTTGCTTGAGACTTGTGAATTACTGTTCAGTTCATTTCCGTCTCAGTGATTCTTGCACCAAAAGCTATACAAATCAAAGCACTCCGTCTTCAGGCAACAAGTGGTGCATCGGGACCATCCGACCGCCGTGTCATCCTCGGATAAGGATGCGGATAAGAGGGGCGTGTGGTCAGCACACCGCTCTCCCGGTCGTTAGGATGGTTGTCTTTGCCCAGGGCCGCTACTGTTCGGTCGAGTAGCTGCTCAGTTGGCATCACGAGGCTGAGTGCCCCCCGAAAAATGGCAACAGCGCATGGCGGCCCTGATGGTCACCCATCCAAGTGCCGGCCACGCCCGACAGCACTTAACTTCGGTGATCTGACGGGAATCGGTGTATCGAATGGGGCAAGGCCGTTGCCAAAAGCTATACAAGGTGTAACAAAATGTACGGCACAAATTACAGGACACATTCCTCTCACGTAGATGAAGCAATTATATGACCATGTGTCTGGAAACACTTTGTTTTCATGTTACAACTCATTTACTCATTTTTACAACTCATTAATCATGGGAAACACACAAGAACAGAGAGTTAGAATCATGAGGAACATGCACTGTTGGTGACGTCTAATTACGCTGTGCACCGCCAGTGTTCTATTTTACAAGTCCCTGTTGCCATGCCGCGTACGTCATTTCTCGCTTACTGGTAACATCAACAGTTCCAGCGATCTGTACGACAGTTGCAAGCATACGGGTTACTATGTAGAGCTATCACACACTTGGCTCGAGCAATGGCACTGTGCACAAAAGCAGGGATGGAAGATGCCTATTTGATGTCTGGATTAGCTGACCCAATATCGCTCGCGCTCAACGTTTGTACTGGGAGAGATACCCACCAGGATGAAGGTGCCGACTTAGGGAATTTGGGGCATTTAAGCCTTCTACTCGCGACCGGGAACGGCCAGCGCAAAGGGAGGCAGCAATTCTTCATCCAGTTGATGACGACCTTTGTTTCAGTTTAAGACACGTAGTTGCACCACTGAATGTTGCCCACATGACTGTCTGACGATTGTTACACGGGGATCAGTGTATCCACGCCATTTACAGCGCGTGCGGGCACTATCAGCAGCTGATTTCCTGTGCGGGTTGTCTTCTGCGAATGGTCTACTCAACGAAGTGTCAACCGTAACTTTAGCGCAACGGTGCTGTTCTCAGATCAGGCGTCATTTCAACAATACCAGGTCGTAAAGTTTCACAATCGGGGTGTATGGGCAGACGTCAGTCCTCACGCAGCTCTCGAAGCAAATCGTTAACAAAGATGTTCTTGCAGTCTTCGGGCCGACGTCGTTGGTGACGGTTTGGTAGGGCCTCACTTTCTTCCACCCAGGCTCAACGGACAAAGTTACCATTATTTCGTAGAGAATGTTCTACCAGATCTGTTAGCAGATGCGCCTTTAGCTTTGCGGCAATACATGTTCTTCGTGAACAATGGAGCAGTTTAGTGTTAACGTCCGTCGGCTTCTAACTAACAGATTCGGTGACAGATGTATGGACAGAGGATGGACCAATTGCCTGACTTTCACGCTCTCCGGACCTAAACCCACTGGACTTTTATTTGTTGGGGCATTTGAAAGCTCGTGTGTATGGAACTCCAGTACAAGATACTCAGTCTTCGTGTCCGTGTTATGGAAGGCTTCGAAACCATACGCAGTACTCCAGGGATCCATCAGAACATCCGAGATTAACTAAGACATCGAGTTGACGCATGCCTCAAATGCCCTCGGAGGGCATATTTGAACATCTGTGAGAAAGAGTTGCACGTGATATGATGGTGCGTTCTGTTCGTGTGTGTTTCCCATGATTAATGAGTTTGAGAAATTTAGTTGGAACACTGAAACGAAGCGTTTCCGGACCCATGTTCATATAGCATAATTTCTTCGTCTACGTGTGAGGAATTTGTCGTGTAATTTGTGCCGCGCATTTTTGTTGCACCCTGTATGAATGGAAGTAATATATCGTTCCACACGTAATGTTATAAAAATTAAAAGGAATTAAACCGTTTTAGAGATTGTCACTGAATTTTACACAATGAAGCTAGGAAATGGTACCATTACGAAGCAGTTAGCGGCTCGTTGAGAATTTTTGTGTGTGTATAAATACCACGAATTGAATTATAATAGTAATATCTGCTTCGTAAAAATACGTGTGGGAATTTGTGAAATATTAATTTCAACATCTTCATTAATAAAGGTAACAATTTTCCGGTATGAGCCTGCGATCATCATGAATATTTTATGACTAAAACAGTGTATGTAGCGAAATAAAATTTCTGTTTATTACGATGTTGCGGCATCTGCCACTATCAGACCTCAAAAAGCTGAGACCTTGCGAAATCAGATTCAGTGCCCATATTAAATTCTGTACTTAATCTGGGCGTCAGTTGACCACTTCCCGATTAGGTGCATATTTTAATATTGATACTGAAACTTGTTTCGAAGTAAAGTATTTTTATGTCTGATTATGGCAACTACCAAAACGCCTTAATAATTAAAGACAATTTATTTAGCGAACTAGACGGTGTTGTTTATAAAATATCCAACGTCTTTCTTTTTTTCAACCTCATAAATTGTTTTGCTTTATCTCAAAACTGGTTATCTTTTTCCCACTAACGAAATAAGAAGAAATGTTTGGACCTTTGCTTTGAAAAGGGATAATTTTAAGCCAGACAGCATAAGTTTTTCCCTGCCTCTTTTGACTTTGAGGTCTTGGTTATCGCAAAGAACGTGAAGATTCTTGTTTTCCGTTCATTTTAGATTTTACTTCGCACTCAGCACCTAAAGAAAAAAGAAAACCAGAAATCTAATTTTGTCTTCTACACACGCGAAGCGGTAAACTACACACTGGTAGTGCAATAAAAACTGACATTCACTGACGAACTGTAATTCTGTCCTTACAAATCGGGCAGAAGAATGCCTCAAACTTTTTGTTACCGTTTTACCTGGTCAGATGTAAAAACGATTGCCATTACATTAATATTGGGATTTTATGAGGAATTAGGTTAATTATACTATTAAATGTGTAATTATTGAAATCTTTGCATGATTTCAGCTATAAAAGAGAAAAACTCTGTCGGATTCACTTTGCATAGTGCGAAATGACAGGAATTCGGCTTTTTGTCCCTGTCGCGTGATTCAGATGTTGGTTTCAACCCTAAGGGAGGCAAATATAAAGGTCGTTCGAGATATGTATGTTTTAAGTCTGGGGAGGGGGGGTTAAATGTTAGACTATCCTCCATGTTGCGGCAGATAATCCAGCCACTGGAGGGAGGGGCTGTAGTTCATGAATGAGATATTGTAACTGTAGTGAATTGGCAGGAGCCAATTCACGGGGTTTGGAGGAAGCCGAAATGCACGCGTTTAAGCTCACGCAGGCTGGCGTGAGGTCTGGAACAGGTCAGAGAAATAAGACTAGCAAAACAAGAGTAACTGGTAGAATACTTAACTTTAATCCACAATTGTAGAACATCGGTCTGACGGTACAGGCTTTATAAGATAACCAGCAAAAGATAAATGGCGCCTTGCTAGGTCGTAGCAATTGACGTAGCTGAAGGCTATGCTAACTATCGTCTCGGCAAATGAGAGCGTATTTGTCAGGGTAGCATCTCTAGCAACGTCTGCTGTACAACTGGGGCGAGTGCTAGGATCTGTCTCTAGACCTGCCGTGTGGCGGCGCTCGGTCTGCAATCACTGACAGTGGCGACACGCGGGTCCGACGTATACTAGCGGACCGCGGCCGATTTAAAAGCTACCACCTAGCAAGTGTGGTGTGTGGCGGTGACACCACAGTAACAGATACTGGCAAGACATGGAAAGCGGGGAGACAACTAGTAATAGGCAATCTTTCGAAATGAAAACAAAGGACTCACATCCAGAAGGACGGCGGTTCAGTTCCCCGTCCACGGCTTTCCTAAATCGTATATAGGAAATACCGAGATGGTTTCTTTGAAATTGATTCATCCGATTTTCTTCCCACAATCAGCGCCTGTGTTCTGTTCCTAGACCTTGTTTTCAATAATAAGAGTCGTTGTACTCTAATATTCGTCCTTTCCTTTAAAACGAAAGGATTTGTATCACTCTTTGTTTGCAGGTATACGGTATGTACTATACTGTTTAACGATTTTCTTTAGAAATTGCCAAGAAACGCGTATGAATTTACAATACCAAGTTACTTCCCCAAAGATTAAAATTGTGTACCGATCCGGGATCGAACCCAGACCATGTAGACAATGCGCTTTCCTGTTGATCTGTTTTTGCGTGGAACACGCTGAGCTGCGAGCTGTTCGCACCAAGTTTTAATCAGAGCAGAAATGATAACTGACACACAGACCTATCGCACCGGTATGTTCTAACAACCTCAAATGTCGCTACGCTACGCAACTATTACCATAAGCAGACTATTGCGGTCACTTTGAACACAGTGGAGAAAAGCGTGAAATGTTAGCTGCGTCTCATCTTAACCTTGTGGAAAGAAACGGTTCGCTGCCGTACGATGTGACCAGCCAGCGAACCAGCGAACGCTGAAGCTGCGAATCGGGGCGTGAGGCGCACGCACCGCATCCGTCGGTACAGCCGTGCCCACAGTGTCTGAATCGTGGTGCGGCACTTGCTTTCGGTCTGGGAGTTTGCAGAGTTCGAAGGGATAGCCGATAAAAAGATCTGAGAGTCGGATATGTTACATTCATGAACATTTCGAAAGAGGCGTGTATGTCATACCATTATCAGCAGACATTAAGGGCCACATCTTCTTGATATAGCCATCCTTTTCTGTCTCTCGCCATATGTACCATATTGTTGTAGTTGCTGCAATTCTTGTCTTCAGGAAGAATAGGCGATTGATTGACTGACTGACTAACTGATTTCATTCCACTGATGACACATCGTAACATGGATGTTCGGAGGTTGCCTTTTGATTTTATTCCCAGGATTTTGCCTTCCAAAATGTTTTTTATGAAGCTGTTATGCCGAATTAGGTGTCCAATTAATTTACACTTTCTTCTGTGTATCATGTTCATCAACGCTTTTTTTCAATAAATGTTGTATGTATTAATCAAGATCGCGCACAGGAAATCTGATAATTGGTTTTGACCATTATTTGTCATCCCATCATCATCATCATCATCATCAACAACAACATTCATTGAAATAACAGTTCGCGTCTTGACCCTGACAGTGTCAGGTAACTACAATGTCTTTTCCTCTTTAATTTTAGCATTTGTTCACTATATCTTCTTTCAGTTCAGCATGTTTTATGACATTTCTCTATATCCACACGTCCAGCGTTTCTCATATTTTTCTTTTCGTCTTTCCTCAGTCTACCCTTCAGTTATTGCTTAAAATGCTTCAAATAAATGTCTCAATGAATTTCTTTCTAGAGTATTTATTAAGGTGATCGTTCGTTTACAAATTACTCTTATTGCTGAAAGCTTACTTAGTCATTGTAATTCTTTTAATATCTATTGCACTTCTGTTTTCATCTATTATTGCACTGCTTAAGAAGCAAATTCGAAACTTCCTGGCCGATTAAAACTGTGTGCCGGGCCGAGACTCGAACTCGGGACCTTTGCCTTTCGCGGGCAAGCGCTCTACGAGACGAGGTACTGGCAGCAGTAAAGCTGTGAGGACGGGGCGTGAGTCGTGCTTGGGTAGCTCAGTTGGTAGAGCACTTGCCGGCGAAAGTCAAAGGTCCCGAGTTCGAGTCTCGGCCCGGCACACAGTTTTAATCTGCCAGGAAGATTCATATCAGCGCACACTCCGCTGCAGAGCGAAAATCTCATTGTGAAGAAGCAAATTTCATCTACTTCCATTAGTATTTCATTTCCTATCCTAATATCTTACTTCACTTGTCTATTCTGTTTATCTATCAACATTACTGTAGTCTTGTTTGTATGTATTGTCAACTTGTGGTTACCCAGTGCATTAGGCAAAATGTTTAACATATAGTTCATGTCCTTTCCAGAACCTGCTGGTTACGATATCATTAGCGAATCGAATACAATGTATTTCGTTACCATTAATTTTGATCCCACGAGTGCCGATTTACATTGTATTACACTTTCCTAAATAAATAAGTTGAGAGAGGACACCCCTATTGGACACCATCATATCATAGCATCTTTCTTAGTGCCATTGATGTTTATTATTTGTGTACTCTGGTTTTTGTATGGATTTAAAAGCAATGCCATTATATCGTTCCTGGTTCAAATTTCTTTTCTAAATGCAAGCTCTTCTTCTCATAAATGTTGGTTAATTTTAGCTATTAGTCTTTCTTTAACAGTATTGAGTAGAATTTTTGAGGCATGGCTTAGCAATGTCAAGGTTCTATAATTTCATTAGTATTTCTTCTCTTACGTATGTTTTACTTTTTATTGATCCCGCGCGCGCGCACACACAAACACACACAAACACACACACATACACACACACACACACACACACACACACACACACACACACACACACACACACACACACCATCACACACACACACACATTTGTACGGTTGTTGTTTCACCTTATCTCCAGCATTCTTTAATAACTCAGCACAGATGTTACCTTTTACAGGCACTTTGTTGTTGAAGTTGTTTAAAGCATTGTTGAATAGTGATCTGGTAAAAAGTGATTCTATGATTTATTTTCCTCTTCTTCCATTGTACTTACGTAATCTGAATCACGTCTGACATCTTCTCCATCAAACAGCTCTTCGATATACAGGGTGTTACAAAAAGGTACAGCCAAACTTTCAGGAAACATTCCTCACACACAAAGTAAGAAAATATGTTACTTGGACATGTGTCCGGAAACGCTTAGTTTCCATGTTAGAGCTCATTTTAATACTTCTCTTCAAATCACATTAATCATGGAATGGAAACACACAGCAACAGAACGTACCAGCGTGAATTCAAACACTTTGTTACAGGAAATGTTCAAAATGTCCTCCGTTAGCGAGGATACGTGCATCCACCCTCCGTCGCATGGAATCCCTGATGCGCTGATGCACCCCTGGAGAATGGCGTATTGTATCACAGCCGTCCACAATACGAGCACGAAGAGTCTCTACATTTGGTACCGGGGTTGCGTAGACAAGAGCTTTCAAATGCCCCCATAAATGAAAGTCAAGAGAGTTGAGGTCAGGAGAGCGTGGAGACCATGGAATTGGTCCGCCTCTACCAATCCATCGGTCACCGAATCTGTTGTTGAGAAGCGTACGAACACTTCGACTGAAATGTGCAGGAGCTCCATCGTGCATGAACTACATGTTGTGTCGTACTTGTAAAGGCACATGTTCTAGCAGCACAGGTAGAGTATCCCGTAGGAAATCATGATAATGTGCTCCATTGATCGTAGGTGGACGAGACTAAAATGAGCTCTAACATGGAAATTAAGCGTTTCCGGACACGTGTCCACATAATATCTTTTCTTTATTTGTGTGTGAGGAATGTTTCCTGAAAGTTTGGCCGTTCCTTTTTGTAACACCCTGTATTCTTTACACCTACGTGTAATTTTTCAGGTTCAAATAGTTACTACAGTTTCTGCGTTTAAACTATAGCGATCTAATTTTTGAGCATGTGTTGTCTGTGTTTTCTTTTGCTAAGTTTTCTTTTATCTCCCTACGTATTTGTCCCGTTTATTTATTTCTTCCTATGCATAACATAATTATTTAATTTCTAATTTTTTTGCATCGTTCAAAATCTATTTCGCTCTTTACATGATCCAGTATTTCTTGTGTATTGGCTTCCGCTTCATCTTCACTAGTACTTTCTGCGTGAACCGTTTCTAGCGCGAAGAATGTCTAGTCTATTCAATTTCTTACCATGTTCTTTATAGCACGCCCTCTGTCACTGTTGTAATACGTGATACGTTGCCTCGACATAGGAATATCGTCCACTTCGGTCGCATACACGCAGCCCTTTGCGAATCCCCAGAAGAAGAAATCGAACAGGGTAATGTAACAGGAACGTGGTGGCCGAACAGTGGGTTCTCCGCGCCTTATCCAGCGACTGGAAGATTTCGCATCCAGGAATTTGCGAACAGCCATTGACCAATGCGGTGGAGCTACTTCTTATTGAAAGATGATGTTGGGTTGCAAGTCTTTTATCGGAGGGTATAGAAAGTACTCTAGTATGTCAAAATACATTGACTCATTCACTGCGTTGTCTGCAAAGAAGAACGGTCCAGCAACCCTGTCGTGCCTTAGCCCACACAAGACGTTCGGTTTAGGGCTATCAGACATGTTCAATCATAGTTTGCGGATGTTGGGAGCCCTAAATTCGAACATTGTGCCGATTAACGATTGCTGATACATGAAAGATTACCCCGTCTTAGAATAAGAATCTTTCCAGGCAACTGGCCGGCCGGTGTGGCCGAGCGGTTCTAGGCGCTTCAGTCTGGAACCGCGCGACCACTACGGCCGCAGGTTCGAATCCTGCCTCGGGCATGGATGTGTGTGATGTGCTTAGGTTAGTTAGGTTTAAGTAGTTCTGTGTTCTAGTGGACTGATGACCTCAGCTGTTAAGTCCCATAGTGCTCAGAGCCATTTGAACCATATTTTTTTTACAGGGAACTGGCATTGAACTCATACGCTGCAACATATCCGTTGCAATTTGTTGTCTGTATGTTTTGTCGGCCGGCGTCAGATGTTGCAAAATTTGCATTTTGTAAGCATACAAACGAAGTGTGTTTTACACACTGCAATGTTGCTGGCAGTGCATTAATTCGCATAGCTGTATCTTTCAAAAACATTACGAGATGCATTACTGTACTATTCCTTAATTGTTTTCACATCCGGTAATCTTCCCCCAGGGAGCTAGCCACTCTTTGGTTGTTTCCTGCTTGGCTAACACGGGGCCCCAGCCTTTGCAGCATATTTTCCCTTCTGTGCTGCATGTCTATCCTCTTGCTATTCTTTTTTCCCCTCACTTGGGGAACATGTCTGGGATGTTATTGGGAATGTACTGCATTTTCAGTCGCTGACGTACGAAAAGTCTCACCTCCGTTTATCGCTCCCTTTTCCTTTCTTTGTTTCCCTTATCCTCTCGTTCCTCCGCTTCGGCATTTGAGATTCCTCTTTTTCTTCTGCCTCCCCGCGCGCTCCTGAATGCCGGAGCACGCGTTTAACGCATAACAGGTGACTGGGTAATGCGTAATTCCCAGCCCCAGGTCGACAGGTAGGGTTCGCACGTAACTCATGGTACAGGCCAGGCCTGAGCTGTAACCTTCCCAAATCGCCGATTGGTCCCTCTGTAAGTTGTCTGGTAGGTGTAGCCTTAGATGTGAACACTCACCTAAGGCGGGTGCGCCCCCTTGTGAAGGGGACCTCCAGTTGGAAGGAGCGCGCCATCGGAGACGCTCGTAATCATGGGCGATTTCGTCAAGATGAGTCAATCATCTTCAGAATCAACGTCTACAAAACGTTAACGTAATGAGGCTAATGATTCAAAGACCCTTCCCGCTGCACCACGGTTCTTCGTGGTCTCACATACTGGAGACGATCAGTCCTTCACCACGGTAAATCCGTTTATTATTCAGAAAGGTGTTGATGCAATTGCCGGCTCTGTGAAATCCTCCTGTCATTTACGGAATGGCACTTTGCTTTTGGAGACTACTTCTGATTCTCAAGCACAACAACTGCTTGCTGCGTCGCTTCTCCTCGGCTACCCTGTTCTTGTCGAGGCCCACGGAACTTTGAATTCTTCCTGTGGTGCAATTTACACCAGGCTGCTCGACGGTCTAACCCAGGCCAAAATCCAGTCTTACCTCTCTGATCAGGGTGTCATTGCCGTCCATCGTGTAATGAAAAAGTTAGATTCCTCCTTAGTGCCCACCCGCACTCTTTTCCTCACCTTTGATAGAGTGGTGCTGCTATGCAAGTCCTAAGCAGGCTATGAAATTACCACAGACCGGCCCCACATTCAAAAATGGTTCAAATGGCTCTGAGGACTATGGGACTTAACATCTATGGTCATCAGTCCCCTAGAACTTAGAACTACTTAAACCTAACTAACCTAAAGGCGGGTCCACACTGAGCGCGCCGCGCTGCGCAAAACGGCTTTGCGCGGCTCTGCGCGCTCAGTGTGGACGGCGAACCGCGATGCGCCGCGTCGTGCCGCGCAGTTTTCCGGCTGTTGTCGGTACATCAGAGGCAGTGGCGCGTTTGCGCGCTCAGTTTCGACGGGGCTTCGCTCGCTCCATCTTCAGACCGTGCGCGCGCTACAACTGGAACACAGTGCTCGCCTCGGAGCGGCGCGGCGGGGCGCGGATGGCGCAATCGTCTCTGTTAACAGCTGTGCGCGGGGTGCAGGAGCGCGGCGCGCTCAGTATGGACCCGCCTTAAGGACTTCACACAAGACCCAGTCATCACGAGGCAGAGAAAATCCCTGACCCCGCCGGGAATCGAACCCGGGAACCCGGGCGCGGGAAGCGAGAGCGCTACCGCACGACCACGAGCTGCGGACTCCCCACATTCCAAACTCGATGCGCTGCTTCCAGTGTAATCGTTTCAACCACGCTAGAACGTCTTGTCGACACCCAGCCAAATGTGTACCGGTAACCTGTGGTGCGGATGCATACGAGAGCGATTGTCCGCCTCCTCCTCCCCACTGTATCCACTGCAGTGGTGGCCATGCTGCTTCCTCTCGGGACTGTCCCGTGTATCTTGATGAGCGGGCTGTCCAAGAGATCCGGGTAAAGGAAAAAAATGCCTCACCCAGTCGCTCGCAAGTTACTGGCTACTCGCAAACCCTGTGTTTTCCCGTCTGACACCTATAGTTCTGTTCTTGTTACCCCTCGCTCCATAGAGGACATGGCCACGCAGACAAGCGACCTCAAATTCAGCTCTGAGATTGCGAAATCGCCTAGTGTCAAGGTGGGTACGCCATCCCCCCATCCAGCTGTGCAACAACCCTTCAAACTCTCGCCTCAAGTGGCGAAGCCACGAGCTATACAACCGGTAGGCCGAAAAGGACAGAAGGAGTGGGTTCAAATGGCTCTAAGTACTATGGGACTTAACATCCGAGGTCATCAGTCCCCTAGACTGACAACTACTTAAACATAACTAACCTAAAGACATCACACACATCCATGCCCGAGGCAAGATTCGAACCTGCGACCGCAGCAGCGCGGTTCCGGACTGAAGCGCCTAGAAACGCTCGGCCACAGCGGCCGGCGACAGGAGTACTCTCGTGAAGACTTCCTCTGTCCCTCCAGCCAAACAACACCCGAGTCTTCCTCTAACCGGAAAGGTTCGAAGAAGTCCACCAAAGGCAAACGGTCTTCTCCTTCGCCAACTCGACGATCCTCTTCGACGGTGTCACCACGTGGTACCTCAGCCCGGCCGGCCTCTATTGTACATCATTGAGAAGAAACGGTAAATACCAGGCCGCACACCAAAACTAAAAGTAATTAACATTTATTCAGTGTTCTAGAACTGCGATAACGTTCTTAACACGCACGCTTGTATGCCTGCGCGCCTTTCTGAGCAGACAGTTTTTGGTTAGGCTGAACGCTAATTACTGCAGTCCTGGACAATCCACATTATCTTTCTCGTCCCAACCACTATAAGCTCTGTTAGACGCTACGGATACAGCACTCTGATGAGCTGAATGGCGCAACGATTTTCTCTTTCCAAGGCCACTTGCAACTCGTCTAATTTCTTTCTGGTTAAAGCGCTTAGTTTTTGAACCTTTTTGTCTAAGTTGGACCCAGTCTCTTGACATTCCTTTAGTAATCTATGTATTGTTGAGTCTTTGAAGAAGCATACGCCGATGAAATTTTCGTCTGAAGGCAAGGTGATATTCCTCCTGTCAGCCTGTTCTTACTAAATCCAACAGATGGAACACTATTCTTCGCGTGTAGGGTGGTTAATGGAGGCTACACGCAACAACAAATTAGAATAAAAGCGCGTACTTCATCACTCAGCGAACGAGGCACAACGCACACTGTAAACATTAACGCCACGTGTCCCTATTGGAGCAATGGGCCGGATAGTGATGTGGAGCCTGCCTGAGGCAGTATAGTTGTCAGCACAACACTGGAGACAAGAGCATGTGGCACACCCTGTGCTTGAATTGTGTGGTTCCTCAGGAGTTTCACCTCTAAATCTTGTAATCGGATACTGTTGGGATTTTTCTCTTTATTATAGTCGTTATCTGGCAGGTACCCACATTTAAAGAGAGCCGCCATTTGTTACACAAAGTGAAAATGTGTCGTTTGACCATCGAACATACCACCATATGGACGACATGGTAATAAGCAAACATCCCTGGCGTAGAGAAACAACTGAAAGTGTTGAAAATAAGTCACCAGATCCGGATGAAATCCCAGTTTGGTTTTTCAAAGAGTACGCTACGGTATTGGCCCCTTACCTAGCTTGAATTTACCGCGAAGCTTTCGGCCAGCGCCAAGTCTCAAGCGACTGGAAGAAAAAAAAAAAGAAAAAAAAACCGTAGGTGACTCCTGTATATAAGAAAGCGTAGTAGAATGAACCCGCAAAATTACAGAGCAATATCCTTAACTTTGGTTTGCTGTAGAATCCTTGAATATATTCTCAGTTCGAATATAAAAAATTTTCTCCAGGCCGAGAAGCTTATCTCCATGTACAGCATGGCGATGATGCCGTAAGTTAATGGAGATAAGTAGGAAGATCAAACCTGTACTGATCGATACAGCATAGTAGTGTCCTGCTTGACACAGTCACGTCGTTTAAACACCTGCGCGTAGCGTTGACAACGATATGAAATGGAACGAGCATTTGAGGATTGTGATAGGGAAGGCGTATGGTGACTATGGTTTGTGTGTGTGTGAAATCTTATGGGACTTAACTGCTAAGGACATCAGTCCCTAAGGTTACATACTAAGGACACACACACACACACACACACACACACACACACACACACACACACACACACACACACACATAGACATGCCCGAGCGAGGGACTTTGGTTTATTCCGAGAAATTTAGGCAAGTGTGGTTCATCTGTGAAGGAGACAGCTTATTCTTGAATACTGCTCGACTATTGGGGATCCGTACCAGGTCAGATCGAAGGAAGACTTCGAAGCAATTCAGAGACGAGCTGCTAGATTTCCTTACCGGAAGGTTCGAATAACACTCAGGTGTTAACGAAGATGCTTTGGGAACTCAAATGGGTATCCCTAGAGGGAAGGTGACGTTCTTTTGCGAACACTATTGGGAAAATTTAGAGACCCGACATATGAAGCTGACTGCAGAGTAATTCAGCTACCTCCAACATACACTGCCCGTAAGGACCACTAAGAAAGGTACGAGAAATTATGGCTAATACGTAGGCATACAGCCAATGTTTTGTCCCTTGTCTGTTTGGCGAGTGGAACAGGAAAGGAAATGACCAGTAGTGGTTCTGGGTACACGCCGCCAGGCGCCGTGCGCTGGATCGCGCTGTATCGATGTAGATGTAGCATTGTCTCAGTTTTTCTACTTACGATCGCCCAACGACGGTAATTTCTTGTACGCAACAGCATCGCGAGCGAATAATCTAACACTGTTGCGATTTCTATAGAACAAATTGTTTAGTAAATTACTAATAAGGAAAACACCCCATCGCACCCCCATGAGATTTGGTAGTGAAAGGGCCAATGGACAGCCCGTCAAAAACTGAACGTAGATTAAGCATGAAAACAGGAAGGAGGTGTACTGAACTGTTAAAAAAGAAGCGAAATAGAAACATTGAACCGTCCAACCTGAAGATGTTAGACATCGAACGAATTGCAAGAATCACTGGGTCGTGGTTGTGTGGTCACTGCGAAGCTGGAGATACGCGTTCAAACCTCCCTCGTGCCCCAGTTTTTTCACAAAATTATGAACTTTCCGTCCGGTCAATGACGTGCCTGTTCTCCTACTGTAGTCATGGTAATTGTCATACATTGATTGTAGAATGAGAATCATGTGGAAAGAATATATTACCGTCGCAAGTAAATGTGAAGAATAGTGGGAGCAGGCGAGATGGCGCATATACCTCTCAGAGAAATGAGTACAACAAACAGGTGTGAACTACGTCACTACAAAGGAATTCAAGTGTCAAAACTTCCAAAACGGAACGCGAGAGTCATAACATGTGGTACTTCTATAGAACGAATAGGAGAACCGTACTCTGGAGTCCCTTCCTTTCTTACACCTCACTGTTGCAAACGGACGTTACACCACGACACAGACAGACACAGTTTCGATTACAGCGAACAAACATGTCAGTGACCGGTCAGACATTTGATAATTTTGTGAAAAAACAGGGACACGAGAGAGGTTCGCAGTCCAACGCAGTGACTACACAACCACGACACCGTGGCTGTTCAAATTCGCTCGATGTTGCACATTTTGAGCTTGGAGCGTTGACGGTTTCGACTTTGTTTCTTTTTTCACCGTTCGGTACACCTTCTTCCTGTTTCCATGCTTGATCTGTGTTGAATTTTTGTCGAGCTATCCACTGGGCCATCTCGCCACAAAATCTGACGGGGACGGGGGTGGGGGTGCGATGGGGAGATTCCCTTGGAAGTGACTCTCCCAGAATCCAAATCCACCAGCAGGTTGCTTATCTAGCGGCTTCCAGAGGCAAATAAACTACTGACCAAATTTAAAACGCTGTCATAATCTACTAGTTAAAAGGCACAATCTTATGTTAAAAATTTCAACACACAAGTCTAGGATTGCAGTTGACGAGGTGAATGTCTTGAGGCAGCGTAACTGTTGGCGCGCAGTTATCGGGACTACGCTCGTCCAGTATTTGAGAATGAGAGCAATTAGTGACTTCCAACAAACATTAAGCCTAATTTCATACCTTTACGCAACTTTTTCTTGCAGACTGCCCCCGCAAAATGATGAAAGGAAGAAAGCTTATCGCTTACTATATTTTCGCTCCTCACGCAGTAAAACGTCAGCATCAGAAGTGACGTTTTAATTTATTATTCACTATCCAATCGATTCGCAACACCGTCATCAGACAGTTTCTACATGTGCCAAGTGTATGGGTATGAAATGAGCGTTAAGATACAAATGTGTCGATAGGGAACATTGTTGTGAACGAGCCATAATTTTTTTTTGGTTGGTATGACATCTGTCAAAGATATTTAGTATACATCAAGTCATGGAACAAACAAAATCATATGTTTTCATCGTGTTAACAGTGTCGAATTTTGTACCAGTGATGATTTGCGGAAAGCATTAATTTTTTGTTTTCATTTGAAAAAAAGTGCTGCAGAGTCGCATCGAATGCTTGTCGAGGGATATAGTGATCATGCTCTATCAGAAGCAACATGCAAAAGATGGTTTCAACGGTTCAGAAATAATGATTTTGATGTAAGAAATGAAGAACGTGGAAGATCACCAAAAAAGTTCGAAGATGCCGAATTGCAAGCAATATTGGATGAAGATGATACTTTGAGTCAGAAGCAAACGGCAGCAATGCTAAATGTTGCACAAGAAACAATTTCTGACTGTTTGAAAGCCATGGAAAAGATCCAAAAGTGTGGAAAATGGGTGCCACATGAATTGAATGAAAGACAGATGGAAAACCGAAAAACCATTTGTCAAATTTTGCTTCAAAGACATGAAAGAAAATCAAACCATTTGTTTTCATCAATGGGTCACGCATTGGCTAAGAAACACTTCGACTACTACGAAGAGGTCGACCGAGCGAGGTGGCGCAGTGGTTAGCACACTGGACTCGCATTCGGGAGGACGACGGTTCAATCCCGTCTCCGGCTATCCTGATTTAGGTTTTCCGTGATTTCCCTAAATCGCTTCAGGCAAATGCCGGGATGGTTCCTTTGAAAGGGTACGGCCGATTTCTTCCCCATCCTTCCCTCACCCGAGCTTGCGCTCCGTCTCTAATGACCTCGTTGTCGACGGGACGTTAAACACCAATCTCCTCCTCCCCTCCTCCTCCGAAGAGGTCGAAAATTGGGTGTCTGATTGGTTTGCTTCAAAAGACGAATATTTCTATTGGCGTGGTGACCACAAATTGCCAGAAAGGTGGTAAAAATGTATAGAAAGCAATGGTCAGTACGTTTAATAAAATGTTTTTACTTTTCCATTCAAAATTAGTGTTTCATTTTCACAAAAAAACGCTCATTTCATACCGGTACATCTGGTATCACTGAATGCACCCGCAAAATTCTCATTGAACTACACACAGTTCAGGAGGTAATATGTGATAAACGTTGAGATGTGAAAAAAAACTTTCTTTGGGCTTAACGTGGAGCGCAAATTACCCAGACTACATTCATACAGTGTTTCATAATAAGTGCACTTCTCGACTTCGTAAGAGCACTTCTCGACTTCCAACAAACTTTGAGCATAATTTCATACCTTTTCTAAACTTTCTCTCGCCTACATGCTTAATGTCAAATATTTCACTCATGAACTCATTTGTAAAGTAATCAGACGTTTGAACTGTTATGTTCGTTCTTTCAAGAATCAGGGTTTTAGTGGTAGATCCTAAAGGCATACACCGCATATTTCTTTAGATGGTGTTTAACATTTGCCCTCCAGTATAAGTTATCGGATTCTATTACTTAACTATAGACAGAGGCCAGTAACATACGTGCGGAAATACTCCGCGATGAACTGCTGCTGCAGAACTGGCCGAAGCAGATTTTCGACGCCGCTCTAAACGTGTCGGGTAGGATGCTTCCAGGATGACGTGGACGCGTGTCTGTAGGTCTTGGGAAATGGCAGAGTTCCGCTCTGTGGAGAACAATCGTGCGCCGACACAGCACAGGATGGCGGAAGGCGCGGATGCGGGTCAGTGGACACGTTTGGCCGGCCGGAACTGTGCAGGCAGAGTTCAAGGCTGCCCGTGCGCTGACCGCGGCCGCGCGAGAACAAACAAGTGCGCCGCCAGCTCCGTACTGCACTACCAGTTGTACATTATTTCTGCTCGCCATTCTGTTCTGTCCTGTTTCTGGAGCCCGAAAATCTCATCTGCTGAAATGGAAAAAAAAGGAACGCTCTTCAGAAACCCAGCTCGCCCTGTTCGTCCACGAGACTCTGAAAGCAAAACGTACAGGCAGCAAGGTTGATTCCATGTTCCTTGACTTCCAGAAGGCGCTCGATACAGTTACACACTGCTGTACAATGAATAAAATATGAAAGTACAGAGTATCACACTATTTTTGTGAGTCGACTGAAGAGTTTCTTGCACACACAACACAGTATGTCATTGAAATGTCGGGGATACCCCAACGAAATATTACGGGGCTATTACACTGAAGAGCCAGAGAAACCGGTACACCTGTCTAATATCTTGTAGGGCCCCCGCGAGCACGTGGAAGTGTCACAACATGACGTGGCAAGGACTCGACTAATATCTAAAGTAGTGGGAACTGACACCATCAATCCTGCAGGGTTGTCCGTGAATCCGTAAGAGTGCAAGGGGATGCAGATCTCTTCTGAACAGCACGCTGCAAGGCATCCCAGATATGCTCCCTAATGTTCATGTCTGGGGAGTTTGGTGGCCAGCGGAAGTGTTTAAACTCAGAAAACTGTTCCTGGGGTCACCCTGTAGCAATTCTGAACGTGTGGGGTGTCAAACTGCGGTGCTGGAATTGCCAAAGTCCGTTGGAATTTACAACGGACATGAATGGATGCAGGTGATCAGACAGAGTCCATGGATTCATAAGGTTGTCTCCATGCCAGTAGACGTCTATCCGCTCAATACAGTTGGAAACTAGACTCGGGCCCAGGCGAGGCGCGAAGCTTTGTGTCGTGGAGTCATCAAGGGTACATGAATAGGCCTTCGAATCCGAAAGCCCATATCGATGATGTTTCGTTGAATGGTTCGCACGCCGACACTTAATGATGGTCCAGCACTGAAATCTGCAGTAATCTGCGGAAGGGTTGCACTTCTATGACGTTGAACGATTTTTTTCAGTCGTCGTTGGTGCCGTTCTTGCAGGATCTTTTATCGGCCGCAGCGATGTCGGAGATTTGAAGTTTTGCCAGGTTCCTGATATTCACGGTACAGTCGTGAAACGGTCGTATGGGAAAATCCCCACGTCATCGCTATCTCGGAGGTGCTGTGTCCCATCGATCGTGCGCCGACTGTAACGCCACATTCAAACTCATTTGAATCTTGATAACCAGCCACTGTGGCAGCAGTAACCGATCTAACAACTGTGCCAGACACTTGTATTACGTAGGAGCTGCCGACCGCAGCGCCGTATTCTACCTGTTTACATATAGCTGTATTTGAATACGCATGCCTATAACAGTTTCTTTGGCGCTTCAGTGTACTTTTCACAACATATGCAAATGACCTAATAGATAACATCGGAAGTTACATAAGGCTTTTCGCGGATGGTGCCTATATGTGTTAAAAGTCGAAACGCTAGAAAATTCTAGCGAATTGCAAGAAGACCTTCAGGAATTACTAATTCACCCTCAGCATTAGCAAACGTAACGTATTGTGCATAAACAGGCAGAAAGTCCTCATAACTAAATGATAACGCTATTGCAGAACACTCACTGGAAGCAATCACATCCAGAGTATGCGTTCAGAGCGATTAAAAGTGGAACGACCGCATAACTTTTAATTGCTGGTAAGGCAGATCCCGAACTGAGATTAATTGGAAAAATGCACGGGTAATGTAGGCCGTCAACAAATGACGTGTTCGACCAGTACTTATTGCTCGTCAGTCTGGGATCCGTACCAGACAAGATTGGTAGAGGAAACAGAAAAGATCCAAAGAAGAGCCGTCGCGTTTCATTACAGTTTCTGTTAGTAAGCAGGAGGGCGTCAATGAGATGCTCAGCCAACTCCAATGTCAGACTCAGCAACACAGCTGCTCTGCGTCACGGTGGGGTTTACTGTCGATGGTCTGAGGGCGTACTTTCCGAGGAGAGTCGACCAGTATATTAAACTTCCTGGCAGATTAAAACTGTGTGCCCGACCAAGACTCGAACTCGGGACCTTTGCCTTTCGCGGGCAAATGCTCTACCATCTGAGCTACCGAAGCACGACTCACGCCCGGTACTCACAGCTTTACTTCTGCCAGTACCTCGTCTCCTACCTTCCAAACTTTACAGAAGCTCTTTCAGGGGTGCTAGTTCTGCAAGGTTCGCAGGAGAGCTTCTGTAAAGTTTGGAAGGTAGGAGACGAGATACTGGCAGAAGTATAGCTGTGAGTACCGGGCGTGAGTCGTGCTTCGGTAGCTCAGATGGTAGAGCACTTGCCCGCGAAAGGCAAAGGTCCCGAGTTCGAGTCTCGGTCGGGCACACAGTTTTAATCTGCCAGGAAGTTTCATATCAGCGCACACTCCGCTGCAGAGTGAAAATATCATTGTGGACCAGTATATTAATTTCTCCTAAGTATATCTCGTGTGAAGACCACGAATGTGAAATTAGAGAGACGAGCGTGCACGGAGGTTTACCAACAATCTTTCTCGCCGCAAATCTTTCGCATCTGGAAAGGAAAAAGGGGGAAGTGACAGTGATAACGGAAGTACCGTCCGCCACACACCGTACGATGGTTTGCAGAGTATAGGTACACATTTACTTGGCTACAGCTCTCTTTGAAACCAATGAAGCGGTGCTCATGGGTTCTAGCAAACTCTAACATTTTTTAAGTCACCATATCCACACTGAGATACTAAATTATTACACAGAAGTATCCGAGTCTGGATGCTCTCTCGAGCAGCTTTTGCTGCTCATTAATATTTTGAATAGTCAAATATAGTTGTTCACAATATCGACCTTTGTTTCCGTCTAAGTTGTCCGCAAAACTATTGTGTCCGTTCTGCGGGAGTATTCTCTTCGTGAACCAAAGTGTCAAATTAGTCGGCATGTTATGTCCACTTCCTTTGCATCACTATCCCGAGCAGCATTTTGTATAAAAGAAACTTGGGCTAGATCTTAGTCGAACACATATTTTCCCTCTCCATAAATGACAGAAAAGTGTTTACCTTCTTGAACATCACAATCTCGCCTAGTTTTTTAGTTCCAGAGAAACTGCGGAAACTAAGCGAGCCACAAAAGAATTTCTTTTCAAGTCAAGGTCAAGATCACAAAAGGCGAAGCACAAGCACGGTTTGCATTGGAATAAAAAAAGAAGTGGGCCGTTTTCTTGTCTAAGGAAGCATTCACTACGGAAACAAAAGGACAAGCCTTAACATTAAAGATCAGGAGGAGATCTGAAAACAGTTACTCCCAAATAAGTCCAGCAACAGTCATCCCATTAATTACATTACGGAGCATTTGTCAATACAGATTGGACAAGGAAAACATTAATATAGTATTAGTTACCTGCCATAAAGTCTATAGAGAACTAGTTTTGCTTATAAACTGCAATCATGTCTCCTGTATTAGGAAACGAGAGGTGAATAGCGCTAAATTTTTAAATTCCAACTTGATTGTATACCGCGAAGATACGGTATTTCTAGTGACGTTAGTACAGATTCCGCATCCGAAATAATTTGGAGAGGTGTGTCAAAGGTAGTCGGATGCTCTTACAGACGCCACGCCTCAAGAGCAGTAGTGACGTTACGTTTCCGGGGGGAACTTGAGAGAGGGCAGGCATACTTCCTGTCTGCTGCCGTAACATACTATGATGTAAGGTGGTAGTAAATCCTTAACTCACAAGGTGATTTTTTTCTAACGTATTCTACGAGGTGGGGTCTCTGAGACCTCAATGTTATTGCTAGATTTAAGGTGCACATCATTTTAATTTTTTAAGTTGTATAACATTTATTTTTACCATTATTTAAGTGTTGTTTAAATACTCCTTGTGTTGATTGCTCTAAATAAAAAATGCAGTATATTATTTTTTATCAGACAAAATCATATATTTTCGTGCGGTTTTTTTTAATCGTACACATAAATGAACACTTAGAGAACTTAATTTTACTTTCTCAAAAATAATAGCAGCTTTATAACAAGTAAATTTTCACATAAAATAAATTACAGCATTTTAACTAACGTATAGAAAATGTACTCGATAGGTACAAAAAGAAAGTGTGCAAAATTGACATTCAAAATTGTATCTATATTTTTCTTTATCACCACTCAGAACACATTTGAAGCTTTAAGTATTTTACTGGAACAACAGGTAGGTCCCCATCTCAGTTCACAATTGACCTGAAAGTTCTTCCTTTGAATGATCCTGTTGTTCGCCAGCAGAACTGTGATCGGTAGCTACTTTAACATCGTCGTCTTTTCCCTGTGTTTCTTGATCTACACTCCTGGAAATGGAAAAAAGAACACATTGACACCGGTGTTCAGACCCACCATACTTGCTCCGGACACTGCGAGAGGGCTGTACAAGCAATGTTCACACGCACGGCACAGCGGACACACCAGGAACCGCGGTGTTGTTGGCCGTCGAATGGCGCTAGCTGCGCAGCATTTGTGCACCGCCGCCGTCAGTGTCAGCCAGTTTGCCGTGGCATACGGAGCTCCATCGCAGTCTTTAACACTGGTAGCATGCCGCGACAGCGTGGACGTGAACCGTATGTGCAGTTGACGGACTTTGAGCGAGGGCGTATAGTGGGCATGCGGGAGGCCGGGTGGACGTACCGCCGAATTGCTCAACACGTGGGGCGTGAGGTCTCCACAGTACATCGATGTCGCCAGTGGTCGGCGGAAGGTGCACGTGCCCGTCGACCTGGGACCGGACCGCAGCAACGCACGGATGCAGGCCAAGACCGTAGGATCCTACGCAGTGCCGTAGGGGACCGCACCGCCACTTCCCAGCAAATTAGGGACACTGTTGCTCCTGGGGTATCGGCGAGGACCATTCGCAACCGTCTCCATGAAGCTGGGCTACGGTCCCGCACACCGTTAGGCCGTCTTCCGCTCACGCCCCAACATCGTCCAGCCCGCCTCCAGTGGTGTCGCGACAGGCGTGAATGGAGGGACGAATGGAGACGTGTCGTCTTCAGCGATGAGAGTCGCTTCTGCCTTGGTGCCAATGATGGTCGTATGCGTGTTTGGCGCCGTGCAGGTGAGCGCCACAATCAGGACTGCATACGACCGAGGCACACAGGGCCAACACCCGGCATCATGGTGTGGGGAGCGATCTCCTACACTGGCCGTACACCACTGGTGATCGTCGAGGGGACACTGAATAGTGCACGGTACATCCAAACCGCCATCGAACCCATCGTTCTACCATTCCTAGACCGGCAAGGGAACTTGCTGTTCCAACAGGACAATGCACGTCCGCATGTATCCCGTGCCACCCAACGTGCTCTAGGAGGTGTAAGTCAACTACCCTGGCCAGCAAGATCTCCGGATCTGTCCCCCATTGAGCATGTTTGGGACTGGATGAAGCGTCGTCTCACGCGGTCTGCACGTCCAGCACGAACGCTGGTCCAACTGAGGCGCCAGGTGGAAATGGCATGGCAAGCCGTTCCACAGGACTACATCCAGCATCTCTACGATCGTCTCCATGGGAGAATAGCAACCTGCATTGCTGCGAAAGGTGGATATACACTGTACTAGTGCCGACATTGTGCATGCTCTGTTGCCTGTGTCTATGTGCCTGTGGTTCTGTCAGTGTGATCATGTGATGTATCTGACCCCAGGAATGTGTCAATAAAGTTTCCCCTTCCTGGGACAATGAATTCACGGTGTTCTTATTTCAATTTCCAGGAGTGTATATTACTGACATCTTCCTCCATCCACCGACTAACAATTTCGTCAAACTTACAATAGTTAAAACTGAAGCGTCGCTGTGAACACATTATGTACTGTACTGAAGGAAATACACTACTGGTCATTAAAATTGCTACACCACGAAGATGGCGTGCTACAGACGCGAAATTTAACCGACAGGAAGAAGATGATGTGATATGCAAATGATTAGTTTTTCAGAGCATTCGCACAAGGTTGGCGCCGGTGGCGACACCTACAACGTGCTGACATGAGCAAATTTTCCAACCGATTTCTCATACACAAACAGCAGTTGACCGGCGTTGCCTGGTGAAACGTTGTCGTGATGCCTCGTGTAAGGAGGAGAAATGCGTACCATCACGTTTCCGACTTTGATAAAGGTCGGATTGTAGCCTATCGCAATTGCCGTTTATCGTATCGCGACATTGCTGCTCAGGTTGGTCGAGATCCAATGACTGTTAGCAGAATATGGAATCGGTGGGTTCAGGAGGGTAATACGGAACGCCGTGCTGGATCCCAACGGCCTCGTATCGATAGCAGTCGAGATGACAGACATCTTATCCGCATGGCTGTAACGGATCGTGCAGCCACGTCTCGATCCCTGAGTCAACAGATGGGGACGTTTGCAAGACAACAACCATCTGCACGAACAGTTCGACGACGTTTGCAGCAGCTTGGGCTATTAGCTCGGAGACCATGGCTGCGGTTACCCTTGACGCTGCATCACAGACAGGAGCGCCTGCGACGGTGTAGTCGACGACGAACCTGGGTGCACGAAAGGCAAAACGTCATTTTTTCGGATGAATCCAGGTTCTGTTTACAGCATCATGATAGTCGCATTCGTGTTTGGCGAGATCGCGGTTAACGCACATTGGAAGCGTGTATTCGTCATCACCATACTGGCGTACCACCCGGCGTGATGATATGGGGTGCCATTGGTTACACGTCTCGGTCACCTCTTGTTCGCACTGACGGCACTTTGAACAGTGGACGTTACATTTCAGATGTGTTACGACCCGTGGTTCTACCCTTCATTCGATCGCTGCGAAACCCTACATTTCAGCGGGATAATGCACGACCGCACGTTGCAGGTCCTGTACGGGCCTTTCTGGATACAGAAAATGTTCGACTGCTGCCCTGGCCAGCACATTCTCCAAAGCTCTCACCAATTGAAAACGTCTGGTCAATGGTGGCCGAACAACTGGCTCGTCACAATACGCCAGTCACTACTCTTGATGAACAGTGGTATCGTGTTGAAGCTGCATGGGCATCTGTACCTGTACACGCCATCCAAGCTCTGTTTGACTCAATGCCCAGGCGTATCAAGACCGTTATTACGGCCAGAGGTGGTTATTCTGGGAACTGATTTCTCATGATCTATGCACCCAAATTGCGTGAAAATGTAATCACATGTCAGTTCTAGTATAATATATTTGTCCAATGAATACCCGTTTATCATCTGCATTTCTTCTTAGTGTAGCAATTTTAATGGCCAGTAGTATAGGTATGTAGTTCACAAGAGGCGGTCCAGAAATAACACGTGTCAGCAGCAGATGTCAGTAACAAAGATGGCAGTAACGCAACCGACAACGAAACGTTAAGGAGGTTAGGAGGGATACGGAAGCATTCCGCCAGAGCTGACCTTGAAGAGCGAGTTCGAAAATTTTCGCGCGGTCTGCGAGACCACACCTTGTGAGTTACGAGTTACAGTCGCGGCAGCCAAACGACCGCGTGGCGTGACGAGGCGTCCTATGCGGTTCCCGCTTGCGCTGCAGCAGCCTGCGGTCCCGCCTCGCGTGCAAATAAACCGCCCCTGCTCCATAGTGCAGCGAGCAAACTCTCTGCAGCAAATAAAAGCACTGTTCAGTATACACGCCCGTATTTTCGCTCGAGGTTACGTGGGACAGTACCCACATGCGGATAATCTCTTTTGGCAATGAAGTTTTGAGGGAAAAAAAGATGCACTGAAGGAAAACCGTAAATTCAGGATTTGTACTGTACAAAACAAAACGAAGCTCCTGCTCAGTGCAAGCTAGTCAGGCTGTTGGCTATAGTTCACCGTTCCGTAATGCGACAATTATATAATGGGAATTTGATTTCGCTATGAGAGTATTTAAATTAGGTACGACAGGATCATTCTGAAATATAACAGGGCGTAAAAGTTAATTATGAAACACTCACGTTCATTTCTCAACGAACTCTGATGCTGCAGTAGCTGTAAAAGCATTTGCAATTATCTCCTCCATCAAAATTTGCGGAGTTCTTGACAATGAAGCTAGTGAATTTTTAGTGCCAAGAGGAATTTCAAGGAATTCAGGCTGACAGGAAGTTTACTTTATTGCGCAATACAGGTACAAAACTGACTCACATAAACTGTCGGAAAACTGAGACTCTGACGGCTGGTTTGCTACTCCTTATGTATTGTTTAAGCAATTACTGGTTACGTCACCCATTAGTATAAATAAAAAATGTATGGATTACCATCAAAAACTGTATATAGCCAATGTATAGAGCGTTGACATCATGGAATTACGTATTAGTTCGCTCCTCTCACGTTGTAACAAAGTTTTTCTCGGCTTTTAGCATTGAAATTCATAAACATGTTCGATAACAATGCTTTTCTTTATAAAGTTACGTATATCATTTAGATTATTAGTCAAAAATGTTCCTAATACATGCTTGTGCTCATCGCATAATTACCAACGAAAATCTAGTTTCACTTCTTCTGAAAGATATTCTGGAATTACAAAATTAAAATTGTTTACGTTTTATATACGAGTGTCGATCAGTAAGTCGGACCAGCTTACAGGTATATGTATGCTTCCTAAAGTCGAAACGAAGTTAGTGACAGAATATGAATCAATACAATAAACTGGGTTCTAAAATTACGAGATAAATGAAATAAAAATGTTTATATATATATATATATATTTATTTATTTATTTATTATTTATTTATTCATCTGCTACATCGTTTCTTACGCGTCCCAGTCACACAGCAAGCTGCAGTCGATCAGCGGTAGGATGGCGCAGTTGGTAGTGCGGTGAGCGCTTGGTCAATGTAGCTCCGCAGAGTACCTCTGTGCAAGGGAGTCTTTCGCAGCAATATTGTACGTTTAGGCAGAGGGATGGCTATTCCACTTGTCGAAGAATAACAGGAGTGGTAAACTTCGGGGAATGTCGGCCGGTAAGCAAAGTCCCTAGCTGCATTGTATGAAGTTTGTTACAAGGGCGTAAAAAAGGAAAAAGAAACGGAACTCTAAATATATAATGAATACTGACTAGCAGTAACTGCACCCAGAGCTGTCTGTCGTGAAATCCCCACACTGTTTATCCGTCCGCCGCTATTCTTCTTGCCCAGATGGCTTTAGGTTCTGTTTTCCAGTTGCACTGCCATCCTGATTGAGGTTTTTTGTGGTTCCCCTACATTACTTCAAGCAAATGGCGGGATGGTTCCTACTAAAAGGCCATGGCCTACTACCTGCCCCATCCTTCTCAAACTAAACCTGTAAGTAAGTAAATGGGTGCACATACGAATTACATTTCTTGTTCTTAAACTGTAACACCAAGACATGTCCAGTATCCTTGTAAAACTGATTCACTGATGAATAAAACCTGCACCAGTACCGCTACCACCAAGCCGCAACATTTCTCATCGTGTTACCAGTTATGTAAAAAACTGCTAAGAACGTGAAACATAGAAAAAATTCGCTTGTAATTGAGCGTCAAATCACTAACAGCAAAATAATTGGTACAACTCTAATACAAACTTCTCTCTCTCTCTCTCTCTCTCTCTCTCTCTCTCTCTCTCTCTCTCTCTCGATTAAGGACATTGTAGGCATTAGATACCTAACTTTTTTTCCGTAGCTCTAAGCTTTCATTAAGAAACTGTGCTTAGTTTCCTCCACCACTCTCACAGTGTGTGTGTGTGTGTGTGTGTGTGTGTGTGTGTGTGTGTGTGTGTGTGTGTGTGTTTCTTTTAGGGACTCTCAACATCGAGGTTATCAGCGTCCATACGAAGATCAGTTGAAACAAATGTGTTAAAATGTAGAAAATGCGATAAGAGCTAAACGACAAACGGTGATAAAACGATACGCGATCTCAACCTTGGTCACCCGCTCAGTCACGCTACCTCACATCATGGAAAACAACGCGGCAAATGTGGAGATGTGCAAAAACTGCAAAGACTCGAGGTAAATAAGAGATTCTCAGCAATATGTGGCTGGCTGACAACTTACCAAAACAACGGATGAGCCAGCCACTGCTTTAACACGTTGAAAGGCACCTTAAAAATTCAGGGAAGAAGTCGGGCAATTCACAAAATTTTAAAAATCGTTACCACATGCTTTTGATTGTCAGTTAAAATAGACGGCAAAATCCGTCGACATAAGCTGCCGCCCCTTGCTCGGAAATTAAAACACATTCTAGTAAAACCTGGCGCGCTGTGATCTTTACGCCACAAGCATCACACACTGGAGGCTCCTTTCACCGGAACAAGAAGCCATGCGTCATAGGGCTGTGGCCTATGTGAAAATAAGTAAGGACGACTTCTTCCTGCCTGCGTGGCTGCGGCCGTGTTGTGTGCTTAACAAGGCGCAACTTGTTATCTGTCACCTACAGCCGTTCTTCTTCCCATCGACTCATTACTTTGTACTTCAACAGCGAGGCGAGAGCATGCAGGAGAATGGCATTCTGAACTAAATGAGGATCGTGACACGCCCCCCCCCCCCCTTTGCCTTCCTTTTTATAACTTGTGTAAGGGCTTGGTTAATTAGAATATTTCGGGAACTGAATTACAATGAGGCACTCTTTCAAAGTAGGCCTATACGTTCCATACGTAGAAATCTAGAGGAAATAGGCCCCTACCCGAGCGTGGAAAAGGATACAAACTTTATGGTAATGATAGCACGTAGAGATATGCTCTACGCCAGATATTTCAAGGAGTGTAGTTCCAGATGCGGAATTTTCGCCGCGCGGGATTAGCCGAGCGGTCTTGGGCGCTGCAGTCATGGACTGTGCGGCTGGTCCCGGCGGAGGTTCGAGTCCTCTCTCGGGCATGGGTGTGTGTGTTTGTCCTTAGGATAATTTAGATCAAGTAGTGTGTAAGCTTTGGGACTGATGACCTTAGCAGTTAACTCCCATAAGATTTCACACATTTTGCGGAATTTTCTTGCAAGTAAAGCAGCAAAGTGAACGGAAAACCCTTCCTCCCGATGCAGAAAAAGGTTTATAACATCTGACGTTTTTCATTATAAACCAAGGAGTGAACAGTGATCTTACTTACAGACAGTAATAATGACACCGCCAAATGTTGAAATATACGGACTGACTCAAAAAAGACTCTTGTGATTGCCTGCAGCACCTGCTGGCGCTGATATTGTGAAGCGACTCTATTGAGTACGTTACTCGTAGAATGCTACGACCTGTTAAGGCGATAGAATTCAGCGTGTTTTTGTGGCTACGCTGACCATTCATTGTCAGAATTACCTGCAGACTGCACATAATATCGATTGACAGCTTCTTATCTACCGAAGTCGGACACTTCATATCTGAAAACGCTTGGCTGCGCCATGATAAGCACGAATTATCTGAGAAAATATTTTCTCTTTCCCCATTCACGAGAACAAGTGATGCATGCATGTTGCAAAATGCGAGTGAATTTGCAGTTTCTTGGCTGCACTGTGTAGGGCAGTGCCATCGAGTGAAGAGACTGATGATGCCCAGTTGTGAGACCAAAATGTTTGTGAGCTGTGATGTGATGTGTTTGGTACGGTTTTAATTCTCTTGTGGATATAAGTTCTTTACTCGTACAAGGGTCACTACAAAAGAAATGCACACTATTTTTGTAAAAATACAGTTTTCATTCTGTATGTGGAAGTTCTACAGTGTGTAGATACATCCTTCCCGCTTGTTTTCAAACTTGGTTCAACTTGTTCCCGTGACTGGCGCCATCACAGCATGTCTTCAAGATGGCTGCTACACTTGACGTTCGTCAGAAGCAACGTGCTGCCATAGAATTCCTGTGCTGTAAAAACGAGACAGTGGGAAACATCCACATGTGGTTGAAAAAGGTGTATGGAGATGCTGCTGTCGATCGGTCGATCGCAGTACAGTTAGTCGGTGGGCAAGCAGGTTACGTGATGAAAGCGGGCACGGCTATATTGAGGATTGTCCTCGCAGCAAGGAGGCCTCGTACTGCACACACTCCAGACAAGATGGCGTAAGGCAGTTGAGAGGGATGGAAATTATGTGGAGAAAAGAAAATATTGTCCCTAAAGGATGTATCTACACACTGTAAGACTTTCAAACATGTAGAATAAAAAATGGATTAAAAAATAGTGGGTATTTCTTTTGGAGTGACCCTCCTAGATTCCAAACAGTGCAAATTCCCATTCACATTAGATCGTCACATGGTCATTCATAAATGGAAATTCACGCATCCAATGTAACACTATTAATTTTTTTACGAATCAAAAATTTGTAACGGAACGTGTTCAAAACTGGAAGCAAATGCCAGAAATTATGAAAAGGTAGACTCACGTGCGTCTTGAATTTCTACAAAGTAATCCCTGATCGTCAGACAGGCTTTCTCAGGGTTGTTAAGACAGTCGAATCTGAAGAATATGTTTATTTCGTGTGGGTATGTATTTGCAAGTTTAAATATTTGTTGCATCAGATATTTATGTCGACTTTTAGGTGGTGGTGTGCTATTAAGTGCTGTAGTGTTCCGATTCATTAGCGTTTTATATATTTGTTGGCAGGGGAATCAGCAGCTTATTATGGCACGGAGTGCATTTAGTGTGTCGCAATATAACGCGATTCGGATCTCTGTTGTCAAACAGATGTTCACTGCATCTGTGAAAGTTATCATTCTGGTATGAGGTGCGCAAGGTAACAAGCGGACCCGACCTTTATTGGGATATTTGTCTCATGTCTCCTCGGAGGATACTTCTTGCTGTGACACGATTTTATTGATATAGTACTCTAGACTGAATCTAACACTCTCCGTGTCGTGATGTTTACCACTCCTGTTCCTGTTGCTGTCATACATCTTGAAAGGAAAAGTATGCTCCAGTTGGTCTACTGGTGTTCCTCCTAGTGGCTTAAATGTAGTGCCTGGAGGTCTGCTGGATCGTATCCTTAATCGCAACGCGTCAGGCACTGAATTCACGAGACAAGGATGTTCTACGAGTTGCAAACGGTAGCGGAGGGCACTGATGCCTGGGATGTGACACTGGTGATTTGGTGGCGCTTTCGAGTGATTTCCCTTTGCGGTGTTGGTGAATCTTGGGTTTATTTCTACTCACGCGTGTGATGCACGCCAACCAAGCTATTAAAATATGAAAAGACAAAGAGCGTTGCCCCGTCATTTCATATACGGATAGCAGTGAAGACTGCGTCTTAGCGTCAGCACACGGGACAAATGCGCAAACCATTCTAGACATTTGTCTGGGTCATTGGAACAAGCGGCTGTACTAGGACAGGGGTTGCAAGAGTTAATAAGTGTACTTTTTGTTTTCTGGCGAGTGAACGTGAATATCTATTTAAATCAAAACGTATTAACAGATATAACATGCAAACGTCGTCCTCTCCGTGGTACATACCACCGAAGAATGAACTTCCTGATATTTTTGAAGTGTCAGATCTGACAATGAATATATGAAAAGTGAATGTCTAAATCATTTTAAAACTACGGTGTAACCATGCCATCCAAGGCAACACTTGTTATAAATATTTAGTCAATAATATGTTTGTTTACATGGCCGTGTTCTGTGGCAGCTGTTTGATCTATATGTCAATTATTCTGGTTTTGTGTCGTCTTCAATTTACTGCAATTTTCGCCAGACGCGTTTCGCTATTATTTACAAAGCATCTTCTTTGGTCATTTCTTCATTCTTGTAAACTTCACTATATTCTATGTAATGAACTGTCGTGAAGTTCACAAAAGCGAAGTGAAAAAATGCAAATATATTAAAAATGAGTCAAAACCTTCGCTAATAGCGAAGTAAAGAACAGTGCGATTTCAGAACATGTAAACAAGAGGAAAGCGCCGGCCGAAGTGGCCGTGCGGTTCTAGGCGCTGCAGTCTGGAACCGCGAGACCTCTACGATCGCAGGTTCGAATCCTGCCTCGGGCATGGATGTTTGTGATGTCCTTAGGTTAGTTAGGTTTAACTAGTTCTAAGTTCTAGGGTACTAATGAGCTGGGAAGTTGAGTCCCATAGTGCTCAGAGCCATTTAAACAAGAGGAAAAAACACCATAAGGAAACTGTACGCCAATTGTATAAAAAAACTGTATTCAATCGACAAGTAGAAATTTCTAGAAACATATTATGTGTGCCATATTTCCGAAGGACCATAGTTGATGCTTTGTAAATAAAGCAAAATGCGTCTGGTCTAAAATATTTAAATTGCAGTAAGCTTAAGACGGAAAAAACAGCAATAATTGACATTTAATCGGACTACATCGCTTCATGCAAGATATAAAAAATGAGACGTCTGCCTTCTAACTTACTGTTATTGCGCTTATAAAAGACGAAACTTTCCAGGGAAATAATATTAGCAATATTATATGAGGCACTAGCAGTATTGAAGAGGCAACCGACTTTAGTGTTAAGATTCTGTTCATTCGGAAAGGATGCGTAGTATTTATGTAGAATCTGGGTATGTACTACATTTACGAGTTTTATTAAATAGTTGACATGTCGCTGGCAGTTCTTCGATTAGCTGAGACTGATACGGCTAGTTGTTGCGGTCTGAACTATAGCAAGACGGCGGCATGACTATATTTTGCTGACAGCTGTACCACCAAAGCGAGCGACTCCCACCCACTTCCCTCTCCCCTCCCCGCTGTTGCACAGCTGAGAAAACAGTTGTACTTGCAACACATTCGCACTGTCTGTTTCTACAGTGCGGTGAAGCAGCTGTAGCTCTAAGACACGGTTCTCATAGCTGGCAGCAACCAGCCTCAAAGAAGGACTGGGCCTTGAGCTTCAGGTCCATACGAGGCAAAAAGAGGAGAGGTGGGTGCGGTTGTAACGGTCGATGTCTTCCCCTCTGGATGTCATTCTCAATGGAGAGAAGTCTTCCGAAGTAAGAGTGATTTCAGGTGTGCCACAGGGGAGTGTCGTCGGACCGTTGCTATTCACAATATATATAAATGACCTTGTGGATAACATCGGAAGTTCACTCAGGCTTTTTGCGGATGATGCTGTAGTATATCGAGAGGTTGTAACAACGGAAAATTGTACTGAAATGAGGAGGATCTGCAACGAATTGAAGCATGGTGCAGGGAATGGCAATGAACCTCAATATAGACAAGTGTAATGTGCTGCGAATACATAGAAAGAAAGAAAGAAAGAAAGAAAGAAAGAACCTTTATCATTTAGCTACAATATAGCAGGCAGCAACTGGAAGCAGTTAATTCCATAAATTATCTGGGAGTAGGCATTAGGAGTGATTTAAAATGGAATGACCATATAAAATTAATCGTCAGTAAAGCAGATGCCAGACTGAGATTCATTGGAAGAATCCTAAGGAAATGCAGTCCGAAAACAAAGGAAGTAGGTTACAGTACACTTGGTCGCCCACTGCTTGAATACTGCTCACCGGTATGGGATCTGTACCAGATAGGGTTGATAGAAGAGAGAGAGAAGATCCAACGGAGAGCAGCGCGCTTCGTTACAGGATCATTCAGCAATCGCGAAAGCGTTTCGGAGATGACAGATAAACTCCAGTGGAAGACTCTGCAAGAGAGACGCTCAGTAGCTCGGTACGGGCTTTTGTTGAAGTTTCGAGAACGTACCTTCACCGAAGAGTCAAGCAGTATATTGCTTCCTCCATACGTATATCTCGCGAAGAGACCATGAGGATAAAATCAGAGAGATTAGAGCCCACACAGAGGCATACCGACAATCTTTCTTTCCACGAACAATACGAGAATGGAATAGAAGGAGAACCGATAGAGGTACTCAAGGTACCCTCCGCCACACACCATCAGGTGGCTTGCGGAGTATGGATGTACATGTAGATGAAAAATGACATGATGGCGTTATGACAGACCAGAAATAGAAGTTATTGCTTTTATAAACACATCGACTTAATAAGTTAGCGTACTTAATGCAGTTTATTCAGGATCTGAGGCTTCTCCGGAGGGCACCTAAAGAGGCGAAAACAACTGGCATCATTCTTGTTTGCAAGGCTGTCTATTTGCAGGACCAATGCGGCCCTTCTGGTCCGGAGCTGAGTGAAAATTATAAAGCATAGGCTTCGTCACTTCTGTGACGAGCTCCGCTCGAGATTTCTCTGCACATGTTACACAGCAGGCACATGTTTCGTGGTCCTGGAGCTTACCCAGCACTGCAGCGAATGGGCTTTATCTAAAATTTCTGATAAATCGTACCACATAAACTACCCGGAAAAATCACGAAGGTGGCTAAGCAGGTTGGCAGCTGCCCTCTTGCCGTAACATAACCCACACGTGCAAGTGTAATTTTAGGACTTTTCGGAAATAGGAAAACAGTTTAGAACAATGCTCTGGCATTTGTTAATAAACAAACGTTACAAGATGACTGTTCCAAATCTGTATACTATACAGGGTGTTCGCAAATTCCCGTTACAGACTTCTAGGACGTGAAGAGGGGGGTGAGTACGTAGTATTTTGAAAAGGGACCCATATCCGGTTACGTACCGTTTCCGTGCTACAACCATTTGAAACCTTACTAGTAACGCGACCACATTTACAGCTAATTTGTTAGACGTGTACACCACTTATTTTACAATTCCACTCTTTAATAACAGAAGCAAAGCAGGGGATCATGATGGTTTGACAGTTGACATACTCAAGCTTACAGGGGATGAAACAGAAAAACATATCTGTAAAGTTTTTACTTCGTGTATACAGAATGGCAGCATCCCAACCTGCTGGAACAAAGCAAACATAATCTTACTACATAAAAGGGAAGTATTCACGATCTGAAGAACTACCGCCCCATTATCTAATTTTCTCTTATATCTAAAGTGTTCACTAAAGCCCTGATAGTCCGCAGCTCGTGGTCGTGCGGTAGCGTTCTCGCTTCCCACGCCCGGGTTCCCGGGTTCGATTCCCGGCGGAGTCAGGGATTTTCTCTGCCTCATGATGACTGGGTGTTGTGTGATGTCCTTAGGTTAGTTAAGTTTAAGTACACTCCTGGAAATGGAAAAAAGAACACATTGACACCGGTGTGTCAGACCCACCATACTTGCTCCGGACACTGCGAGAGGGCTGTACAAGCAATGATCACACGCACGGCACAGCGGACACACCAGGAACCGCGGTGTTGGCCGTCGAATGGCGCTAGCTGCGCAGCATTTGTGCATCGCCGCCGTCAGTGTCAGCCAGTTTGCCGTGGCATACGGAGCTCCATCGCAGTCTTTAACACTGGTAGCATGCCGCGACAGCGTGGACGTGAACCGTATGTGCAGTTGACGGACTTTGAGCGAGGGCGTATAGTGGGCATGCGGGAGGCCGGGTGGACGTACCGCCGAATTGCTCAACACGTGGGGCGTGAGGTCTCCACAGTACATCGATGTTGTCGCCAGTGGTCGGCGGAAGGTGCACGTGCCCGTCGATCTGGGACCGGACCGCAGCGACGCACGGATGCACGCCAAGACCGTAGGATCCTACGCAGTGCCGTAGGGGACCGCACCGCCACTTCACAGCAAATTAGGGACACTGTTGCTCCTGGGGTATCGGCGAGGACCATTCGCAACCGTCTCCATGAAGCTGGGCTACGGTCCAGCACACCGTTAGGCCGTCTTCCGCTCACGCTCCAACATCGTGCAGCCCGCCTCCAGTGGTGTCGCGACAGGCGTGAATGGAGGGACGAATGGAGACGTGTCGTCTTCAGCGATGAGAGTCGCTTCTGCCTTGGTGCCAATGATGGTCGTATGCGTGTTTGGCGCCGTGCAGGTGAGCGCCACAATCAGGACTGCATACGACCGAGGCACACAGGGCCAACACCCGGCATCATGGTGTGGGGAGCGATCTCCTACACTGGCCGTACACCACTGGTGATCGTCGAGGGGACACTGAATAGTGCACGGTACATCCAAACCGTCATCGAACCCATCGTTCTACCATTCCTAGACCGGCAAGGGAACTTGCTGTTCCAACAGGACAATGCACGTCCGCATGTATCCCGTGCCACCCAACGTGCTCTAGAAGGTGTAAGTCAACTACCCTGGCCAGCAAGATCTCCGTATCTGTCCCCCATTGAGCATGTTTGGGACTGGATGAAGCGTCGTCTCACGCGGTCTGCACGTCCAGCACGAACGCTGGTCCAACTGAGGCGCCAGGTGGAAATGGCATGGCAAGCCGTTCCACAGGACTACATCCAGCATCTCTACGATCGTCTCCATGGGAGAATAGCAGCCTGCATTGCTGCGAAAAGTGGATATACACTGTACTATTGCCGACATTGTGCATGCTCTGTTGCCTGTGTCTATGTGCCTGTGGTTCTGTCAGTGTGATCATGTGATGTATCTGACCCCAGGAATGTGTCAATAAAGTTTCCCCTTCCTGGGACAATGAATTCACGGTGTTCTTATTTCAATTTCCAGGAGTGTAGTTCTAAGTTCTAGGGGACTGATGACCATAGATATTTAGTCCCATAGTGCTCAGAGCCAAAGCCCTGATAAGTCGCATTAAAATGGTAGCAGAGAACAAGCTGGATTCCGCAGTGGTTTCGGTACAATTGACCATATAAACACAATGCGTGAGGTAATCAGTCGAGTAAATGAGTATGAAATGCCACGATGCATAGCCTTCATTGACTTCGAAAAAGCCTTTGATTCTGTCAGCCACACTACAGTCATACAAGCACTGGCCGAGAAAGGAGTGGAAACAAAATATATAAACATACATTTATGACACGTCTGTAGGATCTATCAACATAGGAAAAAGCAAGTGCGAATTTCCCATTGGAAAAGGAGTAAAACAGGGCGATCCTATATCCCCGAAGTTATTTATAGCAGTTCTCGAGATGGCTATGTACAGTTTGTTTGGATCAACAGAGGAATACGGATAAATGGTAAAAGGCTCACCAACCTGAGATTTGCTGTCGATATAGTGGTCCTAGCTAACAGTAAGATGGAAATGCAGTCCTCTATAAAAGACTTAACAGATCGTTGTCAGGACGTTGGACTTAAAATAAATCACTCTAAAACTAAGGTTACGCATAATAAGTGGGCAGCTGCAGGACAAGAAACACTGAACGGCAACATCCTAAACAATGTGCCAGAATACGTTTATCTGGGGCAATTAATTGACACAAAAGGGGATTTGAAAGCTGAAATTTTTCGTCTAACTAAACTGGGTTGGAGGGCTTACGGAAGGGAATGCAACAGTTTTCAAATCTAACATGCCAGTCTACTTAAAGAGGACATTTTTTGACAATTGTGTCCTACCGGTTTTAACGTACGGGTGTGAAACTTGGACTTTAAATGAATTTTGAAAAAGAAACTTAGAACTGCTTAGAGAGCTATGGGAAAGTCAATGTTAGGTCTCACTAACGAAGATCGACAGAAAAATGAAGACATTCGAGCAATAACAGGAGTAAAAGATATTATAAACGGGTTAAGACTCTAAAATGGCAGTGGGCAGGGCATATTGCAGGAACGAAGGATGTAAGATGGACAAAATCAGTTTTAGAGTGGAGTCCTAGAGAAAAACAAAGACCACCAGGGAGATCGCCTGATCGCTGGGGTAAGGAACTCAGGAAAGTTGCGGGCTTTACCTGGCAGAAGACAGCAGCGGACAGAGATGCATGGAGAAACCTCTTAAAAATTTATTTAATAACTTAAAGAGGTTACATCTTGTATAGATTGAATTAGCTGAACAATAAGTAAATAAATAAACAAATAAATAAAATAACAAAAGAAATTGCTCGTGTACTCTCTGACGGGTTATCTTTCACTTGAGCACCACAGTCACTCCTGTTAACCGAGAAGGTAGTACCCCTTTCTCGAAGCCGTTGCGTAATAGTGGCGAAAAGGTGTGCAATGGAGTCATATGTTGTGGATAACGATTTTGATAAAGGCGACGAGCAGCTGTTCCATTGCGGTGAGCTTCGCCATACAGAAGGATCATGTCGGTGTATTCTGCAAATGTGTACACAAACATGTTGCTCGAACCACGTCAGAGACTTCAGCCAATCCGACGTAAGCACCCTTGCATACCTACCTAGCAAACATGTTTTCAAACGGCTGTTGCACGGAAACCGTACGCTTCCGGACATGGGTTCCAATTCAAAATGTCTACTCGGTCCCGTCTACAAGGCCTAGACGTTTGTAACGGGAATTTCCGAACACCTTTTATAACGATTACTATTTCTCCAAGATTAGCGACGGTGAATCAAAGACCCAATTAGAAAGAAATTTCATCGTAGATTTCTAATTGGGTCTTTGATCCACCGTCGCAAATCATCGTGTAACAGCAGTACTTTCTAAGCAAAGAAGGGAAAGCAGAAAGGTGGAAGGAGTATATAGAGGGTCTATACAAGGGCGATGTACTTGAGGACAATATTATGGAAATGAAAAAGGATGTAGATGAAGATGAAATTGGAGATATGAAACTGCGTCAAGAGTTTGACAGAGCACTGAAAGACGTAAGTCGAAACAAGGCACCGGGAGTAGACAACATTCCATTAGAACTACTGACAGCCTTGGGAGAGCCAGTCCTGACAAAACTCTACCATCTGGTGAGCAAGATGTATGAGACAGGCGAAATACCCTCAGACTTCAAGAAGAATATAATAATTCCAATCCCAAAGAAAGCAGGTGTTGACAGATGTGAAAATTACCGAACTATCAGTTTAATAAGTCATGGCTGCAAAATACTAACGCGAATTCTTTACAGCCGACCTCGGGAAAGATCAGTTTGGATTTCGTAGAAATATTGGAACACGTGAGACAATACTGACCCTAGGACTTATCTTGGAAGCTAGATTAAGGAAAGGCAAACCTACATTCCTAGCATTTGTAGACTTAGAGAAAGCTTTTGACAATGTTGACTGGAATACTCTCTTTCAGATTCTGATGGTGGCAGGGGTAAAATACAGGGAACGAAAGGCTATTTACGATTTGTACAGAAACCAAATGGCAGTTATAAGAGTTTAGGGGCATGAAAGGGAAGCAGTGGTTGGGAAGGGAGTGAGACAGGGTTGTAGCCTCTCCCCGATGCTATTCAATCTGTATATTGAGCAAGCAGTGAAGGAAACAAAAGAAAAATTCGGGGTAGGTATTAAAATCCATGGAGAAGAAATAAAAACTTTGAGGTTCGCCGATGACATTGTAATTAGGTCAGAGACAGCAAAGGACTTGGAAGAGCAGTTGAACGGAATGGATGGTGTCTTGAAGGGAGGATGTAAGATGAACATCAACAAAAACAAAACGAGAATAATGGAATGTAGTCGAATTAAGTCGGGTGATGTTGAGGGTATTAGATTAGGAAATGAGACACTTAAAGTAGTAAAGGAGTTTTGCTATTTGGGGAGCAAAATAACTGATGATGGTCGAAGTAGAGAGGATATAAAATGTAGACTGGCAACGGCAGGGAAAGCGTTTCTGAAGAAGAGAAATTTGTTAACATCGAGTATAGATTTAAGTGTCAGGAAGTCGTTTCTGAAAGTATTTGTGTGGAGTGTAGCCTTGTATGGAAGTGAAACATGGACGATAAATAGTTTGGACAAGAAGAGAATAGAAGCTTTCGAAATGTGGTACTACAGACGAATGCTGAAGATTAGATGGGTAGATCTCATAACTAATGAGAAGGTATTAAATAGAATTTGGGAGGAGTTTGTGGCACAACTTGACAAGAAGAAGGGACAGGCTGGTAGGACATGTTCTGAGGCATCAAGGGATCGCAGATTTAGCATTGGAGGGCAGCGTGGAGGGTAAAAATCGTAGAGAGAGACCAAGAGATGAATACACTAAGCAGACTCAGAAGGATGTAGGTTGCAATAAGTACTGAGAGTTGAAGAAGCTTGCACAGGATAGAGTAGCATGGAGAGCTGCATCAAACCAGTCTCAGGACGGAAGACCACAACAACAAAAACATCAACAACAGTAGGACCACATGGTGTAAAAAATTTACAGACTTTACTGCAGCAGTACCTATAAAGAGTTCTCTATTCAGTGCCTACGAGACCTACGTGTTTTCAAATTGAAAGGTGCTAATATTGTTCTGCTCCGTTCGCGTCGTAAATTGGTTGCAAAAACGTTTTTAGAATTAGTAGAAAAGTGCGCTTTCTGTTTTTTCAGCGCCAGTGTCACAGAACGCTATGGTAAATAGCCAGTGCGTTGCTTGCGTGTTGGCTGCCTGTCTGAAAGCTCTGGTCAGATCAATGTCGATACCATCAGGACAGTGAAAACTGCGTAATCCCAGTGGCCTTACAGCGTGTGAACGAGGGGAAGGCCGCGGCTAATGGGAAAGTACCGCGGCCCAAGGGGGCGGCGGGCTGCGGCCGGCTCACGCGACACGCTCAGTGCTGCCAACACACACTGTCGCAGACATGTGCAAAGCGGCGCCCCCGGGCGCCATGGTACCCATGATATGTTTACATGGCGCCCTTCACAAGCAAATTTATTCCGACGATTTCTAATATTACATCGGATTACAAAACTGCTCTTTGTACACCCAACGCAGTACTCATTATTTTCCTGCACAGATTTTAAACCTCACTTGCTGGGAATTGTAGCCAGTCACTGTAATCCCAACAATAGGTTCGCTCTTTTTGAATACGGTTGTTTCGACCGAAAGCTTCTGTGCTATGTTTGTGGCTCTATCCAGCACAACATAAGAACTTAACTCTTAAATCGCGCTGGAGTACAGCATACACCAATTCTCCATTATCGTTTCTTCTTTGAAGAAACACTGTTGCTCAACCTTGGCGATTCACCTATCTTATCACTGAAGTTTGCAAACTTGCCTGGTATTATAAAGTTTCAAATTACATTTGTTGCTTTTTGTTATGTTTTAACTAGTAAACCATTTTTTTACAAAGTAAACTCACCGTATGTCTACAATAACCATAAATAGCTGCTACTGCGTAAGTCTGGGTCCTAACCAGGAGGTTGGTGTATACACTACACCACGCGAGCAGGAAAGGAACAAAAAGTGGCGCGAGTACCTAAGGGTTAACAATGCAATAAGCCTAAAAGAAAAATATCTTATGGTTTTAACGGTGACTGGGTTGAACAGTAGTTTTTTCGAATTCAGACGAAAACCCGTGTGTTTATTGTGAAACAGCAGTGTGTGTTGTCAAGAAAAGTACTGTAGAATGTCATTTTTAGGCAAATCACAAAAACTTTAATACACTCCTGGAAATTGAAATAAGAACACCTTGAATTCATTGTCCCAGGAAGGGGAAACTTTATTGACACATTCCTGCGGTCAGATACATCACATGATCACACTGACAGAACCACAGGCACATAGACACAGGCAACAGAGCATGCACAATGTCGGCACTAGTACAGTGTATATCCACTTTTCGCAGCAATGCAGGCTGCTATTCTTCCATGGAGACGATCGTAGAGATGCTGGATGTAGTCCTGTGGATCGGCTTGCCATGCCATTTCCACCTGGCGCCTCAGTTGGACCAGCGTTCGTGCTGGACGTGCAGACCGCGTGAGACGACGCTTCATCCAGTCCCAAACATGCTCAATGGGGGACAGATACGGAGATCTTGCTGGCCAGGGTAGTTGACTTACACCTTCTAGAGCACGTTGGGTGGCACGGGATACATGCGGACGTGCATTGTCCTGTTGGAACAGCAAGTTCCCTTGCCGGTCTAGGAATGGTAGAACGATGGGTTCGATGACGGTTTGGATGTACCGTGCACTATTCAGTGTCCCCTCGACGATCACCAGTGGTGTACGGCCAGTGTAGGAGATCGCTCCCCACACCATGATGCCGGGTGTTGGCCCTGTGTGCCTCGGTCGTATGCAGTCCTGATTGTGGCGCTCACCTGCACGGCGCCAAACACGCATACGACCATCATTGGCACCAAGGCAGAAGCGACTCTCATCGCTGAAGACGACACGTCTCCATTCGTCCCTCCATTCACGCCTGTCGCGACACCACTGGAGGCGGGCTGCACGATGTTGGGGCGTGAGCGGAAGACGGCCTAACGGTGTGCGGGACCGTAGCCCAGCTTCATGGAGACGGTTGCGAATGGTCCTCGCCGATACCCCAGGAGCAACAGTAACCCTAATTTGCTGGGAAGTGGCGGTGCGGTCCCCTATGGCACTGCGTAGGATCCTACGGTCTTGGCGTGCATCCGTGCGTCGCTGCGGTCCGGTCCCAGATCGACGGGCACGTGCACCTTCCGCCGACCACTGGCGACAACATCGATGTACTGTGGAGACCTCACGCCCCACGTGTTGAGCAATTCGGCGGTACGTCCACCCGGCCTCCCGCATGCCCACTATACGCCCTCGCTCAAAGTCCGTCAACTGCACATACGGTTCACGTCCACGCTGTCGCGGCATGCTACCAGTGTTAAAGACTGCGATGGAGCTCCGTATGCCACGGCAAACTGGCTGACACTGACGGCGGCGGTGCACAAATGCTGCGCAGCTAGCGCCATTCGACGGCCAACACCGCGGTTCCTGGTGTGTCCGCTGTGCCGTGCGTGTGATCATTGCTTGTACAGCCCTCTCGCAGTGTCCGGAGCAAGTATGGTGGGTCTGACACACCGGTGTCAATGTGTTCTTTTTTCCATTTCCAGGAGTGTAGTTACTTTCCTGTTAAACATAGGCATTTAAAATCTAAATTAACATTACAGCAAATTGTGGTTACAAAGCTAGATTAGCGAAGTAGCAACGTGGCAATGGCCTCTTATAAAGTCTGTAATGGTCTAGCGAAATTGAAACAATCTTTTAGTGACGGCGAAGTAGTTAAAGACTCAGTGATCAGCGGTGCCGAATCTGTTCGATAGTCACAAAGATAAATCTGCACTTCTTCCTTTAATAGAGGGACGGCAATTGGATCACCAAATTGTTGCTAGAAAGTTGAACAGATTTCTAAAACTATAAAACCACAATTATATCAGCACCTGCAATCGTGTGAATATTTTGCGCCTTTTTTTGATGAAAGCACTGATATTTTCGATTTGCAGATTTTTTAAATATTAGAATTGTCTTCTATTATTTTACGGCTAAAGATGAGTTTGTAAAAGTGCTGCCATTTCATGACCGTGCTGGGGGAGATGACATAATACATTCCTGAAATTGTCGAAAGGGAGCGATTTCCCACTCTCTGAACTTACTATAACAACAGATGGGGTGCCTATATTTACAATGTCTTCTAGAGTCCACATTCTTTGATAGTTAACACCTGAAAGACATGTGTTAGCCGTGTGCCGGCCAGAGTGGCCGAGCGTTTCTAGGCGAACCGCGCGACCGCTACGGCCGCAGGTTCGAATCCTGCCTCGGGCATGGATGTGTGTGATGTCCTTAGGTTAGTTAGGTTTAAGTTAGGTTTAAGTAGTTCTAAGTTCTAGGGGACTGATGACCTCAGAAGTTAAGTCCCATAGTGCTCAGAGCCATTTGTTAGCCTTGTCTACTTGCTATGGACTGCCTTAACAAATATTACTTTAATACTAACAACAACCATTGTACTTGATAATGGCATAAAAGCCGAAATCCGGGTAGTACAAAAGGTAAAACAATATAATACAGTCAAATGGCGGTTTACTCTTTTAAAAAGAGGCTGCAATGTTGCTACATCATTTTAGAACGTGGTGCTGCCTACAACCCAGAAAATTCGTAAGGAAATTGGCTCTGACTGCGAAAGGCTACGAACTTACATATAAATCATGGCTTACTTTTCATCTTAAGTTCGGATGGTGCATACTGATTTTCGCTCCACTTTCTGTTGCCGGGGAACAGAAGACACACCAGCTCTACACAGCACGCTACAAATAGATGATGAGAGCGTTTACGTACCCCCCTATCAGAGGCTGTGAGCCTCTTCTGGCCCGTGTCTTTCATCCGGCTGGTTGTTTAGATAAGGTCCTGTGAAGCAAACAGTTCGGGAATTGCGTAATGCTACTAAGTGACACGGCATACAAACTTTTACACGTGGCAGGCGTGACAGTAGAAACTGGATGACCGGCGTATTTGTGGACAACGGCTGCTAAAATCACTACAGTACAAAACACAACCGTCAATGATGCACCGAATTTCAGACATCAGTTGAGGTAGGGCTGCGAGTGAGGAACGAATGTATTTAATGGGCGGGTTAAGTAAACGCCTCAGGTCCATTCTGTTGGTTCTATTCAGTAGCCAAAGGACACTAGAGGAACTGCTGCATACGAGTGTCAAGCGGAAATAACACGAAACAAGTTGACACAGCAAATAAATGTCGTGCATATTCAGACAGAGGGACGTACACGTTCAGCAGAGGAAAACACAACTGGAAGGAGAGTGAGACAAGGCTGCTCTCTCCTCAACACTGTTTAAAATATACTTGGAGCATATTATTCAAAAATATTTGAAACAAAATAGGATTTTGACTCGGATGGACACAAGTCCAGTCCAGTTACACTTTACGTGAGATCACGTTATTACAATAGAGTCGTTTAGCCCATTAGGGAAAACAGAAACTTGCGCGCCCGATTTAAAATACGCTACACGCCAGTGCGTAATCGAGCTGTTCTGTAAATCGCATAAAATAGTTGCAAATGCGCTTAGACTTAATACACTAAGTTGGAAGTTAATTTTGAGGCAAGTACTGATTTTGACAATGTTGAACCGAAAGTTTATTTAAAATATCGAGGTTCAGTTTTAATTGAGACACGTATCACTGTGTTGATTACGTTGCCTAGCAACACTTTAATGCAGCTTAATTTATCAGAACGATTTGCGACGCAGTGGTCCCGTTACACATACAAAATGTTACACGTGACCGCATGTGAGTATAAGAGTGTTTTTCTTTCCATAAATGCAAATAAACCGGCAGTTTCAAAAGTTAAATCACCAACTGTTGCGTTACTTCATTGTATCACTACGGAACTTATTATATCGTGTCTCCTCATCAAGAGATCTCAAGAAGTCGGGACAAACAAAAAGACGACTTAAAGAAGAGGCATCGGTATAGTAGGAGGATAGAATGTATTCGATTTGCGGTTGATATGGTGGCAGAGAGCGAAAGAACAATGATTGGAATATTAAAAGAATTAAGACCTGTTGGGAAGAAGTATTGAGAATTAATAAGAAAAAGACGAAATATGTAGTGATAAGTGCAAGAACAATTATAAAGTTACGACAGGAAGATAGAGAACAAGTTAATGCGTACAGATATATGGGAAGCTTTATTACAGACGCCATGAAATGTAATACGGAGGTGAAAACACGTATAGCAATTGCCAAGGAGGCATTTAATATGAGGAGGAGGCGGCGGCTTCTATGTGGTTGCATGGACGTGAGTAGGAGACTGGCAAAGTGTTTCATATAGAGTTTGGTATAATACGGAACTGAGACATGAACACCGAGGGAAGAGGAAGAAAGAAGATTAGAAGCAATTGAGACGTGGATTTGGAAGAGGATAAAAACTAAACTCGGCCCGAACAGATCTTGAAGGCCCAACGTTACCGACCGGCCGCCGTGTCATCCTCAGACCACAGGCGTCATTGGACGCGGATGTGGAGGGGCATGTGGTCAACGCGCCGCGCTCCCGGCCGTACCATTTTATAAGACCGGAGCCACTACTTCTGTCAAGTAGCTCCTCAGTTTGGCTCACAAGGACTACTGTAAGTGCACCCCGCTTGCCAACAGCGCTCGGCAGACCGGATGTAGAGGAGGACGGGAGTGATAAAATGGGTTGACAAATTGAGAAATGACGTTGTGATGAGAAGAGCGGGGTAATAAATTTTAAAGATTATAATTAAGGCCGGCCACGGTGGCTGAGTGGTTCTAGGCGGTTCAGTCCAGAACCGCTCTGCTGCTACGATCGCAAGTTCGAATCGGGCATGGATGTATGTTGTGATGTCCTTAGGTTAGTTAGGTTTAAGTAGTTCTAAGTCTAGGGGACTGATGACCTCATATGTTAAGTCACATAGAGGTTGGAGCCATTTCAATTTGAATACAGCATTACATTTTACACAATCTAAATGGAATTTGATGTCTTGCATAGATGAAATCATGTAACAGTTCGATAACTCAATGAGAAGTTGATAGAATGGTCCGGAACACCGCTTAATTAGCAGAATTAGACGAAACACTGCACTCCCCTAGTCTCTCCGTGATGCTGTCCCATTTGTCTGAATTAGAGGTCAAGTTTCGCATGGATTTTGGTTGGAATGAATACTGGTGCAGTGTTACAGTGACAATTACAAACAAAAAATGTACACAACCATAAAAGAAAGCGAAAATTGTGGAACAGCGTTCAAATTTTTTTCGACCATTCGAGTGCTTTTTAGTGAGTCCAATACAGTTTTTTCTAGGGATCCAGCAAAAGAACGCGAGGTATGGTCGTGTACGATATTTGGAACCGTCTGCTGCAGTCTGTCAGCTGGGAGCCTCGCCATCCCCAACTGTGGAGGGCAGCAGTATCAGCTCTCCTTGCCCCACATCTGATGCGCTTCACTTTACGCCAGGTGGCGCCAGGAAGGCTGAAATTAGGAAGTTTGACAGTCGGGATTTCGACTCGCAAGAAACGTCGCTAGAGTGAAAATGAACACACTCGTTTCCAGCACGCCTCGTAATTGGAAGAGCTGGCTAAAAGGATGATGGTGGTTCTTTCAAAATCAAAGAAATGCGCAGGAAAATAGCTTTTCTTAAAGGTACTTACAGCGGATGTGGCTTCTTACACGAACAAGACTAGCTTAATTTCTGTTTTTCTAAAACTCATTACTTTAATGACCAGGTGGCTCCTTCAGTAAGGTCATGACCACTTACTTTTGATATTCTTCTTCAACTGAGCGACTACAATCTCAATAATGGCATCAACGTTGATTATGAGACGTTGAGCTCGTAACCTTCCTCCCATTTTCGGGTCGCACATCCCGATTCGTACAGCCTATCGATTTTTCTCCGATGCCTAGGTAGAATATTCAGGTCCAAAGAGTTTCTAAAATGGATCAGGAGTGTCAAAAGCGTTACTGTAGGCACCATATTAAACAACGTAACCTCTAACAAAATAAAGAGTGATAGAAATCATGTAGTCGTCGTGTCGGCGGCTAAGCCATCTGGCCTATTTCGGCTTAACACTCCTCTATCTGCATCTTCCTAAAAGGTTTTAACCTGAAAGATTTGTTTCTGTACCCATTGATTATGACTCACACCTAACGAATGCCAAGGGTGACTTTTTTTATAATCGACAACTGTTACGTGGTCTCATTTGGAGCAGCGCTTAACCGTTCGTAGAAATCTCATTTCTGTTGATTTGATCTGGGATTGATCTCTGCGTTTTATCTTCTACGTGTCACTCTTGTACAACAGACCGAACAGCCATTGTTTTATAGAATTTTGTTTGTGGCTTTCCAGCGTCCTTCGTCTTGTGGCTCACAATTTAGAGAAAATAGTGCATTTTTTTTCATAAATGAAACTTACCGGCAGATTAAAACTGTGTGGCGCACTGAGACTCGAACTGTGGACCTCTGCCTTTCCAAACTCCACAGAAGCTCTCCTGCGAAACTTCACAGAAGCTCTCCTGCGAAACTTCACAGAAGCTCTCCTGCGAAACTTCACAGAAGCTCTCCTGCGAAACTTCACAGAAGCTCTCCTGCGAAACTTCACAGAAGCTCTCCTGCGAAACTTCACAGAAGCTCTCCTGCGAAACTTCACAGAAGCTCTCCTGCGAAACTTGCAAGACTGGAAGTCGGGAGCTGTCAGGACGTTCCGTGAGATCTGCTTGGATAGATCAGTTGGTCGGGCACACAGTTTTAATCTCCCAGGAAGAGCGCACTCTCCGTTTCAGAATCAAAATTTTACCTAGGCTGTGGCTGAGCCATGTCTCCGCAGTATCCTTACTTACAAGTTTCGCTGGAGAGGTTCTTTGAAGTTTGGAAGGTAGGAGATGGGGTACTGGTGGAAGTAGGGCTGTGAGGACCGGTCGTCAGTCGTGCGTGGTTAGCTCAGTCGCTAGAGAACTTGTCGGCGAAAGGCAAAAGCCCCTAGATCGAATCTCGGCCCGGCACACAGTTTTAATCAGTCAGGAAGTTTCATATCCGCGCACACTCCGCTGCAGAGTGAAAATTTCATTCTTTTTTATAAATAGCTCCGTCACACCCGAGGTATCCGAAGTTTGTGAGATATTATGTCACATTTTCGATATTGATTATTGATTGATTGGTATCTTTGACTAATAATAATAATGTGTGGCTCAATGGCTGAGTGCTAGTCCTTCAAAAGGAAGTCACTTAGGCGACTTGCGCGTCCCTAAACTTCGCAAGTTATCCAGCCGTGGGATATTGGACCTGCAGAACGACGTAGAATCCGAACCACGTGTCGTTCCTGGCAACTCTTCACATCGTTGAGAGGAAAAGGCTAAATTAAAGGCAGACTGAATATTTCCGGCCAACCGGGATTCAATCCCGCTACAACTCGGCTTCTAGGCACATGCATTAAAAAAAAAAAAAAGCCAACGATGTCAGTTTTTGCTGTCTAGATTTTGCATTTATCCTTTCATAAAATTAGTTGAACAGGTGAAGGAATTTCTGCTTGTCATCTTCTGAGGTTGCTAAAATTTCGTGGTAATCAGCGTATAACAGTGTAGTGTTATCTGCTGCCTTTACTGAATCCAAGCAAATACTTCTGCTTTCAGTAATCAAACCATAATGTCAGTTATGGTGTGAACAATACAGATGGTAGACTGCAGCTTTCTCTAGCGCTATGTTGTTTTACTGTGGGTCGTCAATATTGTTTTCTGTTAAATTAGCAGCGCCTGTATGTGGTGGTGGTGGTGGTGGTGGTGGTGGTGGTGGTGGTGGTGAGTGGTGAGTTCCTATGGAGAGCCGCGTGAAGAAGCCACAGTCGGCGCGCCTACCCCGGGCGGCGCCTGTATGTGTAGCGTGTAACCCATTTATAAAGTATGATTTTTTTAATGGAACGATATACTTTCCTAACATCATTCGAAAGTTCTTGAAAAGACGAGTACAGTGATATGAATTTTGTTAATGTTTGAATTGAAATGTTTCACAAAAGTATCAAGGAAATGTGCAGAAATGGAAGGTCAACACGACCGGAATCGACTATTCTGGTGTATGTACGGTCAAGTGCTGCTTGACGGCAGACTCTAGCGCTACGTACAGGAAGACAATGAGTTTAGGTCACTAACAATATGATGATATTTCTTGATTAGACAACGTAAGCAACGTTTAGTGATTTTGTTGACTATTTTGGTACACAAGCTTGTTACAGACGCGAAGAATGAGCACGTGACAGCAGAGTTTGGAAAGCGATAATTCTTTTTAATAGTTATGGAGCCAAGAGAACAAGTGTACGACACGCCTTAACTAATACGGAAACTGAAAAGGGAGCTGCTGTCTGACTGAAACAGCTCTCCGTCTGAATTTCCTCGCAGATTCGACGTAATGTGCTCGATATATGTCTGTACTTTAGGCAACGATTGAAAATATTTTTCGCACTATAAATGGAAATGCTTTTGTAAAACTAAGTTATTTAGTCAAATGCATATGGGTGACGTCACACAAAAAGTCTGTTCGGAAACTCGAAACTCCTCATATTTCTTTCCTGCGCAGCGCTGAGAAAAGAAGTACGTTAACAAGTTGCAATTGCTTAGTCAGATATGGTTACCCCATCTCAAAGGTTAACAGCGAGTCGCAGCTTGTAGAACCATTGGTACTTAGTAATCATTTGCAAATGAAATTAGGCTCAACATACAGGCAGCATTTAAAGAATAAATATTGGCTGAAATTTTCCAGTTAATACGTAAATTAGCACAAATAAGATTATCATTGACGAACTTTGCGCGGGAGTAGACTTGCACTTATCCTATTATCTTTCCCGTTGATCGCTAATATACAAGAGAATCGTCTCTGTTGCAGCACAATTTATGGGCACAGTCTACCGCAAACTGTAACACAGGTTCGTAACAGATGCAAGTTTGTTCAGTTTGCACAGAAGTCTTTTGAGTACAAGATATCTGACAATAAAACCATAGCATAATCTGATAAACAGGCCTTGAGATGCCAATACGATTTAGAGAGAGACCGTAAGTACTAGCTGGCGATGGGTTGGTTGCTAGTTATCAAAAACTTTTAATGTTGTTGTTGTTGTGGTGGTCTTCAGTCCTGAGACTGGTTTTATGCAGCTCTCCATGCTACTCTATCCTGTGCAACCTTCATAATCTCCCAGTACCTACTGCAACCTACATCCTTCTGAATCTGCGTAGTGTATTCATCTCTTGGTCTCCCTCTACGATTTTTACCCTCCACGCTGCCCTCCAATACTAAATTGGTGATCCCTTGATGCCTCAGAACATGTCCTACCAGCCTGTCCCTTCTTCTTGTCAAGTTGTGCCACAAACTCCTCCCAAATTCTATTTAATACCTTCTCATTAGTTATGAGATCTACCCATCTAATCTTCAGCATTCTTCTGTAGCACCACATTTCGAAAGCTTCTATTCTTCTTGTCCAAACTATTTATCGTCCATGTTTCACTTCCATACATGGCTACACTCCATACAAATACTTTCAGAAATGACTTCTTGACACTTAAATCTATACTCGATGTTAACAAATTCCTCTTCTTCAGAAACGCTTTCCTTGCCATTGCCAGTCTACATTTTACATCCTCTCTACTTCGACCATCATCAGTTATTTTGCTCCCCAAATAGCAAAACTCCTTTACTACTTTAAGTGTCTCATTTCCTAATCTAATTCCCTCAGCATCACTCGACTTAATTCGACTACATTCCATTATCCTCGTTTTGCTTGTTTTGTTGCCTTTTAATGTAGCCAGCATATATTAATGCGCCGAACACACTCCAAGTACAAAAAACAAAACAAAAAAAGACTCATCACGAAGGACGTACGCAAATTGGTCACAATTTGATTTACCGCACAAATTGGTCACAATTTGATTTGCCGTGGTGTCGGCACATTCGGCCTGGAATCTTATTGACTAGTAGAATTGTCTTCAGTGATAAGTCCCGCTTCGAAGTGTACTGCCCGGCAACAGGAGTGATGGTCTGTAGTGGCATTTTATTTCCTAGCAGGACCTCTTTCGTTGGTGTGCGCGGCACCCTTACACCACAGCGGGACGTCGACGATATTCTACGCCCCGTTTTGTTGCCCTTCATAGCAAGCCGAAAGTGGGCTTAGATTTCAAAAACATAATGCCCGCCCGCACACGGCGAGACTTTCTGCTGCTTGTCAAACCCTACCTTGGCCATCAAGGTCGCCGGATCTCTCTCGTATTCAGATCGTTTGGAACGTTATGTGCAGGGTCCTCCAACCAGCTGGAGATTTTGACGATCTAACGCACTAATTCTACGGAATTTGGCACGATATCCCTGAGGAGGGCATCAAAGTACTCCACCATCCAGTGCTAAACCGAATAACTACTTGTATAGGGGCCAGAGGTGGACAAACGTGTTATGGAGTTCCTCAGTTTGTGAAACTCTTCCTCTTAAATAAATTATACAATTTTTCTAATATCGTAATCATTTGTTTGTGTGTACTTGTCGTTTTTTTGTTAGTGTACTTACATTTTCGACGGATGACCTCGCTGTCTGGTCTCCCTCCCAAAACAACCCAACCCAACTTACATTTTCTTACTTTGCTATAGAATTTCGTTTGTCGGTGGTGTTTTAGACAGCTGTAGTGCACACAAAACAGTACATCAATACTACTACATTACCAAAGTCTTTTTTCGGAATCTTTAACATTAATATGTAAATGCTGCTCTCCCGATACCAAGACACTGGTTCCAGCCTCCGCCGATGGATTTTAGAATTTCGGCTAATCATTGCTAGTGGTAACGGTTCGAAAAATAGAGACATAATTGGAGGAACATTTAAAACTTGGCAGTGAAAGAAATGATAGCCAGTAGAACATTACAAAACTCATATTGTATTACAAGAAGACTTAAACTACAGGTGGGAAATTAAGATTTCTTTGTTATGGTGTTAATATATGCAGCTATTAAATGCCATGTTCGATAACGGTGGCGTTTGCCACTGTGCAGAAAAGCGTGTCCATCATGTGCCCTGTGGATTGTATATTCTAGAAAATACACTTTCTGTACATAGGTCGAAAGCACGGAAAAATACATTTACGCTGTTTTGGTATCGAGCAGTAAATACTAAAAACAGAACGGTTTTTTTAAGCATGTGTGACAAGTTGCACAAAATATATGAAAAATTTTTGCTTACTGTTATTGACTTTCTATAAGTATTTGTCTAGAGTGTAGCCGTACGTGCAAATAAAAGCGTCAGTGATAAATATTATAGGCAATAGAAGCTTTTGAAATGTGATGCTAAAGAAGAATGCAGGTGGTTTGATCGGTAGATGGGTTACGTAATGAAGAGGTATCGAATCACATCGGCGAGAGAAGAGCTTTGTGGTACAAGTGAAGTAAAACAATCGTTAAATTGATGGGACGCACCAGTGAATGCCACAATAACACCTCTTTGACAAAGAACCTCGGAAAGCTTTAGAAGGCAATACTTAAAACTGCAAGTTCTGTTAGCGGTATTGTAATCAGTTATTCTTAGGGAAGGAACAACAATGAAGTAGAGAACAGAGTTTCTGCAGATGACGCACACGACGGTACAGAAAAACGGGTTGTAGAAGTTATGGCACAGGGATGTATGGTCATGGGGAGAATGAGTTACGGCTGAAATGTCCGAAATTCGTTTGCTGTTCGCTAACACGTCGTGCGGAGTGAAACAGTTTTGTAGTATCACTGAGTCGCCTTGGGTGTAACACGGTTCATGTTCTTTCATCACAAACGTATCAGCTTAGGTCACTTTATTAACAAATGAGCAGTGCGCGGCTTACTGGTGCTCTGGCCTCTGAAAGAAGTTCTCTTAAGTTCTGTTTGTATTGTGCGTGCTGTAACTATTACTCGTCCTTTACAACTTAATTTTTATTGTTGTTTTCAAGCGAAAGATGTTTCCCAAATAGCAACTGAGCGAAAACGGCTGCAAACATTAACATTACCCTCTTCGACAATTACAGTAGAATCTCTGTGGGCAGGCTGTATTAAAATCATTGTCTGCTTTTGCTGCATAATAGAATGCAACCCATATTCATAGATACCAAAGGAAATAAATGGATTTTTTAAAGTTTTATCCGTATTTCGCAGCTTCAGACGTGACTGTATTCAATACATTCGAGGTATGAATTAAAAAACGCCTTCAGTCACAACTTTTCGTGTTTTATTCAGTACACGATGCATTTCAGACCTTGTGGATTCATCATCAGGTGTAATTCGTCTTAATACATGCTTTATTTTCTTCTCCTGAATGAGGTGAAATGCATATTCCTGTCACGAAAAGGTTTGATGTTAGGTTACGAATTTCGCAAGTCAAACGCGGAAAATATGTGCGAAATAAATGGAAAAGATGAACAGTGAAAACTTACCAAATAATTCAAGAAATGCATTTTTAACGCTTTAGCACCAGCATACATTTTTATCCATCGTTTTCATAGATATCACTTCATTCAAGAGGCACATTCGCATACACATGTTCGGAAGCACTTCACAGATGTTTCTGTACATGGTGTGGTCAAAGATGAATTTTTCATAGTGCTAAAGATGTAATTATTAAACAATTGACATATGCAGGAAACAATTGACATATGCACCACATAACTTTAGAATAGGTCTTTAAAATTACTGAAATAGCTGTGGCTTGCGAAATCTGTTTGTTCATTTAACATCGATTCTGCTTTTTTGATTTTGTTGAGGTATATCTCAAGTTGTTCTAACAGATTTAGGGTCTCACCCTAAATTTGTTAGAACAACTGCATATGTGTCCTGCATATGTCAATTATTTCCTGCATATGTGAATTGTTTAATAATTATATTTTTAGCACTATGAAAAGTTCATCTTTGACCACACCATGTACAAAAACATTTGTGAAGTGTTTAGAAACATGTGCATGCGAATGTGCCTCTTGAATGAAGTTATATGTACGAAAACTATGGAGAAAAAAAGTATGCTGGTGCTAAAACGTTAAAAACACTTTTCTTGGATTATCTGGTAAGTTTGCTCTGTTCATCTTTTCCACTATTTCGCACATCAAACATTTTCCTTATTCAAGAGATAAAATGAAGCATGTATTAAGAAGAATTACACCTGATGATGGATCCACTGGGTCCGAAATGCATCGTGTACTGAACAAAACACGAAAAGTTGTGACTGAAGGCTTTTTTTTTAAATTCATGCCTTGAATGTAGAGGGATTGTGTTTCTTAATTTTTGAAAATGTTTTTTGTTCAAAACCATTAGACGCCTACCACAGAGACTATGACATTACGGTGTTCTAGTTTGTGAATGCAATGAGAATTTTTAACTGTACAAGCCTAAAGCGTCATGTTGGCGCAGATTCGAAGAAGACAGTAAGTAAATTTAGGGTGTGCCGCCAAGAAAGGCGATAAGATTGATAACAGTTTAGTTCATGCTCCTTACTGCAGGCAACATTTTATGTATCGTGTCTTTTTGTAGATGACTAATCATGCCACTGTTATCGGAAGAGTCAGTAAAGCTGTCGCAGTGCTGTACCATGCTCGGTCCTGTTAGAGATCGTATGCGGTTGCATTCCTCAGCTCTTCCAACTGATTTATATGGGACCTATAGTGTAACGCGGATCTCAAACCGAGATGCAACTTCGCATGTTTCACATTAACAAACCATCGTCAGAGATGAAATACAGAAAATTCCTCGGATGTACGGGAAATATATCGGAGACAAGGGTAACGTCAGGAGTGCCTCAGGGACGTATGATGGGATCGCCATTGTCATCTATATATGCATAAATATGTTGGCGGACAGGGTGGGCGGGAATCTGCGGTTGTTCGCTGATGATATGGTGTACGGTAACGTGTAGAAGTTGAGTGAGTTTAGGAAGACACAGTTTTCTAGTTGTGTGATGAATGGCAGCTAGCTAAATGTGGGAAAATGTAAGTTAACGGGGATGAGTAGGAAAAACAAACTTGTGATGTTCGGATACAGCATTAATAGTGTACTGCTTGAGACAGTCTCGTCGTTCAAATTTCTGGGCGTAACGTTGCAAAGCGATATGAAATAGGACGAGCATGTGAGTACTGTGGCTGGAAAGGCGAATGACCGACTTCGATTTATTCAGAGAATTTTAGGAAAGTGTGTTTCATTGCAAAGGAGACAGTATATACGACGCTGGTGCGACCTATTCTTGAATACTACTCGAATGCTAGCGATCTGTACCAGGTCGGGTTGACGGAAGACTTCGAAGCAATTCAGAGACGGGCTGCTTGATTTGTTACGGGTAGGTTCGAACAACAAAGTGTTAAAGGAGATGCTTCGGGAACTCAAATGGGAGTCCCTCGAGGGAAGGCGATGTTATTTTCAAAGAACACAATCGAGAAAATTTAGAGAACCGGCTTTTGAAGGTGACCGCAGGAGTAGTCCTCTGCCGCCAACGTACATTGTGCGTAAGGGCCACGAAGATAAGATAGAAGAAATTAGGGCTCATGCGCGAGGCATACAGACAGCCGTTTTTCTCTCGCCATATTTGCGAGTGGAACCGAAAAGGACATGACTAGTAGTGGTGCAGGGTACCCTCCGCCACGCACCGTACGGTGGCTTGCGGAGTATCTATGTAGTGTAGATGTACCTGTACCTTTGGCTTTGTAGTCTTTGTACTATTGTATTTTTATTTTCTTTTTCGTCTTTTCTCTATTAAAATTAAATGTTCCCCTCTGGAAAACTTAATTTATACCTCTTGAAACTTCTTCGTTCTTTAAAACTCAAATTTTTACTTATCTAAAAAGAAATTTTCCCTTCTTTAATTTTTTCCTTTTTTTATCTCCTCTACCTCTGACTTGAAAGATGTAGAATATTGGGCAACTGAGGCACCTGTAGGAGGATTGCCACCCCGAAATTCACTTCCAGTACTGTGAAAAAGAAGAAAAAAAGGAAACAAGGAATATTACCGGGATGAATAATTCACCGCCATTGGACGTTCGATGTTGCCTAACGACGTAGCAGACTACGATTGTGTGCCGTATCGGAATCCGAACTTTTGACAGTCTCAACCACTCAGTTACGCAACTACGCCTCACGACAGCTGTATTGCTACCCTCACTTCCTCCACCTGTCCCTGCATTTATTTCTAGACTATCACTTCTGGGACGAGTGCAACGGTGACAGTGGCTGAGGACAAAGATAGCCCATACCCCGGTACAAGCCCCCTCCCTCAGCTCTGAGGAAAAGGAAAGATATGGTTTAGTCAGATGTTTTTCTTTCAAGAAAATGATTTAAAAGTCGGTGTTACGCAGGTTTTAAGATCGGAAATGGAGCTTTTTTTATGGCTACTTACATGTCGCCGTTCACCTTCCAAAATATTAAAAATACTCCTTACCTCCAAGTCTAGGTCCCCCCTCTGCAAACTATCGTATGGACGCCGTTGGCTAGGGTTGTTTTCAGAAGGAACCTTCCACTCCAGAGAAGAGAGTAAGAGGTAGGATAGACGTAACTAGCATGTCGAAGCTCGGAGTGGAAGCATGGCGCGTACATGGCTAGCTCATTTGGAAAGAGTATTGCCCGCTAAAGACGTCAGCCTGGCTTCGATTACTGGCGTGGAAACGGATTTTATTTCCTAGAACTGTTTTTGCTACTCTCTCTTGTGTTGTCCCTCGACGGCGCAGGGTGGGCATGATTAGGAACGATGTGGTGTGATTACTTTAAGGGGTAGCGATACCCTTCATGTCGCCACCCATTTACACCCCCCCCCCCTTCCCCGGAACGAAGTATATGTACCTCGACTGTCTGCACGCAGTGTCATTCATGCGAAAGTGAGCAAAACTTCTCCGAATGTTTGCGAATAGTGTAACTGCTACGGGACTTAGGTACCAGTCCGGTATTCACCTAGAGGCATGTGGGAAACCTCCTAAAAACCACATCCAGGCTGGCCAGCACACCGACCCTCGTTAATCCGCAGGACGGATTCGATCCGGGGCCGGCACACTCCACGTCCCAGAAGCGCCGCTATAACACGCGCAGTTATCCGGGAGGGACTCTATTTGCTAGGACGTTCAGTAACAAGGTTGTTAAAATATGCACGTACATACCTCGCTGGATTGTTCTACGTGATTGTTTACATAGTTAAGATACTTATCGTGCCGGGGAACTGGCTCTACACACCGTCATCGTTGAAAATTATCGCCTGTCGTGATAACTGCCTGGCGAGAGTTCTTCTCGTGCCGTCATCGTCATGGAAGTGCAAGTGTCGTCATCGTTGCCGCTAATGACGCCTCAGTCAGTATGACGGTCGGCCACTTCACTCCCCACCGCGAACATTCTCACGTCTTGAAACAAACACTCAGACACGCCTGCAGGATACTGATTCACGTATCGCCTAGTCTCTAAACATCACGGTTTTAACAGTGTTTACCAGTCTCACACTTCAGCACATTCGAAATTATACGTGTGCAGTTGAGATTCTCTTCGTCCTTACTGACCGTCGGTCCTCTGATACACAGTTATATATAGATGGTAATTGCTCCTTGGGAAAAAAAAAAATTGCTCCTTGCACTGCAGCGCTACCGGGACGACTTACTTTTCGGATCACCTGTCACTCTGTTATTTGGTACATTACCTCTCTTTCAGACTTTGCACTTACGCAAAGAGTGCGGAAATACGAGGGGCGTTTGAAAAGTCCGTGCAAAAATAAAAACTACTTACGTGTTTGGGGTAAACCTTCTTTTTATTTTTCGACATAAGTCTCCTTTTAGACTTACCACTGCGTCCAACGCTGTTCTAATTTGTTGATCCCTTCCGAATAATAGGAATTGTCCAAGTCTGCAAAATAGCTATTAGTTGCTGCACCATCTAGTTTGAATAAAATCTTTGTCCCGCCAGCCATTTCTTCAAATTGGGGAACAAACAGTAGTCCGAGGGAGCCACGTCTGGAGAATAGGGGGGATGTGAAAGAGTTGAAATAGTATTTCCAATAATTTTGCGACAACTGCTGAAGTGTGTGCTGATGCATTGTCATGATGGAAAAGAACTTTTTTACGATCGAATCGCCGGCGATTTTCTTGCAGTTCGGTTTTCAAACGGTCCAGTAACGATGAATAATATGCACCTGTAATAGTTTTATCCTTTTCCAGATAGTCGATGAGGATTATCCCTTGCAAATCCCAGTCGCCATAACCTTTCTGGCCGAAGGAATGGTCTTCGCCTTTTTCGGTGCACATTCTTCCATGGTAACCCATTGTTTAGATTGTTGTTTGGTCTCAGGAGTGTAGTAATGTATCCATGTTTCACCCACAGTGACGAAACGATGCTTAAAGTCCCGTGGATTCTTCCTGAACAGCTGCAAACCATCCTCGCAACACTTCACACGATTCCGTTTTTGGTCAAGCGTGAGCAATCGCGGAACCCATCTTGCGGATAGCTTTCTCAAGTCCAAATGTTTATGCAAAATATTATGTACCCGTTCATTCGAGATGCCCACAGCACTAGCAATCTCATGCGCCTTAACTCTTGTCATCCATCACCATATGGACTTCATCAAAGATTTCTGGAGTCGTAACCTCCACAGGGCGTCCAGAACGTTCAGCATCACTTGTGCCCATATGGCCACTCCGAAAATTTTGAAACCACTTGTAAACTGTTCTAATTGAAGGTGCAAAGTCATAGTTATGTTTATCAAGCTTCTCTTTAGTCTCCTGAGGCGTTTTGCTTTTCATAAAGTAATGTTTAATCACCACACGAAATCCCTTTTCGTCAATTTTTTGACACTCACACGACTTCCTTGATTCACACGAATGCCAGACACAAAGAAATAGACCAATATGGCTGAAACTTGGTGTGCGTTCTTTCCAAAGATACTACTAAGCATGACCTCGATACGCGCCGGTGGTGCCATGCCTCTGACTTCGCACGGACTTTTCAAACGCCCCTCGTATTTATTGTCCCATCCTAACTCTTAGCGTATGCCATTTAGAAAATATACTTCAGATGCTTAACAGTTCTGTAAAGAAGCTCGTACTGAAAACTGCAATATTGTCCTTGTCTATTACCTTTACGTTAACATAAAACGTCACTGTTGAGACTATTTTTCTCAGAGACATCCACCAATTGGCTACATGCTGCTTTTCGGATCACTAAAAAATAAAAAAAATATGTCGTGAAATGTCAACCAACTTCCATGATGCGTTTTAGAGAGTAGTCGCCGTTGCTTTCTTCACTGCACTAACCAGGAGCTGGTATAACTTCCACTTGCGTCTTCTCACTGTTAAGAGTGTGTTTTCAGCTTAACGCAAAGAGAGTTATGTCGTAACGCCGACAAAGGAAAGTCATTTTTGATGTTGTTAGTTACTTCGTCATTCTGTACCTCAATGCAGAGGATACGACTTCAAACAGAATGTTACGCGTTCTTCTCATGTTTATTTTAGATGCATAGTAATTACAGGAACGAAGAGAATAGAAAGTAGAATTTAGGCTGTCGGACGTTGACAAGTTTCTGCGTACTGGCACCGCGTCATTGTTGCCAGATCTTGCAATACGACATGTGTATCCCTTTGCTGAGGCCTCCTTCCGGGGAGTGGCAGCAAACTGTGAAAAACTGTGCGTCCACTTCCCAGAAGATGGCCTCAGCCAGTAGAACAAAACACTGTCTCCTAAGCTCCTGGTGAGAATGATCCAGAACTATTAAAATCAAGAGAATAGGTTTTGAAGTGTTGTGCTGCAGAATAAAGCTGAAGATCAGATGGACAGATCAGGTAACTAATGAGGAACTGAATCTAATCAATGTGACTAAAAGAGATTTAAGGTTGATACGACATATCCTGTGACACGAACGGATAGTTAATGTGATACTGGAAATAAATATGAAGGAGGGGGCAAAATTGTAGAGGAAAACCAGCGCTTGACTACAATAAGCAGTTTCAAATAGATCTACAGGGGTAGACGAAACCATGGAAACACAACGCATTATCATCCTTAATACGGTGTAGGTGAACCCATGGGATTAAAAACAGCTTCTAATCGTCTCGGAATGGATAAAAACAAAAAAAAGGTTCAAATGGCTCTGAGCACTATGGGACTTAACAGCTGTGGTCATCAGTCCCCTAGAACTTAGAACTACTTAACCTAACTAACCTAAGGACATCACACACATCCATGCCCGAGGCAGGATTCGAACCTGCGACCGTAGCAGTCGCGCGGTTCCGGACTGCGCGCCTAGAACTGCGAGACCACCGCGGCCGGCGGATAAAAACAGATCCTTCACGATTTTTAAGGGAATCTTATATCACGCAAAATAGTGATAAGTTCAGGCGCCGATGATGGAGTGGGCAGCGATGACGCACCTTTCTCTGTAGACCACAAAGGTACAATAATAATGAGACCTCGTGCTCACAGAACCAGTCTTGATGCGAGTTGTGTGAACAGGGCCCCTGCCATCTTGAAACACAATATCACCAACAGGGAACAAACATTGTACCATGTAAACGAGCTAATCAGCCAAAATGATCGTAATCCTCGGTAGTAATACGACCTCGCAAAGTACCATGGGTATCAAGGAATACCACGGTGGCTGCCCGAATCACCGCCGAACCCCCGTCATATTTCATTTATTGGACCTACATCTACATCTATACTCCGCAAGCCACCTGACGGTGTGTGGCGGAGGGTACCTTCAGTACCTCTATCGGTTCTCACTTCTATTCCAGTCTCGTATTGTTCGTGGAAAGAAAGATTGTCGGCATGCTTCTGTGTGGGCTCTAATCTCTCTGATTTTATCCTCATGGTCTCTTCGCGAGATATACGTAGGAGGGAGCAATATACTGCTTGACTCTTCGGTGAAGGTATGTTCTCGAAACTTTGACAAAAGCCCGTACCGAGCTACTGAGCGTCTCTCCTGCAGAGTCTTCCACTGGAGTTTATGCATCATCTCCGTAACACTTTCGCGATTACTAAATGATCCTGTAACGAAGCGCGCTGCTCTCCGTTGGATCTTTCTCTATGTCTTGTATCAACCCTATCTGGTGTACGGATCCCACACTGCTGAGCAGTATTCAAGCAGTGGGCGAACAAGTGTACTGTAACCTACTTCCTTTGTTTTCGGATTGCATTTCTTAGGATTCTTCCAATGAATCTCAGTCTGGCATCTGCTTTACCGACGATCAACATTATATGATCATTCCATTTTAAATCACTCCTAATGCGTACTCCCAGATAATTTATGGTATTAACTGCTTCCAGTTGCTGACCTGCTACTTTGTAGCTAAATGATAAAGGATCTATCTTTCTGTGTATTGGCAGCACATTACACTTGTCTACATTGAGATTCAATTGTCATTCCCTGCACCATGCGTCAATTCGCTGCAGATCCTCCTGCATTTCAGTACAATTTTCCATTGTTACAACCTCTCGATACACCACAGCATCATCTGCAAAAAGCCTCAGTGAACTTCCGATGTCATCCACCAGGTCATTTATGTATATTGTGAATAGCAACGGTCCTATGACACTCCCCTGCGGCACACCGGAAATCACTCTTACTTCGGAAGACTTCTCTCCATTGAGAATAACATGCTGCGTCCTGTTATCTAGGAACTCCTCACCTAATGTCTGCCACAAGATGGAAACAGTACGAAACAATACTCATCCCACGAAATTGCTTTCTTCCCTTGCTTCTTTGGCGGATTTATGAATCTGGCATCACGTTTTTCTGTTACGGGCATTTTCACAACTTATGAGTGACATGAAATGTACTCGTAGTTGCGAACACGAACAACTGTCAGCTGTATAAGGGAATGACAATGAAAATTTGCGCCGGACCGGGACTCGAACCCGGATTTCTCGCTTTACATGAGGTATCTCCTTAAACGCTTTGGCTATCCGTGTATGATTAACGCCCAGATTCAAGCTTCCATATGTCTTCGTTTCTGCATCACAATTTGTCCTCGTACACACAGTTTGTGATTTCCATACAGGGGAGGACATTTTAATTGAAAATTGCTGCCTGTCATCGACAGGTAAATAAGATATTGCATGCCTACAAGCACTGCAACACAGTACTTATGAGTGGTTTTGGAATTCCAGATCCCCCAGCATTCCCTGCTTCTGGGGCTTCCTTCCTGTTGTTTTCGTGCTCACGGAATTCACGAGTGCGAGTGCTCTTGCAGCGACTTTTAAAACTGTCGTTCTCTTATTTTTCGTCAATGACGCTCTGTCACGATCACTCAGCGCACACACACTGTCTGTGATGTGACTCGGCGGAGCCGGCCAGAGTGGCCGAGCGGTTCTAGGCGCTACAGTCCGGAACCGCGCGACCGCTACTGTGGAAGGTTCGAATCCTGCCTCGGGCATGGATGTGTGTGATGTCCTTGGGTTAGTTAGGTTTAAGTAGTTCTAAGTTCTAGGGGACTGATGACCTCAGAAGTTAAGTCCCATAGTGCTGAGAGCCATGTGAACCATTTGACTCGGCGGATGATGTTTTTCCGCGTTCCTGTATGCGTTACAAATTTAAGATTCGGTACCTGTTAAGACGCCCTTAACACGTGTTCCTTGGTTACGGAAACTGCTACAATACGAGCACCAACATTCTGCTCAAGTTCGAATTCACTTAGCTGCGACATAATGCACTCAGAACCACACAGAATACAGTTGTGACCGCGACTGACACTCGCAACGTATTGAGGGCTATACGCAGGTGTCGTCTGCGGTCAGACACGACAGCGCAACCTGCAGGCCTGGCTAGCATCTGTAATTATATTCGAGGATGAATTCTCGCGCCGGCCGGGGTGGCCGAGCGGTCCTGGGCGCTACAATCTGGAACCGCGCGACCGCTACGGTCGCAGGTTCGAATCCTGCCTCGGGCATGGATGTGTGTGATGTCCTTATGTTAGTTAGGTTTAAGCAGTTCTAAGAAGTATTGAGGCAGACATGACGAAGCTTGCACAGGATGGACTAGCGTGGAGAGCTGCTTCAAGCCAGTCTTCAGACTGAAGACCAAACAAACAACAGTATAATGTGGTGGCAGTAGTTCGCTCCCGGGGTCAGTGAACCGCGGCGGCCCACAAGGAAGCGGCGGCAGTCACAGCTGAGGCGGCGTCACGCACCGATGCCGCCACCACCAGGGACCGGCGACCCATCCTGCGTCACGCACGCAATAACAGAGTTATGTCGATACTCTGGAACTCCGCTCCTCCCGTCACCCTACCGGTAAACCATATTCTCTGCGACACCGGAGCTTAAGGCGTTCACCGAGTAAAGGCAGTGCGATATTTACATATCTACATGCTACTTAATCGTTACCGTATCGAAACCATCCTGTAATTAGAAGATTATCTTTTCTTTCTTTCCCGCGGATACGCAGGGTCGGCCTGGTTAATCGGATGTGGCAATGTTAGTTAAGGGGTGGCCAGATGCCCTTCCTGCCGCCACCCCGCACCCCCCGGGAAGGAATTAGTGTACCCCAACTGTCTGCGACTAGTGTAATCCATGGAATAGTGCGAAAGTGTTCAGATGTCTGCGAGCCGTGTAACTGAGGGGGAACGTGGGGACCAGCCCGATATTCACCTACGGGGATGTGGAAAACCGCCTAAAAACCACATCCAGGCTGGCCGGCACACCGGCTGTAGTCGTTAATCCGCCGGGCGGATTCGATCCGGGGCCGGCGCGCCTGCCCGAGTCCAGGAAGCAGCGCGTTAGCGCTCTCGGCTACGGCTAACCTGGCGGGTCTAACTAGAAGATTATCTCGCAAACATCTATCAGTACCGTCAGCTTTCTCATGTGTTATCGATTAACGTTTGGTTCGATGGTGAAGTAGGCGCGCGCACGAGAGAGAGAGAGAGAGAGAGAGAGAGAGAGAGAGAGAGAGAGAGAGAGAGAGAGTCTTCTTGTAGTTTATAACATTCTTGTGTGGTTTTTGTTTGATGGTGGAAATGATCTCTCGAAATGTGTCCGTGTGTATGATAATGTGATTAATGTTATAGAGCACTAAGTTGAAAAAAAAAAAAACTTTCATAAAACGCTTTATTGAAGTTTTAGCTTCATGTATTGGCTATATTGCATACATCCGTTTTCGCAAACACCAGATATCGGAAATGGTGAGACACAATATAGTGCAGCAGTGTTGTTGGACGCAGACAGTGTGGCCGGTGGTTTTTCGAATTCGACTAGTTGGGGACTGGAAAGCATGACATCAAGAGAGTGCGCGAGTACTGATATTACAGCACTCCGCAGAGAGCGATTATAAACGGTATGTATGCGAAAAGTGCTGTGCTATCGTTATTTTTTTTTCTCTATACCACAAAATGAAAATTGTGACAAGTGGAGGACTTAAGAGTTTTCACGAATTTTCAATAATACGGAACAGCGAATGAAAAATTAGAATGTTCGATTGGCCACTGTATTTATACATTACCTAAGATACTCTTATCTTTTATTATATTTCTTTGTGCTGTTGAAGCACTATTCAGTGTTTAAATTTTCGCACGAGTCGTCAATCTTCAAGCAATCTTGGTTAGCGTCATTGCTAGTAATTTCCAGTTTTGTGTTATGTTTAGCCCAATGTATGCGAAGTGCACATTGGATTAAATACTGGCTGCGGTCTGGTCTCTGCAGCGAGCCCGTCCACCATTGATGAATATTTCTGCTACTGTTGTCAAATACTGATGTCTCTCCAAGCACTTACAAAGATGAAGATTATAAACAGACATTCCCTCATTATGGGTTGGACCTTACCTTTTTTTTACTTTATAAACGTATCTGTAGTAATATACCGTTCCTTGCCAAAATATTTTTTTCTATTCGAATCCAATGCGCCTACGCCGGCCGAAGCGGCCGAGCGCCTATAACCGCTAGTCTGGAACCGCGCGACCGCTACGGTCGCATGTTCGAATCTGCCTCGGGCATGGATGTGTGTGGTGTCCTTAGGTTAGTTAGGTTTAAGTAGCTCTAAGTTCTAGTGGACTGACGATCTCAGAAGTTAAGTCCCATAGTGCTCAGAGCCATTTGAACCAATGCGTCTACGTGCTCCAACTCGCATTTTAACAGGCCGTTTGTTCTGACAGTTGCAAACGTATTTATTCTCTCGGAAAAACAAAGAGCAGCGCTATTCTCGGTTGCCCTCTCCCCACTCCCCCTCTACCGTATGTCTTTCTGAGTGAAAAGATGTACGTTTCTCCGAAGTGCCTTGTTGCGAACGGCGCATTAATAAAGAAGTCACAGACTGTATCTACGAAAGACAGCGAGACCAACTGTATAAATTCTAGTACTTTTGTTTCCAACCCGCATTTAGCGTGTAATTTCATAACTCTAGTTTATAGCATGGTTTAAAAATAAATCAGTTGTTGCTAATATCCCTCTTCGTACCTGATAGGTGTTGCCGCTATTTTACCCTTGTTTGGATTTCCACGTATTATTGCCTCCACAAATTTACATCACATATTGACTATAATAAGTGTTTGTCTTTCGCTGGAGCACTTAAGGAAAATAAGACTGACTAAAGAACATAAACCGTGATTTACATTCCTGTGTTTTCGGATGCCGTAAAGTAGGAACCATAATCCTTCTACCATCCGAAAGCGAAGAAGCGGGGTATGCGAATTTCTTGGTAAAAACAGGAAATAAAACGAAACTTGAGATAACATTCTACAGTGAGACAAAACGAGATGTTGATATGGTAGAACAGATTTGTTCAGTCTAAATTGTATTATGAAGTACAAAGTTACCCAATGGTTGTATTTTTATTCAGTACTGATGATCTCGGGAATAAATAGTCAAGTTATGCACTTCCGTAACGGAAACGATGTAAAGAAGCGTCGAAAGTTTCTTCGAGGTCTAAGAAAGAAGGGGAGAATTTCAAATCTAGATTTTCGCTTACGACTTAGCTAATTCCCACGAATTAATGAGGAAAGGAGGGAAATCGTCATTGCTAAAACCAGTGTACAAACACATTGAACAGACGAAGACAGTGCCAGGAAAGAAGGAACTCCCGAATGAAAAGAAACACGTGTAATTCAGACTGTGTTTGTGTGTGACTCCATCTCAGTACTTCAATATGTAGAATTGGCGGTGAGGCAAGGCAAGGATGCCAGCGAGAATTGGCGCGAAAAAATTGATACTGGCTTATTTTGCAGCTGTAGCTGCGGGCAGAAACTTCATGGAGCAACAGTTTTCAGCCCAGTGTGGCACCTTCCGTTTGGATAAATGACTTCTATTTCTGACGCGTCAAAGATTGTGTAACGCCATCGAAGAAAATCCCATACTGTAGCTTATTAGACTAGATAAAAAAAGAATCACTCCGTCCTTTAAAATGGATTTAAACGGAAACACGTTGGACATGAATAGTAAAAATAAAATCTTGTCTCGGAACAGCATGCGTTGACGAACGTGCAAGTTATAAGGATTGGATTTTTCTCTTTCAAATTTTCCCTGAGTGCACTAAAGTTATTTTTTCAACAGGGGTGCGTTTAACACTTCAAGTTATTGGGTATGCAGATACTGAGGAGGTTAAGTCTTTGTTATGAGGCGTAAGAAGTTAAGATATGTAGTTGTTCAGTTGCCATGTATAGATAAAAAAAAAACAAACAGTAATGGAATATGAAGTACTAACTGTTACTCGTGCAACACGATGAGTAATTCTTTTGTTAGTCATATTCGTAACAAACAACGAAGAAAGAGAGATAACTGATTATCGTCTTTCTTCCCTGTTCGAGGATCCTTCCCAGTTCAGTATTGACAATGAAATTTTTGTTTTCCTACTGTTGGTTTTACATGCTATCGATTTCTAAGATAAATACCTTCATTTTCAGGCGCCTTAATAGCAGGTTTGAATCGATCGAGATCCATAAATTTGTGGTATCCCATACAAACACGGGGTATACACACCTAATCTGCATTTAGCAACTTCACTTGAATAGTAATGTAATTATACTTGCTTGGGACAACCTTCAGACACATTGAGCCTATACCTGGGCGACAAGACGGAAAGAGTTGTACAGCAATTTTATAGTTTTACCTTTTTTCAAGTAAAGTTTGTACATGAAAGACCTCGGATTTGTAGAGGAGACAAATAGTTTGCGGATCGCAATGGATTTAAGCGACGTATCGAGGCGCCTGAACTTGACTCTGACAGATACTTGTAAAATTAAGATCAATAAATAGCCCTGAAGGAAAAGAAGAAATAGTCATTTTATCCGATTTCTGTCGTTCCTTAGTCGCTTCAGAATTTATGAATGTGTATTCCGTTTTTTGCAACTACACGAAAGGCAGTTCGCCTTTTGCCCTAATTTTTCGCTTCTTTTATTTGTAAAGCATCTTCAGTGCCGATTTCTGATGTTATTAATCCATGTGTGTCGTCCAGGAGATGTATAAGGGGGCGATCAAAAAGTTTCCGTTCGAATTTCGTACAGTCCGAAATCGGTATGCCAATCAGGTAAAATCACCGTTAGCAATGAGGCAATCTTCTCACCTGCACACTAGCGTTTGGTTAACCACCACGTCCTGCTGCGTGAAGAAGTAAGTAACTGCTGCTGCAAATCTCCTTCCGACAGGAATCATCGACCTTACAGGGCCTGTCTTAAGGGACACTATGGCATGGTAACCGCATGGGGAGAGATCAGGACTGTAGGGCGGGTGTTCGAATCTCTCCCAATGCAGATGGCGCAAATGAAACAGCAACATCCCTTGTCGGGTTTTCCGGGACGTTTCTCCTTGATTGCGCCCCGTAATTTCTCCAGCGTTGCGCAGTACCGTTCCCCATTGATGGAGACACCAGGTTCCCTGAAATCAATAAGCAGTGGCCCCCGGTAATCAAAGAACAATGAGAGCATCACCTTTCCAACAGGGTTCCCAGTTGCTAGTAACGATTGTGAAATAACTAACAGTAACATGTTTTATTGAATATGTGTAATTCCGTTTTGAAAGACACAGTTGAAGAGTTTATATAAAAAAAGTCTAGCTCTCTACGCGTGCAACGGTGCGCTCTAGAAACGTGTTGTCTTCAACATTGAAACGCATGAGGTTCTTCAGGCAGCCAGCCATCCAATTTGTCTTTTCTTTGGCATTCAGTGCCCAGAATATCCGCTGGCTGTGCAAACCTAACGGTAGCCTAACTTCTGCCGGATGTGTTGGCGCTTTACCGAAGCTGATATCGAGATCATCTGCTAGCGCATGAATGGTTATGTGCCAGTCTGCCCTGATCGCACGATCAGCCGCCCGCTTGCTGTTGTCCGTAATGGATGGGATCGGCCTCCCAGACAGATCGGCGTCTTGAGTCGAATCGACCAGCATGGAACTTGGGCACCATTTCACAACGGTACTTTCTGACAGAAATGCTGCTCCATGCACATTCTTCATTCTGACGTGGATGCCTACCGGTGGTCTGTGCTTTAGCAGTCAAGAAAAGAATAACAGCACGTTGGTCTTGTTCGCATGCATTTGGAATAGCATCGTCATAGTTCAAATTCTTGCATTTACCGCACGCCCTCAAACGAATTTTTTTTTTAATCGCCACATTTATATCAAAACTTCACTTCCATTCGAATGTGTGTTTATAGTATGACACACTGTATTTTAAAATATAAATTTAGAAATTAGCTGTACCATGAGTCTGAATGACATGAATTATGATTTATTAAATACCTACGAAATGTATTTCTCCTACGTCTAAAGCTGTTAGGTGCTAAACTTGGCCGGCCGATGTGGCCGAGCGGTTCTAGGCGCTTCAGTCCAGAACCGCGCTACTACTATGGTCGCAGGTTCGAATGCTGCTTCGGACATGGATGTGTGTTATGTCCTTAGGTTAGTTGGGTTTAAGTAGTTCTAAGTTTAGGGGACTGATGACCTCAGATGTTAAGTCCCATAGTGCTCAGAGCCATTTGAACACATTTTTTGTAGAAGTGAATAAAATGAATAATTAAAGATTTAGTCTGGAAGTTGTTGTTGTTGTGGTCTTCAGTCCTGAGACTGGTTTGATGCAGCTCTCCATGCTACTCTATCCTGTGCAGCTTCTTCATCTCCCAGTACCTACTGCAACCTACATCCTTCTGAATCTGCTTAGTGTATTCATCTCTTGGTCTCCCCCTACGATTTTTACCCTCCACGCTGCCCTCCAATACTAAATTGGTGATCCCTTGATGCCTCAGAACATGTCCTACCAACCGATCCCTTCTTCTGGTCAAGTTGTGCCACAAACTTCTCTTCTCCCCAATTCTATTCAATACTTCCCCATTAGTTATGTGATCTACCCATCTAATCTTCAGCATTCTTCTGTAGCACCACATTTTGAAAGCTTCTATTCTCTTCTTGTCCAAACTATTTACCGTCCATGTTTCACTTCCATACATGGCTACACTCCATACAAATACTTTCAGAAATTACTTCCTGACACTTAAATCTATACTCGATGTTAACAAATTTCTCTTCTTCAGAAACGCTTTCCTTGCCATTGCCAGTCTACATTTTATACCCTCTCTACTTCGACCATCATCAGTTATTTTGCTCCCCAAATAGCAAAACTCCTTTACTACTTTAAGTGTCTCATTTCCTAATCTAATACCCTCAACATCACCCGACTTAATTCGACTACATTCCATTATCCTTGTTTTGCTTTTGTTGATGTTCATCTTATATCCTCCCTTCAAGACACCATCCATTCCGTTCCACTGCTCTTCCAAGTCCTTTGCTGTCTCTGACAGAATTAAAATGTCATCGGCGAACCTCAAACTTTTTATTTCTTCTCCATGGATTTTAATACCTACTCCGAATTTTTCTTTTGTTTTCTTTACTGCTTGCTCAATATACAGATTGAATAACATCGGGGAGAGGCTACTACCCTGTCTTACTCCCTTCCCAACCGCTGCTTCCCTTTCATGCCCCTCCACTCTTATAACTGCCATCTGGTTTCTGTACAAATTGTAAATAGCCTTTCGCTCCCTGTATTTTACCCCTGCCACCTTTAGAATTTGAAAGAGAGTATTCCAGTCAACATTGTCAAAAGCTTTCTCTAAGTCTACAAATGCTAGAAACGTAGGTTTGCCTTTCCTTAATCTTTCTTCTAAGATAAGTCGTAATGTCAGTATTGCCTCACTTGTTCCAGTATTTCTACGGAATCCAAACTGATCTTCCCCGAGGTTGGCTTCTACTAGTTTTTCCATTCGTCTGTAAAGAATTCGTGTTAGTATTTTGCAGCTGTGGCTTATTAAACTGATTGTTCGGTAATTTTCACATCTATCAACACCTGCTTTCTTTGGGATTGGAATTATTATATTCTTCTTGAAGTCTGAGGGTATTTCACCTGTTTCATACATCTTGCTCACCAGATGGTAGAGTTTTGTCAGGACTGGCTCTCCCAAGGCCGTCAGTAGTTCCAATGGAATGTTGTCTACTCCGGGGGCCTTGTTTCGACTCAGGTCTTTCAGTGCTCTGTCAAACTCTTCACGCAGTATCGTATCTCCCATTTCATCTTCATCTACATCCTCTTCCATTTCCATAATATTGTCCTCCAGTACATCGCCCTTGTATAGACCCTCTATATACTCCTTCCACCTTTCTGCTTTCCCTTCTTTGCTTAGAACTGTGTTTCCATCTGAGCTCTTGATGTTCATACAAGTGGTTCTCTTTTCTCCAAAGGTCTCTTTAATTTTCCTGTAGGCAGTATTTATCTTACCCCTAGTGAGATAAGCCTCTGCATCCTTACATTTGTCCTCTAGCCATCCCTGCTTAGCCATTTTGCACTTCCTGTCGATCTCATTTTTGAGACGTTTGTATTGCTTTTTGCCTGCTTCATTTTCTGCATTTTTATATTTTCTCCTTTCATCAATTAAATTCAATATTTCTTCTGTTACCCAATGATTTCTACTAGCCCTCGTCTTTTTACCTACTTGATCCTCTGCTGCCTTCACTACTTCATCCCTCAAAGCTACCCATTCCTCTTCTACTGTATTTCTTTCCCCCATTCCTGTCAATTGTTCCCTTATGCTCCCCCTGAAACTCTGTACAACCTCTGGTTCTTTCAGTTTATCCAGGTCCCATCTCCTTAAAGTCCCACCTCTTTGCAGTTTCTTCAGTTTTAATCTACAGGTCATAAACAATAGATTGTGGTCAGAGTCCACATCTGCCCCTGGAAATGTCTTACAATTTAAAACCTGGTTCCTAAATCTCTGTCTTACCATTATATAATCTATCTGATACCTTTTAGTATCTGGAAGTAAACAAAGGAAAAACGGACTGACCCATAAAGAAGGGTAATTCTTCGATCTAGGGCGTGGTGACACAGTCTCCGAATGCTCGCCACCATCTCCTCCTGTTTGTGACGTGCGTGATGTAATTGATGGATCCAGACAAGTACAACCGGAAACTGGTTTTTAGCAGTTACTTTTTATCTTCCATCTAGTCGACGAACTTGCCGTCACGACGTTAGGCGTTTAGCTGCCATTTCCATGGTTGCTAGTAACGATTGTGAAATAACTAACAGTAACATGTTTTACTGAATATTTGTAATTCATTTTTGAAAGACACAGTTGAAGAGTTTATGTAAAAAAAGTCTGCAGTCCCAAGATACGGTCTATGACGTAACAAATGCTGTTACAGTATATACTGTACAGACCAGTGTTCACTGGCAGATAAATCAGAACGTTATAGAGTCAAAAGACATTCACTTGGTTGAACACTTACCTGTACAGCAGGAAGCTGAAATTCGCTTTACTGCCCCAACCGACGGAGGCTATTCCACAGGCTGTCATTCCAGGACTGCTTACTTTCCTTGAAATTAACTGACTTGCCTTTCACGAACGTAGCAGCCAAGTCTAAAGCGTCTTTGTTTGTAACTTATTCAAGCGTGGTAAGTGTTGCAGAAACCTAAGTCAGGACCAGAATAGTATAATAAATCGTGTTCCTGACATGAGCCGATTTGATAGCCTGACACCCAATTGCTTTTGCCTCAAGTCTGGTCCCGACGGGTGGATTCCCTCATTGATATTACCAGTCAGTCTTAGAAGCGTCTAACATGTGCTTTAGCCCATTGTCTCAAGCAGATTGCTTACAAGCGAAGACCTTGCTCGCCTCACTACACACTTAAGCTAATCAACAAGTGCGCTGATAGCCTTACCATTGAGTACCCTGAAGCAACAACACGGGATAGAGGAAGGATCGTTGGAAACTCATAGTATTCTGCAAACTGTACAGTCGATTTTAAAACTATTTCGTAATTCCGACTGGTTATTCTTTTAAAATATTTGGGCTATGTTGTATCGTTCGATCTAGTCATTCATTGTCACACCTGTCCAGTGGAGTAAAAATAAAAAATTAAAAAAAGCAATAGATGTGAGAGAGAACTGAGGAAGGATAAAACTTTACGCGTTTTTATATTTGGGAACTAGGACCCAGCGAAGGGAGAGTGTCGCCGAATGAGGCGCGGCTGTTAAAGCCAGACTGCGCCCACGCAGTTCTGCGCGGTCACGGGGTCGTTTCCGCGCTGCCTCGACTCGTGTCTGGAAGCGCATGGGCCGACGTCTGTTCAATTCCTTAGGCGCCTTTCACAGGGGGCAAATACCTATGTGACTGCTCGATGGTGGTAATTACGGGGCTGTGTCGTGTTTAACTGTACGTGCTCTGTCCTTGTGGTAGGCGACGCAGCAGTTAAGGCATTAGCAACGTATTCGGAACGGCGAGCACTACTAGAAGCGTTCGGTGAATTCCAAAATTCAGTTTTGCCTGTGGTCTGATAGAAAAATCATAAACATTTGGACACTACGTTAAGTCAGTAAGAGTATCGAAATCGTGAATTCAGTCTTCAGTGACCATACTGACACCGAAAAGGAAGAAGGTAAAAAAGACTAAAATATTCAACTCAGTCCGAGTGGTCTAAGGCGCTGCAGCCATGGATTGTGCGGCTGGTCCCGGTGGAGGTTCGAGTCCTCCCTCGGGCGTGTGTGTGTGTGTGTGTGTGTGTGTGTGTGTGTGTGTGTGTGTGTGTGTGTGTGTGTGTGTGTTTGTCCTTAGGATAATTGAGGTTAAGTAGTGTGTAAGCTTAGGGACTGATGACCTTAGCAGTTAAGTCCCATAAGATTTCACACACACATTTGATTCAACTCGGTCTTCCAAAAATTTATTACTGCGGAGGTGTCGTTCTTGCCAATCGTCACACTAAGGTAGAAATAGCAGATATTGCTATATATGCTCGTGCAACAGAAAATCAGCTAAATCGCTCGACAGTATAAAGGCACACACAGGCTGGATTAGATGCGTATGAGATTGTACAGACATAATGTGAAAGATTATGCTCACCTCGTAGCAGCAATTTCACGTAGATCGCCGGAGCAACAAAGCGACTGGAAAGGAGCCCACAAGGTCATCGCAGTTTCCAAAAGAGGGTCGTCGGACATGCGAACGTAATTATGAACCTACACCGTTGACGTGAAGCTATTGAACGAGAGGTGTTCAATAAGTAACATTTTTCTCCTGAAAACAGGATTCCAGTACACCATATCATTCCCCACTCTTTTGCCTATAAAATCGTATTTTTAGACATAATCTTCGTTTAAGTGCGAGAGACTTTGGGGGAGGGGCTGTATGCCCGCATGGTATCACTGTACTGGTCGACGTCGGAGCCGGCGTTTTGCTGCGTCAAGCCGGCCGGTGTGGCCGTGCGGTTCTAGGCGCTTCAGTCTGGAACCGCGTGACCGCTACGGTCGCAGGTTCGAATCCTGCCTCGGGCATTGATGTGTGTGATGTCCTTAGGTTCCGCAGCTCGTGGTCGTGCGGTAGCATTCTCGCTTCCCACGCCCGGGTTCCCGGGTTCGATTCCCGGCGGGCTCAGGGATTTTCTCTGCCTCGTGATGACTGGGTGTTGTGTGCTGTCCTTCGGTTAGTTAGGTTTAAGTAGTTCTAAGTCTAGGGGACTGATGACCACACATGTTAAGTCCCATAGTGCTCAGAGACATTTGAACCTTTTTTTTTTCCTGCGTCAACAACCTCCACGTCGTCCACGTAGTGCTTCCCTTTGAGTACATCCTTCATTGGGCCGAACGGATGGAAGTCGGAAGTTGCGAGATCCGGGCTGCTGGGTGGGTGAGGAAGAACAGTCCAGCGAAGTTTCGTGAGCTTCTCTCGGGCACGCAGACTTATGTGAGGCCTAGTATTGTCATGGAGGAGGAAAAGTTCGCTTGCATTTTTGTGGCGACGAACACGAGGTCGTTTCCTCTTTTTTCTGAGGGTATCACAATACACTTCAGAGTTGATCGTTGCACCGTGAGGGAGGGCATCGAACAGAGTAACACCTCCCGAGAAGCAGCGACATTCACCATTACCGTACCGGCAGAGCGTACGGCTTTGAACTTTTTCTTCGGAGGACAGGTCGTGTTGTAACATCCCAACAGAAAAAATAATATAATATTCTCATTTAGTATAACCTCCCAATAGAAAAATCTCGTTTAAGTTCCCAATAAAAAATTTCTTTCCAATAATAAAATTTGAAGTTTTAATGTGACCTTCCATTAAAGACTGACTGCATGTCGAGATTAATAAGTTTTGACGTCAGCAGCGCTGCGTCATGGCCCTTTGAAATCGTCCTGAATAAATTGAAAAATTCTTACCTCACAATGATGTCGTCGGATAACGCTATCTATATATCTGCTCCTATAGGAAATTTTTGGCACAGCCCATTGGAATGCTGGCCACTAGAGTTTGATTTATAGGAAAACAACAGATTTTCTTTTGCTTAATCAACATGAGTATGCACAGGAAAAAAATTCGTAAAATCTTTAAAGTCAGATAAATGACTAGCAAAAGTTTTCTTCAGGACAAAAGTTATTATTGAAACATTTCTGCAAGGAATTACATGGGACTTTAACATTACAATTGTGGTTAAATCAGTTGTGGCAATTAACATATGCGCGCAGCAGCAAAGAACAATAATATTTTTTTTACGTTATACCATATCGCTCAGGCACCGCCATCGTTCTGCACGACCGGCCCAACACACGTCAACCGCTGCACCGCCCTGCCCGAACTCCAGAACTCAAGTGCCCTGTGCGAGCTACAAAACACGACTGCTCTCTGCGACCTACTAAACTCGACTTACTGCCTACACTGCTCTGACCTGCGATTCTGTTGTAGCATAGATATTTCATATCGCAGGCAGCGCGTGAGCAATCCACCGAAATTACATCTGCTGCGCTAGCGAATAGTAATGAACCCCTCTGAGTGTGCCGGCATTCATGGATTGCCGTTTTGTTTCTGGTTCGAAGTGATCAACCAACGCGTTCACGTGTGACGACGTTCGACAAAAAATTGTCACGATCTCCTCGTAACACGCAAGCAGTTCAACACAGGTGGTCTTTCGTTTCTCTAATTTATGGTCTCCCGTCAGGCAGCGAGGAACCCACCGGGCACCACACCTTTCAGTACCCAAACTGGCGGACGGGCGTCAGCACTTCCAACAGATACGGCCAATTGTGCAGCGAGTTCTTTGCTTGTGGTCATCCGTCTATCGCCTCGAATGTGTCTGCACGTTCCAAAATTGCAAGAGTCACAGGGTGTGCGACCGGTCGGGAATACCGGACGAGTTTGCGCAACCTTGTTGCGACGATAACAGAACGGACGCCTCACCAACGACCCAACGTTTTATGTATTTATTTTTTTACCGCTGTCAGGTCTCCGCAGACATTCTGCAAGCGCCTATTAATATGTGCAAAGCTCTGGTTTTCCGCCAAAAGAAACTCAACTCCGCTGGCCGTTGTGGCCGAGCGGTTCTAGGCGCTTCAGTCTGGAACCGCGCTGCTGCTACGGTCGCAGGTTCGAATCCTGCCTCGGGCACGGATGTGTGTGATGTCCTCAGGTTAGTTAGATTTTGAGTAGTTCTAAGTTCTAGGGAACTGATGACCTCAGATGTTAAGTCCCATAGTGCTCAGAGCCATTTGAACCATTTGGTTTGATACTCAACTCTCTACTTGCAATGCGCCCCCATTAGAGATGACGTTTTGAAGGCAACGTATAGCGTCGCCACCTTTCGGAACTTCATGAAACGATTGGGGCTGAGGTGGGAATATTCCACGATGTCCCACAATAAATTCCGCATGTTTTCGACCGAAATTGGCTAGATAAAAAATGTTACATTACTTATTATACGCCCCTCGTAATACAGAATATGTTATAACTCTTTTCAAGAATGAAAATCTTTACGAATCAATACGTTTCCTCAATCATAGATACTACGAAACTCGATACCTGTGTTAGTAAATGAGATCTTGGTAGCCGTAGACAATGGCTCCCAAGCCGATGCCGTGTTTCTCGACTTCCAGTAGGCATTCGATATTCCTCCGAACTGTCGCTGTTTTGAGTCCCTGTTCGGCAGCACAACTTGAACAAGATGTCAAACGTCCTACATACAACTCGTAGGGCAGAAATAAAGTTTAAAGAGTGCAGTGGAAAGCAAGAGTGTTGATGGAGTCTATATTTTCGCAGGTGATGAAAGGGTTAAATATTCAGCGCAGGAGGGGGAGAAATGCCGAGCGGGATTAGCCGAGCGGTCTGTGGCGCTGCAGTCATGGACTGTGCGGCTGGTCCCGGCGGAGGTTCGAGTCCTCCCTCGGGCATGGGTGTTAGTTTAGGTTATGTAGTGTGTAAGCTTACGGACTGATGACCTTAGCAGTTAAGTCCCATAAGATTTCACACACATTTTGGGGCAGAAATGCGCAGCGCTAGAATGTGCTTGGCAGTTGACGTGTACGCACATCGTTGCGCAGTACTCGGACGGATACGCCTAGCTATAGCGTTGTAGGGAAGGACGCACGTGTTCAGTGGGCGGTACCTGGGCGCACACGCCAGAAAACACCTGTGCCGGTAGCTCGCAATCACCGGCGCAGCTGTCAGCCCAGACCCACTGCTGCGCCGCGTGACGAAGGAAATAGCCGCACGTCGCGCGACGTTGGCAAAATGTTGCACTACATTTTGGTCCTCCGAAGCCAACTTCATAAAGTCGTAATAAATACACAGTAAACGAAAAATATTATGCCTTCCCAAACCTCATTCGAGGCTCATCAATACGAAACGACATTGATTCTCATTTGTAAGACGTAAATCCGTTATGATACTGATTTCGCAGAGAGCGTGGTGATAATGTGTTGTCTGCCCAGCGTAACGTGAATTCCGTAAAATTTCACAACGCCTTAAACATATCGAGTGTGCTCGTAGGCAGCAGATGGCGCACAAAATGATAGAGCTGGTATTATGCTGTGGGGCTCAGTTTTTCATGTGGCACGGTGTAGAAACGCTTTTCGAGGGGGAAAAAATGTATGCACTCTTAATAATGGCATTAGACTGTTCTCTGAAGAGTCCCGCTATGCCACATCTGCACTGAGGTGACGAAAGTCAAAAGCCATGGCTTGGCGATACACAAGATATAAAACGGCAGTGCATCGGCGGAGCTGTCATTTGCACTAAGGTGATTCATGTGAAAAGGTTTTCCACAGATTATGGCCGCACGACTGGGATTAGCAGACTTTGAACGCGCTGTGATAGTTGGAGCTACACGCACGGAACATTCCATTTCGGAAATCGTTAGGGAATTCAATATTCCGAGATCTGCAGTGTCAAGAGTGCGCCGGGAATACCAAATTTCAGGCACTACATCTCACCACGGAAAACGCAGTGGCCGACGGCCTTCACTTAACGACCGAGAACGGAGGCGTTCGCGTAGAGTTGTCAGTGCTAACAGACAAGCAACACTGCGTGGAATAACCGCAGAAATCAATGTGGAACGTGCGACTGTAACGTCCCCTTTGGAAAATTATGAATGACTGTGCTGGTAAACCTCTTACGTTATTTCATTTTCAAACAGCTGAGCAAAACTGAACGTACTCAGACATTTTTCTCTTCACTTGTTCTGATCATCACTAAACTTAACACACAATATTTTTTTAGCGCAACGCAATGTGACTTTCAATAATCCCTATAAAAGAATGGCCCTGACTAACAATAACCTATACCTTTCATGAATCACTTACCTCACAATAATCTTCGTTCCTCGAACTACTGCAATACAGCTAGCGCCAATATTGCCAGCTAAATAATATTCTAACTACTGAAGGCACTAACTACTGATAGAAATAGTTAGCAAATGAAAGATTTTGGTAGAGAACAAACAATGTATTTATCTTAATAGTTTTCAAAAGTCATATATCAGCAGTGGTGGATGTGGCGAGAGAGATGGCAGAGTTTTGAGAACGTCCTTTCTCAAAACTCTGCCATCTCTCTCGCCACATCCACCACTGCTGGCGGCTCACCTCCCATCTACACAACGCTACGCGCTGTTCACATCCAACCGCCCAACACTACAATAGCGAATATTCCAACAATGCCAACCAGCCACAGACTGCACACAGCAAAGTCAGTGGTTTTCCTACAGACCGCTACGTGGCGTTACCAACATAAAAACCTAAACCGCCTACTTACACGACGAACGTATCCGTTAGGACAGTGCAGCGAAATTTTGCGTTTATTGGCTGTGGCAATGTGCGAGCGACTCGAGTTCTCTTGGTAACAGCACGATATCGCCTGTAGCGCTCTGCTAAACTCGTGGCCTTATCGGTTGGACCCAATGCGATGGAAAACCGTGGAAGAGCTGATGGTAGGTTTCGAGTGCGGCGCAGACCTCAAGAAGCCGTGGACCCAAATTGTTAACAAGGCGTTGTGCAAGTTGGTTGTGGCTCCATAATGGTACGGGCTGTTCAAATGGCTCTGAGCACTATGGGACTTAACAACTCAGGTCATCAAACCCCTAGAACTTAGAACTACTTAAACCTCACTAACCTAAGGACATCATACACATCGATGCCCGAGGCAGGATTCGAACCTGCGACCGAAGCGGTCACGCGGTTCCAGACCGAAGCGCCTAGAACCGCTCGGCCACTACGGCCGGCGTACGGGCTGTGTTCACATGGAATAAACTGGGTCCTCTGGTCAAACTGAACAGATTATTGACTGGAAATCGTTATGTTTGCCTACTTGGAGACCATATGCAGCCATTCACGAACTTCATGTTCCCAAACAACGGTGGAATTTTTATGGGTGACAATGCGCCACCTCACTGGGTCACAATTGTTCCCGACTGGTTTGAAGAACATTCTGGACAGTTAGAGCGAATGATTTGGCCACGCAGATCGTCCGACATGACTCCCATCGAAAATTTATGGGGCTCAATATTTCTGGAGTGGACTTCCAATGACTTGTCGAATCCACGCTACGTCGAGTTACTGTACTATGCCTGGCAAAAATAGGTTCGACACGGTGTTATAAGGTATTCCATGACTTTTGTCACCGCAGTGTGTCTCTGCCCAAGGCAGGTATTCGATTCGCAAGGTCTGTGCAGAACTTCACATGGACTGCGCCGAACCCTGGGGCCTTATTTAGTGTTAGCGTACTGATTGGAATGTAACTCGTCGTACCAGCGGTAAGATTATGAAGTGATTAGAGTGATAATATACTGTTTATTGACGATTTCGATCAGAAATTTAGCATCTTGCTGGTTAGGCAGTGTGTAATTTTACAAGGAAAATATGACAGTCTAGACGCTTCAGCACAAAGTACTAACGATAAAGTTTCGGTTACTGAAAGCGTTGGCGAAAACTATTCTCCCGACAAGCTATGCAAATCAGACTCAACATCAGGAATAATTGCATTTCAGACAGAATTATTTTTCCTTCCTTATGTAAAGTTACAAACTGCACCGAATTTAAATTTTTATGTCCACGTTTTGTCGTGGGGCGCATCTGTTGATTTTCGCAGCAGAGACAGTATACACCGACACCAGTCGTGAGCAATGAAACTCCATGGAAAACAAATTCCAGCTGGGCAGATGCTCGGCTGACTCAAGACGCGGGCATAAATTATCGCACTTTGTTTGCTTGCTAAGATGCCATCCAGCTATCTCGATTTCCAGCAGTTTATTCACTTGGATGGCGCAGTACCCCAGTTTAGCATTTGCAGTACTTCTGATTCACTTCATCATTGCGCTGTGAATAGTGAATTTGAAATGTAGGGCTTTGAAGCCAGCAGTTAATTGGACGCACCTTCCATGTCGAGTAGCTCAACGAGGAAGGTTTCTAGCAGTGGACACGCCTTGTCTCAATCCTTCGGCAAATATTTTCAATCCCTTTGTGTGTTCCTTGTCACATTCTGCCTCAAACAGCTGTGTTTGGTTTCTTAATAGTGTGGAGCGTATGTACTTGTACAATGAAAAGGTATGCCAGAAACTGAGATAAGCATCGAATCCTTAGATAGAAGAGATCGCATGATACGGCATATTTGGAGGTAAAACTTATGAATACGGCCATGGGGTAACACATACGTATCGTAATGTGTTCATTTACTGCGAATGTATTTATTTATTAATTGCAAAAATTTATGGTACCTGACGAGTGATGTCAATGATCATGCCGTATATCGTTTAAATGGTGAAATATCAATAGTCAGAATTGTTCCTGTCGTATAATATCCAAGGCATTTAATCGTGCTAGTCTTGACACTTTCTTAGAGAAATTACGTTTATTATAAAATTAAATGTTTGTCTCATGACGGTGTTACTTGTTATTTTTGAAAAGTCTGTATGAAGTTTTGTGAAGTAGCTCAGATAATGCTAGAGGAGGAAAATTAGAAAAGGTCTTCAATAGGTTTAGATCAGGGTGTATCTATGGTCTATGGTTTATTACTATGTATGTGTATGTTTGTGTGTCTGTATACAACTTTTTATTTGTAACTTAGGTGAAACTATTTTCGCGGACGATAAAATCATCTATTAAATCAGTTGAAGTTGGAGTAGATTAAGTTACAAATAATCTTTTTATGTAAGCTTTCTGATGCCTTTTTTTTTACAAATGTCTTGTTAAACCATGGAAAAGACTCAGTGAATCCTACGTTTTACTACTGAAAAATACTTTGTTAGTAAATCTTTATACCAACAAGACACAGTAAACTGGATAAACAGAAGCGTTCATCTGCTAGAGGATTTGCGTTCTACTACTGTTGCTTTTTGAATAAATATACCTTCGGAGACTTAGAAACAGTGTAATCGTGTTTGACGATTGACGTTCCTTAAGAAAATAGTAACCACTCATTGACAGACGAAATATCGCAGTAGTTAAGCGCCCGTGACGAAGTGTTGGGATGCAACCATGAGTATTTGTAGTGTTCACCAAGTCAGCTATTTGTGTTTATTTGACCAGTGTGCGCTGCATGTACGTCGGTGGGATGCAGCTGTTGTTAATAGTAGCCGGCCCGTTAAGTGGGTGCGCCTTATCTTCTTGTGACAGACAAGCGCTGGCACAGTGCCGCCATTCATCTTCCCGTGTGCGGCGAGCGGCCAACCCGATATAAACTTGCAACTCCCACTGCATCAACCGGCAGCAGCAGCTTCGAGGAAAAGAAGGCGCTGCCGTGATGAACCGACACCCCCGGGATAACAAGGCCGTCCAACAGTGTTAGTGACGTCACACTAAGCGGCCCATAGCCGACGCAGCAGTCCACGGACACCTCCGTACAGCCGCGCCTGATGCTAACGATCTTCTGTCCGTCATACAGAAAGGAGCCAACTATAATTCGAACCAAAGACCATATTATATATATTCTTGTAAACAGCATAAAGGTTCATAACGAAATATCAAATATATATACGGGCAGGAATAGGTTGTAGAACTCCTCTGAAAAGTGTTTATCTTCAGTACCAGAATGAACATCAAATTGTCAGGTTTTCTAAACAGAAAAGCACTTTGTTAGTAACAGACAGCAATAATGAGACTTGCAGTTGGTGATTTCTACGTGGAAAAGGAAATAAGCTGTAGAGAGATTGAAAATGGTAAGTAAAGAGAGCCTCAGCCTTTTGCTCACATTCTTACATGTAATGCACTTGGTTGTTTTTCATTTCCTTACCTTTCATAACATTTTTAATATTGTTTCAAGAAGTGTATCTTCAATAGCAGAGTGAAATTCAAATTGTCAGGCTTTTCTTAAAGGAAAGAGCAGTCCCTTAGTATCACAGTGCAAGACAGAATCTTGTGTTCAGTGATGTCTATGTTAAAGGAGAATATTTGATATCTATCTTTTGTTTCCATTCTTTATTACTGGGGATACACTTGTAAAAATTCTTGAAAAGGGCTGTCACCGTGAACATGTGAGTAAATTCACAATAGTCATGTGTTTTATGAGATAAAGCGAACTCTTGTTACCTTATTGTAAACGAAAGTTGTGAGGGTTTTGCTATGTATGACAGTGCTTAAGATAATTTACTTTCAGTGTAATAGCTTGAAAATGTTAAGTCCTGCTGTCAGTTGGCATTTGTCACCACCTGTATGCGAGTTTTAAAGCTAAATAGTGTTCTGACAATTATAAGATAGTGGCAAAGTTCCTCAATCGATTAAACTTATTCCTGCCCGTATATGTAATCGGTATTTCGTTATGAACCTTTATGCTGTTTACAAGAATATATATAATTTGGTCTTTGGTTCGAATTATAGTTGGCTCCTTTCTGTATGACGGACAGAAGATCGTTAGCATCAGGCGCGTCTGTACGGAGGTGTCCGTGGACTGCTGCGTCGGCTATGGGCCGCTTAGTGTGACGTCACTAACACTGTTGGACGGCCTTGTTATCCCGGGGGTGTCGGATGAACGGTCACGTGTGTGGGCGTGTCCAAAATAAACATGCCTGTACCGGAGTCATTCACCTCTCACGCCGTCCAACGTGTCTAACACTAATGCTAATAATAATAATAATAATAATAATAATAATAATTATTATTATTATTATTATTATTATTATTATTATAATCAATGATAATTTCTTAGACTTACTCTGCCGAACAGAGACCCATCTTTCGTTTTCCCTGAGGTCTGTAGTTAATTAGTGGCAGCAGTAACGTGTTGTTTTTCATCCGTCTCACATGTGTCGACCTTTTGTCTCTGTAAATAGTTACAGCGTCACTAACTGCGTTTGTGTGGAGTTGTCATTTGTTCGTTTCTCTGTCGTTGAACTAATGTTACACCTTCAATTTTTCAGATACCCACTTCAGACGTTAGTGTACATTGTTTCTTCTTTGTCGTGATTTTTCTAGATTTCATTTGCAAACGTACCTAGTGATTCTCTCTCTCTCTCTCTCTCTCTCTCTCTCTCTCTCTCTTTCCCTTTCCCTTCCCCCTCCTCTCCCCTCCCATCTGCTTCGAATTTAGTGGTAGCGTAATTGCAAGACTTGCGTTTTTTTGTGTAGTACGACTTTTACCGAACTGCAGTGAAACACAGTTATATTTGATTTTGTAGTAAAGTGTCATATTGCCGTCATATACTTTCATAACAACATAGCATTTGTATAGGAACAACGGGAAGTCGTTTGTGGTCTCTTCTAGGACGACTAAGTCTTTGAGAAATAGGAGGCCACCAATAAATCTACGTATAACTGTTCTCAAGCCCAAAAGTATTTGTTTTTCCCATTATTAAAATACAATTTGGATATATAAATTTAAAAATGCTGGAAATAACCTACACCCTGATCTAATTTCACCATTCTTTTATGTTAGGTAATCTTTCTTGGATTTAATTCTAGTTTCAGCATACAAAATTCTAATAACTAAGATAAGCTGATTGAGAACCCCATATACTTCCATTGCTTTCTTAGTGTGAAGCTTTTTGTAAGTTTAGGAACGAAACTTGAATTTATAGTTGGTATTTTCTCACTTATTCTTCTGCCAGAATGGAACCTTCTGTTCTCTGCAATCTCGTTACGTTATTTTGGAATACACATCTTGACGTTGAAGCTCTCGTGTTCGTGTTTGCTTAAAATAGTTGTGTTTTTCGGTGGGGGCCGTCTTGAGCGAAACACAATGTTTTCTACTTTTATCTAGACATGTTTCGCCGAAGTTAAAGAAGAAGAAAGGAAATAACTCACTGTTGATGCCGTACCTTCAGCGAAACACGTCTGAGTAAAAGAAGAAAAAGAATGTTTTCTGTCAAGGCAGATCCTATCCAAAAACAAATTTCTTGGGCTATCGTTTGTACCCAGAGTTACAGCAATAGCTCGAGCAAGGTGTTTCGTCTCATGCTTTTGTAGATGAACACAACAATACATTCCGACTATGCATGTGGTGTTTCTGTTTTCTCTCAACTTTAGTTAAAGACAGTGTGTTATCTTTGTTTCATCTGGTGTCTACGATGTTTAAACAAGGCCAGGAGCCTTTTTAGTCTTTGTGTCTCTTGTTTATGTACATTCTCTTAGTATTGATGTCATAGTTAATATTTTAATTTACCTATTTTTATGTGCATCTCAAATTTATGCTTCGAAAATCATTATAAGAGTGTAGCAGGCGGTACTTTGTATTGCACTAGTGGTGAAGTTTCCCTTGATCCATTGAGCATGCGCCGAGAGAAGAAAGGTTGCACAGATTTCTCTGTGCGTGCAGTTGTTGCCGTCGTAGTAGCAGTAGTAGTGGTGGTGGTGGTGGTGGTGGTGGTGGTGTGTGTGTGTGTGTGTGCAGACCATTAAGAAACCGTTATTTCTATATTATCCCCATTATTTACATCTGTCATGTAGGCATTTATACACTGAAGAGCCAAAGAAACTGGTATACCTGCCTAATATCGTGTAGGGCCCACGTGAGCACACAAAAAAAGTGACGCAATACGATGTGGCATGGACTCAACGGATTTCTGAAGTAGTGCTGGAGGGAACTGACACCAAGAAGCCTGCAGGGCTCTCCATAAACCCATAAGAGTACAAAGTGGTGGAGACCTCTTCTGAACAGCACGTTGCAAGACATCCCAGATATGCTCAATAATGTTCATGTCTGGGGAGTTTGGTGCCAGCTGAAGCGTTGAAATTGAGAAGAGGGTTCCAGGAACCACCCTATAGTAGTTCTGGAGAAGTGGGGTGTCCCATTGCCCTGCTGGAATTGCCGAAGTTCGTCGGACTGCATAATGGACATGAATGGATGCAGGTGATCAGACAGGATGCTTACGTACGTGTCACCTGTTGAAACGTCCCCTTAGAACAATTTATACAAGACTGTGCTTAACCTGGCACACAATTTTAGCGCAACGCAATCTGACTATCAAAAATCCATGCAAAAGAATGGCCCTGAGTAACATTAAACTATACCTTTCAGAAATCACTTACCTCACAAAAATCTTGGTTACTCGAACTACTGCAATACAGCGATCACCACTACTGCCAGCTAAATAAAAGATTCAAACTGCTGAAGGCACTAACTACTGATAGGGATAGTTAGCAAATGAAAGATATTAATAGAGAACAAACAATGTATTTACCTTAATATTCATAATTGACATCCAGTATTACAAATTATCAAAACTCCGCCATCTCTCTCTCCACATCCACCACTGCTGGCGGCTCACCTCCAACTGCGCAACGCTACGCGCTGTTCACATCCAGCTGCCGCTGCCTAACACTACAATGGCAGACAACAATGCAAACTAGCCACAGGCTGCACACAGCACAGCCAGTGATTTTCATATAGAGCGCTACGTAACTTTGCCAATAAGAAAATATAAACAGCCTACTTACACTGTGAGCCATATCTAGACGCATCGGGCGTTCCATATCACTCCAAATTCACACGCCCCACACCGTGGCAGAGCCTCCACCAGCTTGAACAGTCCCCTGCTTACATGCAGGGTCCACGCATTCACGAGGTTGTCTCCATATTCGTACACGTCCATCTGCTCGATACAATTTGAAACGAGACACGTTCGACCAGGCAACATGTTTCCAGTCATCGACAGTCCAATGTCGGTGTTGACAGGTCCAGGCGAGGCGTAAAGCTTCGTGTCGCGGTGCAGTCATCAAGGGTACATGACTGGTTCAAATGGCTCTAGGTACTATGGGACTTAACATCTGAGGTCATTAGTCCCCTAGACTTAGAACTACTTAAACGTAACTAACCTAAGGACATCACACACTTCCATGCCCGAGGCAGGATTCGAACCTGCGACGGGAGCAGCCGCGTGGCTCCGGATTGAAGCGCCTAGAACCGCTCGGCCATCGCGGCCGGCTACAGGAGTGGGATTGCGGCTTTGAAAGCCCATGTCGGTGATGTTCCGTTGAAGGGCTCGCACGCTGACACTTAATGATGGTCCAGCATTGAAATCTGCAGCAATCTGCGGATGGGTTACACTTCTGTCACGTTGAACGATTTTCTTCAGTCGTCGTTGGTACCGTTCTTGCAAGATCTTTTTGCGACCGCAGCGATGTGGGAGATTTGATGTTTTACCGGATTCCTGATATTCACGATACACTCGTGAAATGGTCGTATGGGAAAATCCCCACGTCATCGCTACCTCGGAGATTGCTGTGTCCCATTGCTCGTGCACCGACTGTAACACCATATTCAAACTCACTTAAATCTTGATAACCTGCCACTATAGCAGCAGTAATCGATCTAAAAACTCCGCCAGACACTTGTTATCTTATATAGTTGTTGCTGACCTCAGCGCCGTATTCTGCCTGTTTGCATATCTCTATATTTGAATACGCATGTTTATACCAGTTTCTTTGGCGCTTCACTGTAGTATTAACAAGCCTCAATACGCTTGACCCATCTCCGGTACTAGCCAACCCAGTTTTATGAATTGTATCGTACCAATTTCCTTTACTACATTTTCACTTAAAAATGTCATTAGTAACAAAGTTAAAACTATGAGAGGCACGCTACCCCTGCTTTTTCATGTTTTCAAAAACGTAAAATTGTGCACTTTACAAAATGAAAAGTCGTAGTATCCTATGACCTCAGTATCAACGAGTCCATTTGGAACTGGTCAAGTCATACAAATACATGGGTGTAACAATTTCTATATACATGAAATGGAAAGATCACGTAGGATCAGTCGTAGGTAAAATAGGTGGCAGACAGATTCATTTGTAGAATGCTACGAAATACAGTCAGTCTACAAAGGTGATTGGTTACAAAAGACTCGTGCGGCCCATGGGTCACTGTAGAAACTGACCGAGGGATCAGATAGGGAGGGGGAGGGGCTGGTCGCAAGACTCAAAAATTGCCATTTTTCATATCAGTGAGTTGATTAGTTTCGTGATGTGTCCTACTATAAGGCGGAAATGTTATAGATGACATACAAAGACGAAAAAAAATGGCTCTGAGCACTATGGGACTTGACTACTTTGGTCATCAGTCCCCTAGAACGTAAAACTACTTCAACCTAACTAACCTAAGGACATCACACACATCCATGCCCGAGGCAGGATTCGAACCTGCGACGTAGCGGTCGCGCGGTTCCAGACTGACATACAAAGACGTATTATATCCCAGAGAATTGGTTATTCCTTCAATATATGAATGAAAACTATGTACGTGGGAGCTGTACCAGACAGGACTAACGGTGAATAATGTTCGTATACAAAGAATGGTCACACTTTTGTTCGACCCAGTGGAGTGTGAATGAATGCTGAAAAAGCTGAAATGGCAGATGCTTGAAGCTCGACCCCAACTATCCCGAGAAAGCCTACGTACAAAGTTTCAATAATCAGCTTTTAATAATGAATCTAGAAAGATACTACAACCCACTGCTTATCGCTTCCGTAGGGAACGTAAGGACAAAATTAATTACAGCGCGCACGGAGACATTTCAATAGCCATTCTTCCTGTGCTCCATACATGAAGAAAAAAAAAAAAAAAAAAAAAAGCTAATAACTGGTACAGTACATTGGAAAGTACCCTATGCCATGCACTTCACGATGATTTGGTGAGTATTGATATAGATGTATTGCAGAGTTTGTGACAACGAAGCGTTCCATTTCTATTTACTTAGCTCGAAGTGAGAGTACATACTCAAACCGTTTTTGTCGAAGCATCTTTAAAGTTAGCGATTTAATCTTGTTCGGTAGTGAGTCGTACTGCAGAAGGCTGATTCGATATCTTTCAGCCTGAACCGTACCTACGTGACATTGCACTCCCCCTCCTCTGTTCCGTACAGCTACAATTCTGCAATTTATTGTACGCAAGTATAAGAAATGTCATAATGTTGTAAGCAAGTTTAATAAAAAGTAGACCTTATTGAAAAGTATTACTTACAGGAACTATTCTCATGCACACACCAAGTTAAATGTATCATTGTGGTAAATAAATTACAAACTGTAGAATCTTTCTAAAAAGTGGAACTAAAACAAAATCTATAAGTTACTGCTTATGTCAGCTGCTTTACATTGGTTGTAATGTAATGTGTAACCAAGAACAGATTTTATTTACTCTTCGAAAACTATTGTAGTGCATAAGTTATTAATTACAGATAGAAAAGTAGAGCTGCGATTAAAAGCACGGAAAATGTTCCTTTCCGGAAGTTATTTTATTAAAATTCTGCTTTGCATTTCCTTACTTTGATGGAAGCAAAGTCATTGATTATGCCATTTGCATCAACTGTAGCAGCTGTGTTGTATTCTGTCCAGAAGATAACTAAATTTGACTGTATGCTTTCATCCATGTTATAGATGATATACAAAGACGGAAAAAAATGGCTCTGAGCACTATGGGACTTAACTACTTTGGTCATCAGTCCCCTAGAACTTAGAACTACTTAAACCTAACTAACCTAAGGACATCACACACATCCATGCCCGAGGCAGGATTCGAACCTGCGACGTAGCGGTCGCGTGGTTCCAGACTGACATACAAAGACGTATTATATCCCAGACAATTGGTTATTCCTTCAATATATGAATGAAAACTATGTACGTGGGAGCTTTCAGGTAAAGCGTATCCTGAGAAGAAATTAATCAGATGATGTGGTGTGGTACGTGTTAGATGTGTTTCCCATTTCACTTATTATTGTGTGAGATGCTTTGAAGCGCTGTAGCTCGAACAGTTTCTCAGCACAGACCAAGTGGGACTCGCATTCAGCGTTCCCTCTAGTCATATTCTTCAGCTTTCTCAACCTTCTTGCAACAGAATTGCGTTGAATGTGTATAGTATCGTAAACATCTTTGGTTTTATTATATGAAGGGCTTATTTCAATAGTGGTACAAGTCCATTTTTGTTCATTCTGAGGTACAGAGTCCTAAAGTTAAATGAGTATATATACTTGAATATTTGTGGTATCTCAACGCAATTCTGTTGCAAGAAGGTTGAGAAAGCTGAAGAATATGACTAGAGGGAACGCTGAATGCGAGTCCCACTTGGTCTGCGCTGAAAAATCTGCAGTTGAGATACCACAAATATTCAAGTATATATACCCATTTAACTTTAGGACTCTGTATCTCAGAATGAACAAAAAGGGACTTGTACCACTATTGAAATAAGCCCTTCATATGGCCATAACAGCTGTCGGTGTTTCAATGGAGCGGTCATAATAGCTGTTGCTGCTTCAGTGGTGCAGTAGTCTCTATTGGTCATATCCTGTAACATTGGAGAGGGAAGTAAATTACATAAGTATCCTCTCCACATTTTTTGCTTGCTTACTCCAACGTCGCGTCTCGTTCCAGTCTTTCGTCAGCAGAGATGGGAAGCCTGCGGTGAAAGCGCATTTGGTGCTTCACCCGGTCACCAGTCTTGGCGACCCTACGATATCGTAGCGAATTAGCAGCAGAACTCAATTGTTGAACGTTAGCGAACCGTGTAGAGAGCAGCTTATTTGATCCGAACGTCTGTTCTGACGTACAGTAATCCTTGACAGGAGAACGAGAGGTAGGGCAACTGACGTACAGGGTGTCCGAAAAGTCTCTCCCTGATTACATAAACTGATAACTCAGGCTAGAAGTAAGATACAAATATGAAACTGATGTATAATTGTTTACAAACTATCAAAGTTTTTTTCACACATCAGTAAACTTCCACATGAGCACCCTTGGTAGCACGTAGCACATCTAGGCGATATTCAATTTCCGTCCACACATTAGCCAACATCACACGATGATGGTTATCTCAGACGAATTGCCTTTTCCGACGAAGCGGCCTTTCTTGTCAGTGGAATAGTGAATCGCCATAATGTGCGCGTTTGGGGTTCACAGCCCCCTGGCGAGGTCATGGAGTGCACCACAGGCAGTTCAAAGGTGAATGTTTGGTGCGCGCTATTGCACGATCGAATTGTCCGGCCGTTCTTCTTCGCTGAGGCGCTACCATCACATCTGCAGTGTATCTGGGCATGTTGCAACTGTATGCTGTTCCTCAGCTGTTTCCGATGTCTTGTTTCAGCAAGACGGTGCACCGCCTCCATTGGGGTTTGGACGTCCGTGCCTATCTCGATATGACCTTTCCTGGGCGATGGATTGGTCGTGATGGGCCAACGGTTTGGCCTCCACGCTCTCCTGACATAACCCCATTAGACTTCTTTTTACGGGGTTATGTCAAGGACGAGGTCTACCGAACACGTGTACCAGATCTTGAAACCCTGCGGCAACGGATAACCACAGTTGTTGAATCGATCCCTCCAGTGATGTTGGCTAATGTGTGGACGGAAATTGAATATCGCCTAGATGTGCTACGTGCTACCAAGGGTGCTCAAGTGGAAGTTTACTGATGTGTGAAAAAACTTTGATAGTTTGTAAACAATTAGACACCAGTATCATATATGTATCTTACTTTTAGCCTGAGTTATCAATTTATGTAATCAGGGAAAGATTTTTCGCACCCCGTATATCTCCCGGTTCATTTTTAAACCATCTCTCTTTCCTTTCTTACCCTTTTTCGTGGCAAGTTTAGCGCCCCGTGTTGCCTGCACCTCTGTCACGGCCAGATTTCTACAACAGGGCTCGCGAAACGCTGTTCGGTTACCACATGAGCAGGTGCGCGGCAGATGTTATCTCACAACGCAAGTGGGGCAGGATTGAGGCAGTCGTTGCAGTTAACACCGGACTGTCATACCCAGACACCTTAACACTGCATAAGACGTTTTATGTAACCATGTTGAGCGAACCCCAATTGCTATATTAGAAATAATTTGTTCATCCATTGCGTGTCACAGCATGAAACAATGTCCAGGGAGGTGAACCGAATCAACGTATACACTAACAGGAGGAAAGCAACTCTTGTAGACTGATTAACAATATATTATCACTACACAGCTATACAGGGTGTAACACGCCCGGTGTGACGACTGCGGTTCTACCCTGTCACTAAGTATCGCCAAAATACCCGAAAAGTACCGTGTTAACTAATGCAGTCAAAATCAGGTCGTAAAAAAAATTGCTTTTAACATCAATAACCAAAAGAGTACCAAAGTTGAGTGATGAACCCACAATTTTACACGACTCTCATTCAAAGTAATCACAACCCGTGTGGTTTGACAGCTACCCACCTTTGAATTACCCACTATAGAATGTTAGCACCAATAGCAAGCGAGCTTCACTGTCATTGGCCGAAGTTTAAGAAATTAATGGCGGGCGCCCTTGTCCAAGTAGCAAAGCATTACAGTACCTCTGGTAAATGTTACGGTACACGAATTTAGACACATAACCTCAAAAAGTTATAAAAAATACACATGCAGCGGCAGCGGATTTAAAATGTAAAAAAATGGAAATAATTAAAAGGGAATTGGCTACTGCTAATGAAAGTCAACAATGTCTACATAGGACACACCACTTCGTGGAGAACACTTTTATTCTAAAGAAGACAAATGTTACGTGAATGTCAGCCAAAAGAAAAAGAAATTACAAATTAAAATTGTATGCAATAATTTTGAGTCTTTGAGAGGAGAGCGCTGCTTTTAAATCTTATCTTGTGTGTTGTGACGATGGTCGCGATATCGACGACAGCTGGCTGGTCCTGGTGAAACGCTGAGATCTGCTCCCACGGTCGTGTGATTGCAGCTGATGATTTTTTCCCTCGTAATCGGGCGGGCGGTGGTATTCATTAAGCTGAAAATCTTGATTACAGTGGCGTTTTACAGGCCACAGGCTGGTCGATGTAATTGTTGTTACAGATGTCCGTATGTGCACAGTTTTAATGTTTCTGGCGCACACAATTTAAGTTTAGTTATGCCACACACAGTTTATAAAACTTGCCGACCGCGAATTCTGTAGAAAGTCAATTCGTATTGTGAGTGCCGCGATCGCGAAAAAGCGTCCTGGGCGGGAATGTACTCACACACCATAGACAGTTCGCGTAAGTTCAGAACAACTGTTACTGATTATAGGCGTCCGGTAGTTCATCGAAACGCGAGTAAATACGTAAGTTCAGTACTTGAGTGCACGAAAACACAAAGTACAAGCGCAGTTCAATTCACAGACACAGAGCTACAATACCGTCCATTCTCGGTTGGATTGTCATAGTTACTTCGTCTCACGGCACAGTCTCAGTATTTACTTCGCCCAGTTTCTACACACACTATTACCACATCACGTCCTGGTATAAAACAGTCATTAAAAACGTACATCGCTTGCCACTAAACTCAATCTTCACCAGCTCGTAAAAGTCACGAATCCCACAGTAAAACATGTGTCCGCCTCTCTAGCTACCCAACAACACACGCCCGCTTTGTTGGATCGACTATCGATATTGCTCTCTCTCTCTCTCTCTCTCTCTCTCTCTCTCTCTCTCTCTCACACACACACACACACACACACACACACACACACACACAGGTTATACAACATCAAAGTAAATTACATATATCTTTACACAACTATTTTCTACCCAACTTATTACAGTAAACGATAAACAAAAAAATTAAAGCTTTCCACAATCAATAAACTCTAAACATATTTATATACTTACAAAAAAGAAATAATTTCCAGTTACACATTACATCTAGAAAACAACTTTTATCTCTATATTACAGGACAGAAGAAAAATGCGCTACAACATCAAAGATATATGAAGAGACGGAAAAAACAAGATAAATATATATGTATCGCAAAATAACGATGTCTTCACACCGGGTGTACAAAAGGGTGGGGTACCTTAAAAATGGATGTTCCTTGGCCGTGCGCACTATCCCACACCAAGTACCTGTTAATCCCGAGCCGGCCGGAGTGGCCGAGCGGTTAAAGACACTACAATCTGGAACCGCACGACCGCTACGGTCGCAGGTTCGAATCCTGCCTCGGCCATGGATGTGTGTGATGTCCTTAGGTTAGTTAGGTTTAAGTAGTTATAAGTTCTAGGGGACTTATGACCACAGTAGTTGAGTCCCATAGTGCTCAGAGCCATTTGAACCATTTGTTAATCCCGTGGCGGGCGTACTGTTCTGCTCCACACTGCTGTTGGCTTGCCTGAAATTATCTATCGAAATATGCAAGCGGGTTTGGGGAAGCCACTCAACGTTAAAACACAACACTGTTCGACATCTGGTATGAATAACTATATTCTGAGACGATTAAAGAAAATCGCAGGTTGCACTGTTTACATTCTAATTTAGAAGTTATCCCAATTAATGGATGATTAACAGTCCACAATATCATTCGGACGCGCGTACGCGTAACAGACACGACGCGGGTGATTGTTGATGGCCGGCCGGTGTGGCCGTGCGGTTAAAGGCGCTTCAGTCTGGAACCGCATGACCGCTACGGTCGCAGGTTCGAATCCTGCTTCGGGCATGGATGTGTGTGATGTCCTTAGGTTAGTTAGGTTTAAGTAGTTCAGGGGACTGATGACCACAGAAGTTAAGTCCCATAGTGCTCAGAGCCATTTGAACCATTTGATTGTTGATGATGCGGAAGCCGAATTATCGCACGAAAGTTCTTACGCTCGTCACACATACAGATATTTGGTACCAGTCCTCCTTGACACTAGTAATGATATTTTAACACTGTTCACAAAGTTAAATTTACAGTTCACAGTTCTACGAGCGTGCGCGCGTAACGTCACGGCGCGACTTATTGTTGATAATGCGGAAGCGCGATGACCGAACGCATGTCCTCACGCTCTTTACAAGACACTGGCACTTGACTGCAGTCTTTTATGGTAACTAATTTCTACTGATTCACACCAGTTCATTCTGGGAGACCGAACACGGCGCGGATGATTGATACAGTACGGTACGACACGCAACGAGAGGACACACAAATACGTTATCAGCAGCACTGCTCATTTTTTAAATTACTTCTTGACGCTCTTTCCTCTGAATCATTTACTTATTTTATCACTTTACTGTAATAGTACTTGTAGCAACACTTCAACTTCCATACTAACAATGCCTCTCACATGCAGAGCTACACACTACACAACATAAGTTTCGTGTCCCGTGCTCGACTCTGCAGACGCGGCTGCCCGCAAAGATATTCCGCAACCAAGCCAGCGATATGACAGTACGCTTACAAGGGTGAGCATTAATAAAACCGACAAACTGGAGGGACGGAATCCTGACTGGAAATGGAGGGAAAACAGGTCCTATGAACATGTTTTCGGACATGTCTCGTTGCCACGGTAGATGGCGCTGACGAACGAAAATTGCTTTGACCATTTGCCGTGTGTTCCTTCAGTGTTGCAGGCTGTATTCATGTCGTGAACAAGCCGAGATGGTGTTTGTGTACGACTAAGCAGATGGAAACGTTTGAGAGGCAGCACGGCTATACTAAACCAAGTACCCTCACAGACACCAACCACATCCCACAATATTTCGAGTCCTTTTTGGACGTTTGTGTGATCATGAGCCCTTTCAGACAGACGAATGTGCAGAGAGGTTGCGGACTATACGTACACCAGATTTGGAAGGCCGGGTTATAAAGGATATTGAGCTTAACCCTAGTACAGGCTCTAGGCCAAAGAACGATTATGTGTAACCTGCGTGCCAACCGCTACTATCTCTGTCACCCGCCACGAGTGCAAGGATTATCAGCAGCGGATTTCCATCTATGGAAGGATTTTGTCGATGCGTTTTACACCGAACGTGCAAAAGAGTGCGGCAGTCCATGATGCGACGTGTGAACGCGTGCATCTCATGGAGGTGACATTGAACATCTGTTGTGACGGAGATACGATGCAGCTGTGTACTGTGCTTCACGACGATTTGTTGTCGTTGCACGCACACCGTCCATTTCCGGACACATGATCGTAGGGCCTTTTTTCCTCTTTTTCCACTCGGGAATCCGTCCTTGCAGTTAGTCGGTTTTTTAATGTTTAATCTGTATATAGAATGTCTGCTGCTTTGATGCGATGTGTATCATAGTAAAATTAGCAATTCTACAACTGCACTTGGAAGTAAAAGGCATATGAAAGAAAAATTAGAGCAGCTGCCTACCCTTTGTGAACGTTGGGAAACTCGTCGCCAATCTAAGCTCGAATTAGATGTTTACACGTCTTAGAAAATTTGGGCTAAAGTATAGAGACGAATAAACCACAAAACCCAAGGAGGAGTAAAAAAAAGTGGAAGTTCAGGAAAGACACGTATATGTTAAGGAGGGTCTAAGGCAGAGCTACATCTTAATACCACTGCTGTCCTACTTGTGCGCTGAAGAGAGAATAAATGAACCGAAAGAAAATTCTGGAAGAAGAATACGAATTCAAGAGAAACAGATACCAGTGCAAAGATTCGCAGGCGATGTGGCCAGCTGTTAGGAAAATTTGAATCTGTTGAAAATGATGGATCATGTAGCCCACTTAGCACGCAGTATGGTAGACAGAGGCGGTGAGGAGTAGTAGAAAGAACTACGACGACTTGTTTGACATCGAAACTGGGAACGACACAGTAGTGGAAGAAGCTTAAGAATGCTCCTATCCAGGAAAGAAGACTACTAAAAATGGCTGATGCTAGGTAGATAACGGAAGTTTATTGGCACAGACAACAAAGCTTTCTCGAGTGAAACAGCCCTACTGATGTCAGATATTAATACACTATGTGATGAAAAGTATCCAGACACCTGGCTGAAAATAACTTAAAAGTTCGTGGCGCCGTCCATCGGCAATGTTGAAATTCAATATGGTGTTGGCCTACCCTTAGCCTTGATGACAACTTCCGCTCTCTCAGGCATACGTTCAATGAGATGCTGGAAGGTTTTTTGGGAATGGCAGCCCATTCTACACAGAGTGCTGCACTGAGGAGAGGTATTGATGTCGGTCGCTGAGGCCTGGCGCGAAGTCGGCGTTCCAAGACATCCCAAAGGTGTTTTATAGGATTCAGGTCAGGACAGTGCAGGCCATCCCGTTACAGGGATGTTGTTGTGTAACCACTCCGCTACAGGCAGTGCATTATGAACAGGTGCTCGATCGTGTTGAAAGATGCAGTCACCATCCCCGAATTGCTCTTCAACAGTCGGAAGTAAGAAGATGCTTAAAACATCAATGTAGGCTTTTGCTGTGATAGTGTCACGCGAAACAACAAGGGGTGCAAGCTCCCTCCATGAAAAACACGACCACACCATAACACCACCGCCTCCGAATTTTACTGTAGGCACTACACACGCTGGCAGATGACGTTCACCGGGCATTCGGCATACCCATATCCTGGCATCGTATCGTCACATTGTGTACCGTGATTCGTCACTCCACACAACGTTTTTACACTGTTAATTCGTCCAATGTTTACGCTCCTTACACCAAGTGAGGCGTCGTTTGGCATTTACTGGCGTGATGTGTGGCTTATGAGCAGCCGCTCGACCATGAAATCAAAGTTTTCTCGCCTCTTGCCTAACTGTCATAGTACTTGCAGTGGATCCTGATGCAGTTTGGAATTCCTGTGTGACGGTCTGGATAGATGTATGTTACAAATTACGATCCTCTTTAATTGTCGGCGGCCTCTTGTTAGTCAACAGACGAGGTCGGCCGGTACGCTTTTGTGCTGTACGTCTCTCTTCATGTTTCCACTTACTATCACATCGGAAACTGTGGACCCAGGGATGTTTTGGAGTGTGGAAATCTCGCGTACAGACGTATCATACAAGTGAAGCCCAACCACCTGACCACGTTCGAAGTCCGTGACTTCTGCAGAGCGTCCCATTCTGCTCTCTCACGATGTGTAATGACTACTGAGGTCGCTAATATGAAGTAGCTGGGAGTAGGTGGAAGCACAGTGCACCTAATATGAAAAACGTATGTCTTTGGCGGTGTCCGGATACTTTTCATCATGTAGAGTATGTAACTAAGATAGAATTTGCTTAAGTTTGTCAGTGAAACAGCATTGCATGGCAGTGAAATTAGACTATAGAAAGTCTAGGTAAGGAAAAAACTAGAATCCGTGGAGGTATGTACCGTCTAAGCAACTAACTGAAATGAGTTTGTTTATTGCCATACGCGTTTCGCTTCATTTATTTGGAAAGCATCATCAGTAGCGATTTCCAGTGCTCTTAACTCATGTGTGTGGTCCTGGAGATGTATTCGTTAATTTCCGTACTCCAGCTGGCCTATTTCTGGCGTTCTTTCACCCACATTTGTCGCATCGCATATGTCATTTTGTGATGTCACTTGCGCTTTCCATTTTGCGAGCACAGAATGGAAAGTGAAAATGACTTATGCGATGTGTGACAAAGGTGGGTGAAAGAACGCCAGAAATTGGCCAGCTGGAGTACGGAAATTATCGAATACATCCAACACACACGAGTTAATAGCGCTGGAAATCGCCACTGATGATGGTTCCCAAATAAATGAAGCAAAACGCGTATGGCAATAAACAAACTGCCTTCAATTAGTTGCATAGTCGGTACATACCTCCAAGAATTGAAAGCAGCTAAGGGAAAGACGGAAAACAGAGAAAAAATGACGAAAACTAAAAGCATTTGAACTCTGGTGCTATCGAAGAATGTCAAAAATAATGTGGACAGATAAACATCGAACTGAAGTACTGAAAAGCCAAGGTAAGAAAAAAATCTGTGGGAAGCACTAGAAGCACGGCCAGGTGAGTCGGACATCCGCTGTGCCATTGACCTGGTGTTGGACGGTGCAGTAGAGCAAAGAGCAGTAGGAGCAGACGAAGAAAAGAATACGTGAGACGGCTAATGGAGGATGGAACGAATCGGCACAAGATAGGCAAAGATGGAGAGCAGTATAAAAAACAGTCGAAAGCTCGCAGAGTGAGTCTTTGTACGAAATGCCGCAAAGGTGTAAGTCACTGAAAAATAATCGATACTTGGTATGGCTGCAGTCTTCAAAAGTCGACAGTATAGTTTCCTTTTTCGCCCAAGTACTGATGACTAGAACCACTTGTCGTGCCGCCTCTGTTTCACGAACGGAAACCTCATCATGTTCTGGATTTACGGAATGGGATTCAGAGTAACATATCGAATGCGAGGAAACCTTCTTCTTTAGTAAATTTTACTCTTTCGCAACAAAATTGACGTTTCGACACTGCGCTAAGATATATTTCATTATTACGGATGAACGTCAGTGGGGGTCGTTTGTTTCACACACTGTAGGAAAGGCTTCTGTTTCTGCTGTTTTTACATGTTCCAGCCGAATGCTTGCGAAGCGCAGAAAATATGAGCTAAAATCAAGTTAAAATTTTAGTACAATGCAGTTCAGGTTTAACGTGATAAGCAAATTCAAGTAAATTATCATATGCGACTTGAATATAAATATCAACCACGTATCAGAAGTGTGAGTTTCGTTACTGTCCACTTTTTCCTCAAATAGACTGACTCCGGTGTTAAACGGTTAGTGATACCGATTACTGACGCCGAGATCCCGCGCGCGATTCCTAGTGTTTACCTCAGAATTTTGCTTGTGGAAACCTCTTCGGGATAAATTAGAAGTTTCTCAATCAAAATAAGTTGCGAGACAAACATGCTTGCCATTCAAGTGACGTAAAATAGGACTCGCACCAGTCTTGGAGCCACACGAATAAATAATATTGACGGTCTGAATATCTTGGGACAATCTGTGTTTTACGTGCGAAAAGTTTGCTCAGGACTGGGAAGCTGTTCTGAAACAGGGACTGGAGTTTGAGCATAACACATTCAATAGTCGGCTCCCGGATCGATACGCAGATTGGTTCTAGTCATGAAGATTTACAGTAAACAAAACTTCTACGTCGATTTTTTTAGGACTGAAGAAATCCGAGCCAAAAATCGAAGGATATACTGTTTATTTTTCAGTGACAAAAACGTGTACGAATTTCCTTCCTGATCCACTACCTCTTTCTTCTCCTCGCCAGATGCAGTAAAAAATCCTTTTTTCGTCAGCTACTGTTACCCTAATATTTGCATGACAACGTAATCGTAATGTTATAAGGATATATGCCTGTGTAATGTGAGAATTTGTACAAATCATGCAGCTAACAGGTGTTGTCAGTTCACGAATCTAGATAATCAGATACTTAACAGGAGGAGCTGCTAGTTGCGTATGCTTTTAATTTTATTTTGAATTTTTAGGGATTACCGGCTTTCTTTTGTTGTTAGGAAGAAGCTCCACTCTTCTTAGTGCCGCATAAATATTACGTAAGATTCAGGTAAATGTTTAGAGATTGTCTAAGCAGACTTTGGTGCTAAATCGGAGGACTAGCTGGCAGCTGATCTCCAGTCTTCACATTTTCTGTCTTCTACTTCATTTCTGTGTTGGTTCAACAGTTAAAATATTTTGTACTTTGATCGTGGTCTTCCTATAGTTGTTTTTCCGTTGACATATCACTCCGTTATGGCTTTTAGTGTGCCCTCATATCTCAACAGATCACCAATAATCTATTTTTTCTTATACGATAGTGTTTCACAAATTCTTTTGCTTCCACTGTCTTAAGTACTCGGTCATTTGTGTTCTTACCACATCATTTAATTTTGAGAACGAGCGTCTTTAACTCCTCCTCTCTATATAATTCACTCTTTTCCTTTCCTCAGTACTAGAGCCCAATTCTCGTCTAAGCAAATACTAATATCTTTGCTGCTCTAGTTCAGTTTACTCAGTTGCTAGAACATCACTTTGTCTCGGTAGTTGAAGTTTGTTCTTGAACAGTGGAAAGATGAAAGTGGTCGGTGAGGACGATAAAGCACTAAGAATTTTTCGCGTTACTTTCACCGTATTAGGGATATTTGCTCTTTAAAAAAAAGTGTGATTATGTCAGTTGAACGTAAAGTAGAAAGGTTTACTTTTTAAAAACTTTTAACTATCACAACAATGGAAATCTAAAGGATATGGGAAACAGTTATGTGCAAGTGACCTCAATTCTTCCAAACTGCAGCACAAATGTCACAAATGACAGTTCGATTCATCTCCTAAGCTCGTGGGCTATAATCGCCTGTCAACATTAGTTGCGTAATGCTACGGGGAAGAGCGTGAATCACGTGGAGGGCTTGATAGCTGGCAGGCAGTCACAACCCAGTACGCTCGTGACACCGCTGTTGGCTCGCCTAGCCTAGATTAGACTAGCCTACCCTTGCATAGCCTCTGTAGGCATTCAGAATCTGCTGTTCCATGAGCGCCAAGATCAATACACTGCGAGGCTTTTCCCTCGTAAAATTCACTTAATAACATGTATCTGTCGTGTGAATGTACTTTCTCAATTAATTCGACTATTTGAGGCCCGGCCGCGGTGGTCTAGCGGTTCTAGGCGCTCAGTCCGGAACCGCGCGACTGCTACGGTCGCAGGTTCGAATACTGCCTCGGGCATGGATGTGTGTGATGTCCTTAGGTTAGTTAGGTTTAAACAGTTCTAAGTTCTAGGGGACTGATGACCACAGATGTTAAGTCTCATAGTGCTCAGAGCCATTTGACTATTTGAGATCTTAAACTTAATTTGTGTTTACATTTGAATGGCATATGGCTTAAATGCTTACTTCGTAGATACCGAGACTACATATTCTCGGCTCTAATCGCTGCGATCTCCATATGATTTCAAACACAGGCGACCTTTCGAATATGAGTCAAGGTATAGTGACGCCTCATTTGTATTCCATGTTAAACTTTAGAGCCCCCTCTTAAATGGCTCAATACGTTGATTCAAAAGTCTGAGGAAGGCAAGAGTACCTCATTTACATGTATGTGTACACTCTACGTTTGAGTGTGAAGTGTGTACTTTTTACGGTAGCACATATTAAGGTCGCTTCGCGTTCACTCACGGTTGTTGTCTGGTAAGACTGAATGCTTCTACGCCTCTGAGAATGTTGTGTCATTTGTGTAATTCTATCTGCGCAATCTATAGGGAAAAGATATTCAGGAGGTCGAAGAATATATATATCTTATGCTACGAAAGACAGTTCTTTCCTAAGCAGATACTCATAAGACGTGCGTTGTTTACGTAGAGCGCTCACCAGTTAGTATTTTTCAAAGTTTGTTTTATTCTCCCTCGCTGCCCCAACGAATTATGTGACCACTTATCTCACCCTTATCCGTTGTGTTAGATGTTGCATGTTAGTCCTAAATGACATAGCTCCTACATACTTCAGTTGTACCCAATTATGGGTCGTAGAAGTGTTCTGTATTCAATATCTGTTGTAAATAAGCTGCATTTTTTTCAGTGTCTTTCCAATGAACCGTACTCTGCCATTTTCGTTGTTTACAACTGAGCCAATGTGATCTTTCCAGTTAATATCTCTGTACATTGTTACTCCCCAATGGTTGTGCGTCATGACTGATTCTAAAGGTCTGTAATTTTTCATAAGTAAGGCGTTGTGCTGTTGGAGGACATAACTTATTTACGTTCCATTAATCCAATACTCAAAGGATACCACACGGTTCTGCGTTTCGTGAAGTGCAGAACTATAAAACTTCGCAACTTTCTTTTAGTAAAGAGAAATGAATACAGGATTAATGACTCACAACTTGGTTGCCATGCCCTTTGACAGCCCAGAGCTTAACAAAACATGCTGGGGTTCGAACTAAGCTACAGGTTGGTGACTTCCGTGTTTCATATACCTTACTGAAACTTTAGATGCGGTTACACGAAACTTTAATTCGTGTTAGGAAATCACTACCACAGTAAATTAATCGGAGTGAGTGTGTCTGGTGTAAATTTCTGGTTCTTGGCTGACAGTAGTCTTACTGTATACTCTGGAGTAGTGGGGTTCACAACAATTTCGGCAAATGGTAAAGTGGTTCATCTAGCAACGCGACGTCTGAACATTTCCCCTATCTCAGCCTTGTCCAAGAAGTGAGTGAGTGGAGGGAACACTGCATTTTATACTTCTGTCTTGCTTCACATTCACTCAAAAAATTTTTTGTAGACTCAGATGTTGCTTCTTCCTTCAGTCATTTGCTTATATTAGACCGTTAATGAAAATCGAAAATAGTAATTTGTCCAACATGACGCAAATTCTGTATTTACTTTGAATTTTTGCTCACAGAACTGTGATGTCATGCACACTGCAGCTCATCAGTAGCGTGGCGGTAGGTGTTGCATGTTCATAAAAGGTGCTGTAAATGTAAATCGGGATGGGAGTAGCAGCGGAGCTCCTGCAGGTGAAAGCGCCGCTCTGGTAATTACTCCCGCACGTGGTGAACGTGTGCGTCTTGCTGCAGGCAGCTGGTTCTGGTAGCTGTGTCTTATATTTAGGTCTGCCAGGCTGCAGACTCGCTACAGTGTGCTCGGTGCGAAAATTCTCGAAAACGAGTGGACCTCAGTTCAGGTGTGGGAGTGAACGGAAGTGAGTTTTTAATGCCCGTATTCCTCATATCTGTACATTCAGAACTGTTAAAGGAAGCAGTTAGATGTTTGGAATTGGTATTAAAGATCACGAGGAAGAAATGAAAAGTTTGAGGTTTGCCAACGATATTATTATTCTGTCAAATGGCTCTGAGCACTATGGGACTTAACTTCTGTGGTCATCAGTCCCCTAGAACTTAGAACTACTTAAACCTAACAAACCTAAGGACATTACACACATCCTTGCCCGAGGCAGGATTCGAACCTGCGACCGTAGCGGTCACGCGGTTCCAGACTGAAGCGCCTAGAACCGCACGGCCACTCCGGCTGGCCAGGACGTAAAACAGCAGATGAATGGGGTGGGTAGGGTCTTGAAGGGAAGTTATAAAGTGAACACCAACAAAAGTAAAACAGAAGTAATGGAATGCAATCGATTTAATCAGACTATACTGAGGGGATTAGTTTAGGAAATACGTCACTAAAAGTAGTATATCAGTTTTGTTATTCGAACAACAAAGTAAGCGACGGTTGTAGAACAAGAGGGATATAGTATACAGACTGGCAATAGCAAGATAAGCGATAAAATTTGTTAACACTGAAAATAGATTTAAATACTTTATTATGAAGTCTTCTCTGAAAGTATTTATCGGAAGTATAGTCTTGTGTAGAAGTGCAACGTGGATAATACACTACTGGCCATTAAAATTGCTACACCTCGAAGATGACGTGCTACAAACACGAAATTTAACCGACAGGAAGAGGATGATGTGATATGCAAATCATTAGCTTTTCAGAGCATACACACAAGGTTGGCGCCGGTGGCGACACCTACAACGTGCTGACATGAGCCACACGCCACCTTGGCTCCAGGCTCAGGTCCGCGTTCATCTTGACCTCAGCTCGCTCCCAAAAGAGGTTACCCCCGGTTCGGTCTACCACTCCCGTTTTGTGGAACTTCGTTCGAAGTTCATCCATATGACTTTAATTTATACAGATGGCTCTAAGACCAATTACGGGGTCGGGTGTTCTTTTATTGTCGGGGCACAAAGCTTCAAATACCGGCTCCATGGCCATTGTTCGGTCTTCACAGCTGAGCTCTTTGCCCTCTACCAGGCTGTTCTTTACATCTGCCGCCACCGACATTCTGCTTATGTCATCTGCTCCGATTCCCTGAGCGCCATCCAGAGCCTCAGTGATCCGTATCCGGTTCACCCTTTCGTGCACCGGATCCAACGCTCTCTTCGGCAGCTGGTGGACGTCGGTTCTCCGGTTAGCTTTATGTGGGTCGCTAGCCATGTCGGTATCCCTGGGAACGAAGCTGCAGATGCCGCGGCCAAGGCTGCGGTCCTCCAGCCTCGGACAGCTTCTTGTTGTGTCCCTTCGTCAGATTTTAGCAGGGTTATTTGTCGGCGCATTTTCTCGCTGTGGCATGCCGATTGGGCTGCCCTTACAGACAACAAGCTTCGGGCCTTGAAACCTCTTCCCGTGGCTTGGACGTCCTCCTCACGCCCTTCTCGGCGGGAGGAGGTAGTTTTGGCCCGGTTAAGAATTGGACACTGCCGGTTCAGCCATCGCCATCTGCTGACGGCTGCGCCGGCGCCGTTCTGCCCATGTGGCCAATTGCTGACGGTCCGCCACATTTTAATGTCCTGTCCGGATTTTAACGCACTGCGTCTCGATCTTAACCTGCCATGTACTTTAGATGCCGTTTTAGCGGATGACCCACGAGCAGCTGCTCGTGTTCTTCGTTTTATCAATTTGACAAACCTCACTAAGGATATTTGATGATGCTGTTTTTTAATCCTATGCCTGTCAGTCTGTCTTTTATCGTGTTTTCCCTTTTAGTTGTTGTTTTAAACTTGTGCCTCGCGGTTCATTCTTAACGTAGTCAGGGCGCTAATGACCATTGAAGTTGTGCGCCCTAAAACCACAAAAAAAAAGTGCTGACATGAGGAAAGTTTCCAACCGATTTCTCATACACAAACAGCAGTTGACCGGCGTCGTTGCCTGGTGAAACGTTGTAGTGATGCCTCGTGTAAGGAGGAGAAATGCGTACCATCACGTTTCCGACTTTGATAAATGTCGGATTGTAGCCTACCGCGATTGTGGTTTATCGTATCGCGACATTGCTTCTGGCATTGCTGCTCAGGTTGGTCGAGATCCAATGACTGTTAGCAAAATATGGAATCGGTGCATTCAGGAGGGTAGTACGGAACGCCGTGCTAGATCCCAACGGTCTCGAATCACTAGCAGTCGAGATGACAGACATCTTATCCGCATGGCTGTAACGGATCGTGCAGCCACGTCTCGATCCCTGAGTCAACAGATGGGGACGTTTGCAAGACAACAACCATCTGCACGAACAGTTCGACGACGTTTGCAGCAGCAGGGGCTATCAGCTCGGAGACAGCAGCTGCGGTTACCCTAGACGCTGCATCACAGACAGGAGCGCCTGCGATGGTGTACTCAACGACGAACCTGGGTGCACGAATGGCAAAACATCATTTTTTCGGATGAATCCAGGTTCTGTTTACAGCATCATGATGGTCGCATCCGTGTTTGGCGACATCGCGGTGAACGCGCATTGGAAGCGTGTATTCGTCATCGCTATACTGGCGTATCACCCGGCGTGATGCTATGGTGTGCCATTTGTTAACACGTCTCGGTCACCTTTTGTTTGCATTGACGGCACTTTGAACAGTGGACGTTACATTTCAGATGTGTTACGACCCGTGGCTCTACCCTTCATTCGATCGCTGCGACACCCTACATTTCAGCAGGATAATGCACGACCGCATGTTGCAGGTCCTGTACGGGCCTTTCTGGATACAGAAAATGTTAGACTGCTGCCCTGGCTTGCACATTCTCCAGATCTCTCACCAATTGAAAACGTCTGGTCAATTGTGGCCGAGCAACTGGCTCGTTGCAATACGCCAGTCACTACTCTTGATGAACTGTGGTATCATGTTGAAGCTGCATGGGCAGCTGTACCTGTACACGCCATCCAAGCTCTGTTTGACTCAATGCCCAGGCGTATCAAGGCCGTTATTACGGCCAGAGGTGGTTGTCCTGGGTACTGATTTCCCAGGATCTATGCGTGAAAATGTAATCACATGTCAGTATAGTATATTTGTCTAATGAATACCCGTTTATCATCTGCATTTCTTCTTGGTGTAGCAATTGTAATGGCCAGTAGTGTAGTATATGCATGAAGAGAACAGTATCTTATGGAATGTGGTGCTGCTGCAAAGTGCTGAAGATTAGGTGGGGTAGTGCAGTTAAGTAGCGGGCTATTGAATCTGACGTCAGATTTTGACAAAACCTGACTAAATGAAGGGGTCTGTCGATAATACACATCCTGAGTCATCAAGAGATCGTCAGTTTGATAAGGGAGGGAAGTGTGGAGCATAAAAATTGTAGAGGGAGATGAAGGGATGAATGCAGTAAGCAGATTCATACAGACGGTGGTTGCTGTTGTTATGCAGAGATGAGGAGACTTGCACAGAATGGACTAGCACGGAGGAACAAAATTCCCAAAAAGTTAGCGGCGTCTTTTAAAGGCAACTTTAACCTCATTAAATGTGCATATCCAAGAAAGCTATCCAACGAAAAGGAATTTCTATATGAATTACGGGAAGTCACCTTATGGCTGCACTTTACTATTTGTAACAGCCCATAAAAATCCTGTAAAATGCCATTAATTGTGCCTATTTGTCATACCGTACAATATTCCTACGTCCCTGAAGCAATTTGAGAGGCTCGGGCGTAAAACATGGTCACTGACGTTTTGGGAAAGTATGGCTTATGCAGCATATGATGTAGTACCTTGCATTCAGAATTAAATGCTTAAAGTAGTTTACAAAAAAATCTACAAATGGCAGAAAAATACAGGTTGATACTCCAGGTAAATAGAAACTGCTGCATGTATAACATTGTATGTACGACAAAAGGGCTCCTAGTAAGAAGTTGAAGTTTGGAGGGAAGATGAATTTGAACAATACTGCAATGTCAGGACAGCTGTTAAACAGTCGATATGAATTTGATGACTCTGATGAGATCCAGATTATCATGAGACAGAAACTGAAAGTGATGACAGCAGTAGTAACGAAGAAGTGTCACTAACCTCAGATTTGCTTTTTCATGTAACAATGGTATCCGTTGTAGTTAACATTTTGTACGCGCTACGCAGAGGTCCACGACCCACCGAGGCAACAGAATTGAATTGTGTCTGTCTTGTGTCATAAACGCCAGTAGCTCATCATGCCTATTGCAACGCATAAAAAGTGGCTGAGAAATCCAAAGCAAGCGATGAGAGCAGTGAAAGTGAAATTTGAATACCAGTATTAATGTTTTCAAGTCTTAAACTCTGTAAATTTAATTACTTTGTATTATCTCGTTAACATCTTGCCTTAAATTAGTATGCACCATTTTACAACTTCAAATTTTGCTATGGTGAGTGAACATTTTTAGTGCCATGAATCAGATGGTGTCTATATTTCACGACCATAAATAACATGGCATCCACCATATAATTTGTGTCAACGTCTCATGTACTGTTTCTTTTGTGAATAAGAAATGTCCTTTATTTTAACTTGACCAGTGCGTTCTTTAATGTTCGAATATTTAATCAAATATGAAAAAACAGAACGTTGTAAATTATTATTACTTTTTATAAAAGCTTTACATTGAATAATATCAAAACACAAAAATGTCACTATGTTTTACACCTGAGCCCGTAATTTGTGAAACATTGTCTTAATTATGAATTGCTTTCTCTGACAAATTTACATTCCATTACACAAACAGTCTGAATGCTGCCATGAGTAGACCATGGAGAGAGAGAGAGAGGGGGGGGGGGGAGAGGGGAGGGTCGGTTGTCTCCATGTCCGCGTGCCTGCCAAGTCCTCAGATGTAATGATGGCTGTGGGCTTGAGATTTGACTGCAGGATGGGCAAGACGTGCAGTGTTAGCACAGTTCTCTTACCTAGGTCGTGGGTGTTCGAAGCTCGGGGCACACCATTTTTTGAGGCCAGTGTTGGGCGCCAACTGGTGAACTGGCATATCATCCAGACGCACCTCATCGTTATGGGGCACTGAATCCATGAAAATATGGTTGCAGAAAAACTGCTATGTGACACGCTAAAAAAAATAGCTAGACTGATCAGTCATGGTACACGTCAATTTGAGTCCATAAGTGGTGGAAGTAATTTTGTGTGGAATAAGTGGACGCCTCACCAGATAAATAGTCAAGCGATCATACTGACGCCGACATGAAATAACAGAAGGCCGAAATACGTAATTCGATATTTCGACATGGTTTTATTGAGGTCGAGCGTGTTAGGGTTTCTTCTTTTAGTCACCAATAAAACTCACTATAAATATTGAGAGTAGTTCAAAAGTGGTGATACGGCAACCAGCTACTGAAATATAATTTTTGTTGTATTTTATTGGCATTATTGTTTTCAAGTAACTGTGCCCACCTTCAGAGGCCAAAATTGTTTTATGACATTGTTAGTGTCGTTAGGAACATGTCTGCTCCTGTACTGCAAGAGAATATTCACTTCATATGATGCATCGATGACTTAACAAATGCAAAAATACTAATCTTCATACTAAATGAAGCGACACAAAGTGAATGACATACACATGTGCATACTTACATGTGCACTAGTGATTGACGTTTTGTTTCTCCTTCGAGCACAAAAATTTTTCAGAAAAAGAATGAAATGCTGAAAGGCAAACATCATGTCTACACCTGAAATATCACATACAACTTTTTATAATATTCCTCATAGACAACCACAGCGTCACCCTTCAGTATTACAAGCAACTACTTTCCTTTAGTTATCCCAATATGGGTTTCTGGTTTTCGCTCATCTTCTATTTTCAAAATCATTTGTACGTCGACTCCATTTGAGCGCTTAAAGAGTTGCATAATTTTTTGAACCAATTTAATCTATAATCAGGGAGCTCCGCTGATAACGTGAATAAATTAGTGTTACTAGCGAAAAATTCGAGAAATGGCAGCTTCGCTAGTGCTCCGTCGCTGGGTGTAGTGTATTGATCAGGAGGTTCGTTGCTCGAGATAACGTACGCAGCACCCCGCGGAATCACATTACGGGCGCAAAAATACGGCACGGTTTATGGAGAGGGAATTATTGAGCCGCTGTGTTGACAGGTCTGTGCGGCGTGTATTCGGAGCGTCCGGTTACCAGGTAAACAAACGGAGGGCAAGCAGCGGCGGGTTAAAAATACGGCGGAGCGCCTCGCCGGTGGGTGGAGCGTTAGCCGGGGGAACACAGTCGGCGGGTCTGCGCTCCTTGTCGAGGACGATGCGGGCATGGTGCGTGCGGGGGGAGCGTCCCACTCCAGCACGTCTCCAGTGGCTCACTTCACAGCCCGACACATCTCAGGCTCCCGTCCCGGGATGTAGCGACGTATGTACAGGGTGGGCGAGAAGTCCCCGTACCCCTATCACCCGTGTTTAGTATCAGATGTTGTCATGTAGGTTGGTAGCTGCGTTACTTCTTATCAATTACTGGAATTCATATCTACTTGTTTTCGCAGTAACAGTCGACTTTCAATTTCTAGACATGGCAGATGTCAGCGGTCATAGTTGAGCTATAGAGGAGCTATTAGTGACAAGTGTGTGGGTGGACGTACGATAACAAACAGGGCAAACAATGAGACACATTGTAGTAGCATTCCAGGAAAGATTTAATAACGCTACACCGCGAAGGGCAACACTCCCGTATTGGGAAAGACGTGCTCATGCTTTTGGCAGTGTTAAAGATTAGGCCGCGGGCTGGAAGGAAGAACACACAAGAAGAAACATGTGCCATATGCTCTGCTAGGATTGAACTATCTCCTACGAAGTCGACGTGCAAAGATCCTGCGGAACTCGTCTTACCTAGGACAACAACGCGAGATCACAAGGAAAAAGGCGTTAAAGTCAGATCTTTTCGATCGACGTTCGTAAACGAGTTATCGAATACAGAGAGGGCGGTTTTTGTTTTAGCGTGCCGTGGTGTGTTAACTGTGTTTCAGAATGAAGTCAGCCGTGTCAGGGTTACCTTTCCTGATCACTGTTCCATTTGAGCAGCTAAGCTGCTAGAAATATTGTCGTTTGGGCCAAAGAGTATCCTCATTACTTAGTCGCGTTAGAAAGGAAACCGTCTCACGTAATATTATGGACAGCGATGACACCACATCATCTGCCCGAACCGTACTTTTTTGAAGGCACTGTGAATGGCGCAAATTCTTTAGACATGTTGCGAACATGATTAATACGTCAGTTTGAGGAAGGGGGCCACACTGAACGCATACGGATGCAAGACGGAGCTGCTTCTCATTGCGCGCTTGCAGTGCGCGAGTTCCTAAAGGAACAAATGAACACTTGCCAGCACGGTGGATAGGACGTGGTTCGTCAGCTACACCACCTCCCTTGAAAAGGCTATCAGGATGTCTTAACCTCACCACACGTTACAACTCGTTATAGGGAGTCATTAAGGCGCATGTATCTGCACGTCATTATGCTACAAACGAAGAACTGTACAATGCTGTCGAGGATGACCGAATATACAGTCCAGTTTGAAGGAGAAGGAGCATCCCGCGAGAGTCTTTTAGGTAAGAGTCTGCCTACATAGCTTGCAAAAGACCAGTTGACGTAGGGACATAAAATAAGGTTTAGAGCACGCGCGAAGCTTTTATGTGGAGCAAGTTATCTTCAGGAAGTTCCATTTCCCCTGGCGCACCGATGAGCTTTACGGAGAACTGATAAGACGTGAGCCAGAAACCCATTAGAACCGAAGGATGGAGGCGTGGATAGCCCATTGTGTGAGGGAACATTATTAAACTTGTGGTGAAATACAAGTTTCAATTGGCCCGTCATATTGGACAACATATTACCGACAACAGAAGTAGCTTACTGTGCAGAAATAACAGAAAGTAACCCCGACGAGCACCCTTTCCCCCAGTACAACCATCAATTTGTAGATACGGTAGCTCACAGACTAGTGGCACAGTTCAACTAGTAGCCTGTAAGAGCGTAATAAAGTTTCTAGCAAATACGAAGACCGCCTTGGACTTGGTTTCTTCAAGCTAAAAGTAACAGCTTGACGTGGTTAGTAGGAAATTATATGTACGATGAGTCGCACAATAAGGAACCACCTTTAGCAGATCTCAGAAAAATTATTTATAATGGGCGTAGACGAGTCCTAAGTGCAGAGCACTTAAATGCCCTCAAACTAGCAGTCAGGCAGAAACGTACCGCAGAGTGTCGAATATAACCCAAATACCAAGTCAGAGATTATGGTACAAAAAAGTGGTTCAAATGGCTCTGAGCACTATGGGACTTAACTTCTGAGTTCATCAGTCCCCTAGAACTTAGAACTACTTAAACCTAAGTAACCTAAGGACATCACACACATCCATGCCCGAGGCAGGATTCGAGCCTGCGACCGTAGCGGTCGCACGGTTCCAGACTGTAGCGCTTAGAACCGCTCGGCCACCCCGCCCGGTGATTGTGGTACGGGTGACTAAGTATTGGCACGGAAGCATCAGTGCTCCAGAAGATTCGAAGACAATTGAACACGCCTCGCGTTCAGCCACGGCTGCCACACGAAATCCCCATGTCGCGTTGCTTTGCTGATGTAGCTAATATGCGACTGCGGTAAAAAATGGTGCCGCCACATCTTTTTTGGCTGCACGAACGGATACGGTACTGCAAGTCAACTAAATCATCATCTGGTCAGCAAGCGCTGCCCTCTCCCGACTTCTATAAGCCTGCCTAATAAAATGCATCTAACAGGAGTATACTTCCTATTTATCCATTTTTGTTGGGTAGGTCGCCTTTTAAAGTGATGCAGTTTTAATTTTAAAATCGGCGGTGATAAACTTTATACAAAACGCGCACGTTCCTGTGTGCTTGTGAGATGGTAGAAAAAAATAAACATATATGAAAAGTCTGAGATGCATTATAAAAATATATATTTCCGGACACATGTCCACATAACATCTTTTCTTTATTTGTGTGTGAGGAATGTTTCCTGAAAGTTTGGCCGTACCTTTTTGTAACACCCTGTATAAAATGATGCGGCAGTACACCCGGAAGAATTTTAACGAGTTCGGGAAAGTAGCACCAACAGAAAAAAAATGTTACTTCGAGTACCAAGAACTTGCAGAACTGAATGAGAAGTTGAGGTCAGCGAATATCTTTACCACAAACCATTTGATCGTGTACGGCACAATATACTATTCCATAAGTGGGAATCCAAACGAATCAAAGGAAAACTATATTAATATTAAAAAGGAAAACACTTCCTAATGTCCTGCAAAACTATATTTAATTGGTCGGCTTTTCAGGGCATTTTCAGGTGACAATTGAATGTCGCAAACACAGATAAAATTTTTTGAATGATATTTCCGACATTTAACTGTACAAACTTCTTTATTTTATATTACTGTCACAATTTATGCCTTAAGCCGTTATCAATTACAACAATGTTGGGTATGTTTAGACTTTGTTAAGTGAAGTGATCGTCATATAAACGTGATGTGCGACTTACGCAGATATTATTTGTACAGTAAATACAAAAATCACTTGTGTTAACAAACGAAAACAGTACTTTTTTGTCATATGGAAATAATTACATTAGCTAAAGAAGGAGGTAAACAAAGTTTTTGTGTGGAGATGCATTTAACAAATGATGAGAAACAAGATGAATTTACAGTTTGAATCTAGTATTTGTAACGAAAACTTATTTTAACAAAAATAAAGTGGAAATTCAGTCTGATCATTTAATGGTAGGCTGGCATTGTGTATCATGTGTTTGTCGATTTCCAGTGGGTCATCTTTCTACTTTTCCTGGCAGAGTGTAAAACTTCACTTTCTACATCAGATGAATAGTTTTCTCCGAAAGATGATTAGCAAAGGTTGAATCTTTATCAATTAGCCGCACGGAGTGGCAGGGCGGTTTGAGGCGTCATGTCACGGACTGCGCGGCCCCTCCCGCCGGAGGTTCGAGCCCTCCCTCGGGCATGGGTGTGTGTGTGTGTTGTTCTTAGCACAAGTTAAAGTTAGTTTAAGTAGTGTGTAAGTCTAGGGACATATGACCTTAATTGTTTGGTCCCTTAGGAATTCACACACATTTGGACATTTCTTTGTTAATTAATCTTCAGCTTCTCTCATGTTGACGTAGCCTAATTACCACAGCTATGATTTTATATACGCCACTCTGTGTCAAGTATTGCAATTTGTCTTTACTATTGAACAGAAATTTTGATATACTGTCGTGTTATAAAATTGATATCTGTAGTTGGGAGACTATTAACTTCTTTCAAGGTTGTCCGAAATGTTGTCAATATATGGAATTTTCCACCAGGCTTAGTAACTATTGACTGGCTGATGGTGGTCAGCGACAGAAGTGGTGTAATTTGACACTTAGTTTTAATATGTTATCCATCAGGGATGAAATGTAGTCATTGCTGGAATCGGTTTGTTTTGTGATTTTTCATTAGTTTTAAACGCTGATTTGGATAATGGAACAGATATAAGGGAATGAACCATTGAATGGAAAGGTGCAGGTTTGGAGGTGTGTGAATTCTTGGGAGCTTGCAGGGATTACCGTATAAGTAGCTACGTTTTTTCTGTAAATGCTAGACCGCTACGGTCGCAGGTTCGAATCCTGCCTCGGGCATGGATGTGTGTGATGTCCTTAGGTTAGTTAGGTTTAAGTAGTTCTAAGTTCTAGGGGACTGATGACCTCAGAAGTTAAGTCCCATAGTGCTCAGAGCCATTTGAACCATTTTTTTGTAAATGCTAAATACGTGTTTTCTTGTACTAATGCGTACGTTAAGGTCCAAGAAATCTTTCGAAGAGATTCCCAGGTCCATTCTAAACTGAATTTTCTTGTGCTGTGGATTTAAATACGGTAGTAATGTATCTAATTGTCTAGTGGTGTATCTATATTCGGATCCCGCTCCAGCTACTGCCGGGTCTGGTGCTGACGTGTCCTCTCCATTAGGCTCGGTCCTCCCAACACTTTTCTTCCTCCACTTGCTGCCAGGTCACACCTCTCCTTTCCACAGATATTCTCACTCCCGTTTTCCACCGTGTTATTGGGCGCCCTCCAGGTCTGTTCCCATCCATCTTTAGTTCTTCCATAATTTTGGGGAGTCTCTGCCCATGCATCCTCTTAACATGCCCATACCATCTTAATCTCTTTCATTTTCAATTTCTTCTCTCATACTTTCTTGATTAAGACCCTTTCTAATCTCTACATTCCTTACTCTGTCCATTCTTCTTTTTCCCTTAACTGCTCTGAGAAATTTCATTTCCCCTGCTTGCAGTCTGCTCCAGTCCCTTTCTGTCATTGTCCATGTTTCTCCTCCATAGGTGACAATAGGGAAGTAATAACTTTTATACATAAGGAGTTTTGCTTTTTCTGAAACTTCCTTATTCCAAATCAGACGTTTTTTTGTTTGGTAGAAATTGCCTTCGTCCTGTAGCCTCCTATTAATTTCGTTGGTTATTCTTCCATCCCTAGATATTTCACTCCCTAAATAAATGAAACTTTCTACCACTTTCTCTCTTTCAAATACCATTACGTCACTCTTATCTTTATTTTTAATCCATACCTTTTCAATATTTCGTATCACACATCAAGTTGTAACTGTACATCTACCTCTTTATCACCCCATATTACTATATCATCTGCAAAACTCATCTTTTTGTCTTTTTCTTTTACTACATCTTTAACTGCCCTATTCATTTCCTCCATCACAACATTAAAAAGCGCAGGAGATGAATACTTCCTCGCTCAAGTCCTTAAGTATTCAGAGTTCCCCAGTGGTGTTCTAATTCTACAATTGTGTCTTCTGTACATTGTCTTTATTACATTAATGTATGCATCTTCTATATCTCCTTCATTTCTTCCTAGAGTCTTTCCCTGTTAACTGAGTCAGATGCCTTTTCTACGTCTATAAAAACTATTATCACCCTTTTGTTATACTCCCAACTTTTTTCCATTAGTCGACGGGTAGAAAATATCAGGTCGATCGTGCTTCTTCCTTTCCTAAACCCATGCTGTTCTTCACTCAGCTCCTTTTCTATCTTTTCACTTCTACAATTTAATAAAATTCTTTCAAAAATCTTCTCTGTATGACTCACAAGGATTATTCCTCTGTAGTTTTTACAAAGTATTTTATTGCCTTTTTTGAAGATGGGAACAATGTCTCCTCTTCTCCAATCGTCAGGTATTGTACTATTTCTCCACACACTTGATAGTACTCTATACAGCCACTGCTAGGTATTGTCTAGTGGTACCTGTCCCACAAACACAGCACATCATCCACACATCTGAACCAGTACTTAATTTTGCAATTTAATGGCTCTTTCTTTGAGAACGTTTATTCGAAATTGTCCTTGAAAGTTTCAGGTAATGTAGGACTAAGAGGTCAACCTGTAGCTAGGTCATCAGACTGACTATAATATTTGTTTTGAAACTGGAAGTAATTCTGTTTTACTCACATCTGGGTAGCGTCGTTTGTCATGTAATTCTATAGGACTTACTTTGGATTTGTGCAAAAGATATTTTAATATGTTTATAGAACTATCAGTAGGAACATATGTAAATAAACTAGTGACATCGAATGATACTAATTTAGAGCTGAGTGAAATTTGCATGTTTTAAATTTTGTCGATAGGAGCCATAGAATTTTTGATACCAAACTTAGGTTTAAAACTGGTTTTCTTTTCAGTGATACAATCAAACTCTTCCGCTAGTAGTTAATCATTTTAGCTGCTCTTTTGGCATATTTGAGAGCAGGAAGCAGAAACTCCCTGTCAAATAGGGAACACATTAGAATCTGACTCTGGTGCTCTTCAGAGGAGTCGCCCTATGGTTCTGATCTCGAACCACTTCATTGGAAGAATCCTCAGAAAGTGAAGTCCAGCCACCAAAGAAGTGTCTTAAAAACACTCGTTCGATCCTTACATAGGTGTTGCTCCTCTTTCTGGAACTCTTATCAAGCAAGAGTAACTGAGGAGACGGAGAAAATGCGAAGTTCCGTTTAATAAACGCAAGAGCGTTACACAGATGGTCAGCAAACTCCAGGGGCAGACGTGACAAGAAGCGTACGTCACTCTAAGCTCAATGATTAAAATTCTGAGAGTGTACTTCCTATTGTAGTCAACTACGCGTTTCTTCCTCGTACAAATATTTCGCGAAAATCGCATGAAATAAGAGATACTGATACTGAAAATTATAAAGTCGTTCGTCCCACGCACTACTCGCGAATGGAGCACGAAATGGGTGAATCGACAGTGGTTCTCCAAGGACCCTCCAACACGCGCACGAGATGATGGGAAGGATTTACGTTGTAGGAAGTCGCACGTACAGCGGGACGGGAAAAATACCTGAGTCCCTAATGCACAACACTGCCTTTTATATAATTTTTGCCGCTGACTGTCTCTAGTTTTTTTCAACGTCCCGGTTTGTCAAGGTCTGTGATGTAATACTGTGACGTTTTCACATCTGGAAGATTTCTTTGGTGACCGAGCGAGGTGGCGCACTGTTAAAATACGTTACTGGCATTCGGAAGAACAGCAGTTCAAATCCCCATCCGGCCGCTTACATTTTCCGTCGTTCATCTAAATCGACTGAGTCAATACTCAGATAATTTCATAGAAAAGGATTTCCTTGTGCATCCTTCCTATGTTATTGCTGTCGTTCAGTCACCAATGACACCGTAGCCGACGAAACGTAAAACTGTAATCTTTCCTCCTTGCCTGTCAAGAATATGATCGACTTCTTTCTTTGCGCTTTTTTACGCTACGTCGCCAGACCCATACGTGAAACGCATGTCTGTTGTTGTTGTTTGAATTATTCATCTCTTCAGTCCTGGCACACGTCACAGTAGGAACTGTTCTGCTTGCTAGAATAAACTTGAATGCCCTGCGCATAGTACCTAGTAGACAGCTCGAGCTACACACGATATGATGCTGTTAAAAGCGTCCTGGTGCAGGTAGAATTAATAACAATGCAAGAGTTTCCTATTCCTGCGTTGTAGATATCACGCTTCATTGGAGAATATAGCATTTAAATACTTGCTCATTCTGTACCCATAATAAAACGGTAACTTCGAAACGAAGCGAAATTGGACTTGTATCAACAGCGGACAAAAGACTCCATAACAAATGCAGAAACACGTGAATACGATACTCTCATATGAAATATAATTTTGTATTTCGATGGTAATCAGGTACGGACGCCGTTTTAAAAGCTTAAATTGTTATTACGTAGGCCTATACTGACAACGTCTGTAAGATAGTGACTTAAGAACAGACTGTGCATAAACAACAACGCTATACATTTACTTGTGATTACTGATTGTCGCTTTAGTGAAGCAGCTGTCAAAGCGTGCCGTTGGAAAATAGCGCTGATGACAAAAACCAGCGTTTTTCCCAAATGTTGTCTGACTCAGAATGGCAGTGACTTCGCCGAATGTGCATAGTGTCTCATGGGAGGTAACTAATACTTCTTAAAACGCTTCAAGATGTCAAACCACGATTTTGGGACTTAAAGTATGCATATGTTCGGTACTTTAACGTATCGTTAACACGCCCTTTCTAACGCGCCACTGATTTTTTTTTAACGGGACATATTTTGTTTAGTGGTCAGAGTGGCTCTCGTCCGAACGGGCATCCAAGATTTAGTATTGACGCTAAGGGTTGCGAGTCAAAAAAGAAACCCACCCTTGCTGCGTTTTTGGACTTAAAGCAGGCGCTAAACCAAGACCCAAGAGTTGAGTTGTAAAACTCCACGGAGAAAAGTGGGCTTAAGCTAAGCTTTATGTCAGCTGTAAGTAGCCCACACGCAGATTGCAGGAACTGCATGCGAACAGGACATTAGAGAACTACTGAATTCTCCTAGAGGCAAAAAGTCCAAGGCTGTTGTCTCAGTTCACAGTTTTGTAATATACCTTGACCGGATACTGGAGGTAGGTAACAGCAAAGTCAAAAAGCTTTCCGTCGGAAACTATGAGATGAAACCCAATCAATTGACCATCTTGGCTGTTGCAGATGACGTTGTCGTAGTAGCATCTAGTGATCAGAAACGCCTACACGTCAATGTCTACATGAAACAGCTGCAGAAGAAAGGAATGGAGGTAAATGTCGGAGAAACCAAGACCATGATTTTAAGCAAATGAGAAGGAAATCACATCATCAGAGTTGAAGGAAAGGCACTAGAACACCTTTCTTAATTTAAGTAGTTTGGCACTAACATCGGTACAGATGTGAAGATGGAAGAAGAAATTAGGGGAAGAGTCTGGGTCAAAGACATCTGTTTCATGCAATCAACCGGAACTTCCTTAACAAGAGGTATGTTGAAAGAGATATAGCTAGTTCCGTATACAACTAGTTACATCCCGACAATTAGCTATGGATGCGAATTGGTTCAAAATGGTTCAAATGGCTCTGAGCACTATGGGACTTAACATTTGAGGTCATCAGTCACCTAGAACTTAGAACTACTTAAACCTAACTAACCTAAGGACATCACAAATATCCATGGCCGAGGCAAGATTCGAACCTGCGACTGTAGCGGCCGAGCGGTTCCAGACTGTAGCGACTAGAACCGCTCGGCCACTCCGGCCGGCGGATGCGAATTGGATAGCGAGTAAGCGAACAAAAAGTAATTACGGAGCAGCAGAAAAGAGAGACTATTGGAAGATGGAATACAGGACTAGGGGAGCATACGATTCAAAACACAAGCCATTGGAAAAATTTTTTATGCGTAGCCTCTGGAGAAAGCTATCAGAGTGCGACATTGAAGTGGTGTGGACATATCTGGTAAATGTGGAAAGATAGCCCACCAATGTTAAAAAGAGCTAAGGCTACATGTCAGGAAAGGACGAAGACGGCCGAGGACGGCCATTCTTGGCCGTGTGTGTGGGTGGGGTGTGAGGGGGGGGGGGGAGATGGAGATCCTTTGTATCCTCTCCAGTGTATACTAAAGTGACAAAAGTCATGGGATGGTGATACGCGCATATACAGACGGCGCTAGTTTCGCACGCACAACCTATAAAGAGGCAGTACCTTGGCGGGGCTGTTATTTGCACTCAGGTGATTCATGTGGAAAGAGGTCGCACGTGATTATGGTCGCACGACGGGAACTAACAGACTTTGAACGCGAGTTAGTTGTTGGAGCCAGTCCAGTGTTTGGAATTGAAACGTGGACGATAACAGTCAATGTGGTGCTACAGAAGAAAGCTGAAGATCACGTAACTAATGAAGACATACTGAATAGAACGGGGGGGGGGGGAGGGGAGAAATTAGTGGCACAACCTGATTAGAAGACAGGATGGGTTGATAGGACACATTCTGAGACATCAAGGGCTCACCAATTTTGTATTGGGTGGAAGTGTGGAAGGTAAAAATTGTAGAGAGATGAATACACTAAGCAGATTCCAAAGGAGGTAGGTTGCAGAAGTTATTCAGAAATGAAGAGGCTCGCACAAAATAGAGCAGTGTGTAGAGTTGCATCAAACCTGTCTTCGAACTGAAGAAGAAGACGACGACGACAACAACAACAACAACAACAACAACAACAACAACAATAATAATAATAATAATAATCATAATCATAATAATAATAATACATTACAGGCATGCACGGTGGATACAAGCGGAAACAGACTCATAAAAGATGATACCACAAATGCCTGAAGTGATAATTTTGCAACATGAAGTCACCCGAGCAATTAATTCTACGCACAATTGGAAAGCCCCTGGAAAAGATAAAATAGCAAATTTCTGGCTAAAGAAGTTCACCTCAACACATTCACATCTAACTAAATTATTTAACAGTTACATTGCAGACCCATACACATTCCCTGATACACTTACACATGGAATAACTTATCTGAAACCTAAAGATCAAGCAGACACAGTAAACCCAGCTAAATATCGCCCCATAACATGCCTACCAACAATATACAAAATAGTAACTTCAGTCATTACACAGAAATTAATGACACATACAACACAGAACAAAATTATAAATGAAGAACAAAAAGGTTGCTGCAAAGGAGCACGAGGATGTAAAGAGCAACTGGTAATAGATGCAGAGGTGACGTATCAAGCTAAAACTAAACAAAGGTCGCTACACTACGCATACATTGATTACCAAGAAGCTTTTGATAGTGTACCCCACTCATGGTTACTACAAATATTGGAAATATACAAAGTAGATCCTAAATAGATACAGTTCCTAAATATAGTAATGAAAAATTGGAAGACCACACTTAATATCCAAATAAATTCAAATAATATCACATCACAGCCAATACAGATTAAGCGTGGAATATACCAAGGAGACTCATTAAGTTGGTTGGTTGTTTTGGGGAAGCAGACCAGACAGCGTGGTCATCAGTCTCATCGGATTAGGGAAGGATGGGGCAGGAAGTTGGCCGTGCCCTTTCAGAGGAACAATCCCGGCATTTGCCTGGAGTGATTTAGGGAAATCACGGAAAAGCTAAATCAGGATGGCCGGACACGGGACTGAACCGTCGTCCTCCCGAATGCGAGACTCATTAAGTCCTTTCTGGTTGTGCCTTGCTCTGAACCCACTATCCAACATGCTAAACAATACTAATTATGGATACAATATTACTGGAACATACCAACACAAAATCACACATTTGCTATACATGGATGATCTAAAACTACTGGCAGCAACAAATCAACAACTCAGCCAATTACTAAAGATAACAGAAGTATTCAGCAATGATATACACTCCTGGAAATGGAAAAAAAACACATTGACACCGGTGTGTCAGACCCACCATACTTGCTCCGGACACTGCGAGAGGGCTGTACAAGCAATGATCACACGCACGGCACAGCGGACACACCAGGAACCGCGGTGTTGGCCGTCGAATGGCGCTAGCTGCGCAGCATTTGTGCACCGCCGCCGTCAGTGTCAGCCAGTTTGCAGTGGCATACGGAGCTCCATCGCAGTCTTTAACACTGGTAGCATGCCGCGACAGCGTGGACGTGAACCGTATGTGCAGTTGACGGACTTTGAGCGAGGGCGTATAGTGGGCATGCGGGAGGCCGGGTGGACGTACCGCCGAATTGCTCAACACGTGGGGCGTGAGGTCTCCACAGTACATCGATGTTGTCGCCAGTGGTCGGCGGAAGGTGCACGTGCCCGTCGACCTGGGACCGGACCGCAGCGACGCACGGATGCACGCCAAGACCGTAGGATCCTACGCAGTGCCGTAGGGAACCGCACCGCCACTTCCCAGCAAATTAGGGACACTGTTGCTCCTGGGGTATCGGCGAGGACCATTCGCAACCGTCTCCATGAAGCTGGGCTACGGTCCCGCACACCGTTAGGCCGTCTTCCGCTCACGCCCCAACATCGCGCAGCCCGCCTCTAGTGGTGTCGCGACAGGCGTGAATGGAGGGACGAATGGAGACGTGTCGTCTTCAGCGATGAGAGTCGCTTCTGCCTTGGTGCCAATGATGGTCGTATGCGTGTTTGGCGCCGTGCAGGTGAGCGCCACAATCAGGACTGCATACGACCGAGGCACACAGGGCCAACACCCGGCATCATGGTGTGGGGAGCGATCTCCTACACTGGCCGTACACCACTGGTGATCGTCGAGGAGACGCTGAATAGTGCACGGTACATCCAAACCGTCATCGAACCCATCGTTCTACTATTCCTAGACCGGCAAGGGACCTTGATGTTCCAACAGGACAATGCACGTCCGCATGTATCCCGTGCCACCCAACGTGCTCTAGAAGGTGTAAGTCAACTACCCTGGCCAGCAAGATCTCCGGATCTGTCCCCCATTGAGCATGTTTGGGACTGGATGAAGCGTCGTCTCACGCGGTCTGCACGTCCAGCACGAACGCTGGTCCAACTGAGGCGCCAGGTGGAAATGGCATGGCAAGCCGTTCCACAGGACTACATCCAGCATCTCTACGATCGTCTCCATGGGAGAATAGCAGCCTGCATTGCTGCGAAAGGTGGATATACACTGTACTAGTGCCGACATTGTGCATGCTCTGTTGCCTGTGTCTATGTGCCTGTGGTTCTGTCAGTGTGATCATGTGATGTATCTGACCCCAGGAATGTGTCAATAAAGTTTCCCCTTCCTGGGACAATGAATTCACGGTGTTCTTATTTCAATTTCCAGGAGTGTAAATATGGCTTTTGGAACAGACAAATGTAAGAAAAATAGCATAGTGAAGGGAAAACGCACTAAACAAGAAGATTACATATTGGATAACCGCAGCGACCGCATAGAAGCGATGGAAGAAACAGATGCCTATAAATATCTAGGATACAGACAAAAAATAGGAATAGATAATACAAATATTAAAGAAGAACTAAAAGAAAAATATAGACAAAGACTAACAAAAATACTGAAAACAGAATTGACAGCAAGAAACAAGACAAAAGCTATAAATACCTATGCTATACCAATATTGACCTACTTATTTGGAGTAGTGAAATGGAGTAACACAGACCTAGAAGCACTCAATACAATTACACAATCACAATGCCACAAATATAGAATACATCACATACATTCAGCAACAGAAAGATTCACATTAAGCAGAAAGGAAGGAGGAAGGGGATTTATCGACATAAAAAACTTACATTATGGACAGGTAGACAATTTGAGAAAATTCTTTATAGAACGAGCAGAAACTAGCAAAATACACAAAGCAATCACTTATATAAATACATCGGCTACACCATTGCAATTTCATAACCACTTCTACAACCCTTTAGATCACATAACATCAACAGATACGAAGAAAGTAAATTGGAAAAAGAAAACACTACATGGCAAGCACCCGTATCATCTAACACAGCCACACATCGATCAAGACGCATCCAACACATGGCTAAGAAAAGGCAATATATACAGTGAGACGGAAGGATTCATGATTGCAATACAGGATCAAACAATAAACACCAGATATTACAGCAAGCATATTATTAAAGATCCCAATACCACAACAGATAAATGCAGACTTTGCAAACAACAAATAGAAACAGTAGATGACATCACAAGCGGATGTACAATACTAGCAAATACAGAATACCCCAGAAGACATGACAATGTAGCAAAAATAATGTATCAACAACTTGCCATACAACATAAACTAACAAAACAACACTTTCCCACATACAAGTATGCACCACAAAATGTACTGGAGAATGATGAATACAAATCATACTGGAACAGAACCATTATAACAGATAAAACAACACCACATAACAAACCTTACATACTCACCAATAAAAAGAAGAAATTAACACAACTAATCGAAATATCCGTACCAAATACAACAAATATACAGAAGAAAACAGGAGAAAAAATTTAAAAATACGTCCAACTGGCTGAGGAAATCAGACATGTGGCATCAGGATAAAGTTGACATACCAATTATACTATCAACTACAGGAGTCATACCACACAATATCCACCAGTACATCAACGCAATACAGCTACATCCAAACGTATATATACAGCTACAGAAATCTGTAATTATTGATACATGTTCAATTACCCGAAAGTTCCAAAATGTAATGTAACATATACTGTACAGTTAAAAGGAAGTCACGCTTGATGAAAGTCCGCGTCGCTTTCCATTTTTAACCAGACATAACGTCTGAGACAGGAAATAATAATAATAATAATAATAATAATAATAATAATAATAATAATAATGTACTCATCCCAAATGACTCACCGAAGTTGACAGTATAATACCATCTGATCCCTTAGAGAACTCCACCTCAGCTGTTGTAGATTTCACAATACGAGATTACTTTATTATTGTAGTATTCCTTCCGCCCTCGAAGAGCGGCGCCTATATTCACGGGACTTCTATAATCGCATATTTCCTTTTCGGCGGGGCCTCACTGGGACCTGCGTCCTGTGTTGAAGAGGATACTGATTGTATAAATAAAGTAAATCCAAAAATCGAGCAATAAGACTATGACAGCTGAGTTGTCACCAACCAGATAAACTTTTCTAATTCAATAACTATGTCAGAATTTGTGTATATCTTTGCGTGTCACAGAAATAAAAATGCGCTTCTCGTCAGTTCAGTTATACAAAGGAATGAATAAATTTCAGATCAGTGCGACGGTGATCTCTGAGGGAAGGTAGAAATCCACTTGAGACGATGTTGACATCTTCTCGGCTGAGACCTTCGAAAGATTCTCATGTCAGGCAACAAACGCGCGTTCCATTCTTCACGTTGTCACATACACCGCTGGTCGCGTTAGGCTTACTCCTTTTTACTTCGTGAATAAGTCAAGATGTCAAAATGAGGGTTTTTCTAAGTGGTAGTAAGTAGAGGAGCATGGGTAATTTTGTTCCGTGGTTAATACTTGCAACTCTTATATCAATCGAGATATTAAAGCAAGTATGATTTTATTTGTGGAATGACATTTTTTACGGCGCACGAAGTTCTTTAAAATCCGAGCAGAGCGATATAGACGTGATGTTTGGTTTGTGGGGCACTCAACTGGGCTGTCATCAGCGCCCGTACAAACTCCTGATTTTTACACAGTCCAATTTTTACACACAAATCTAGGCACTGACACGGATGATGATGATGATGATGATGATGATGATGATGATGATGATATTGTGTGGACAACATAAACACCCAATTCCCGGGCAGAGAGAATCCCCAACCCGGCCGGGGATCGGACCCGGGACTCCGTGATCCAGAGCGATATAGAGCTTGTTAATGTTGGCGTCCAAACATTTCGCAAAGGTATCTGAGAAGTGTGGTACAACTGAGAGTCAAGGCGGCGCTGTAAGCACAGCCAAGCGGGGTCTCGCGTGTCAGAGGGCGTCGTTGTAAGCGGTAAGAAGACAGTCCGAGGGTACAAAACAAAGAACACTTTCCATTGGAAAGAGCCTACCCAGCAAGAGCAGGGGAAGGCAGCTGCCACCCTCACCCCCGCCCTCGCCCACTTTCTTTTAAAGAGAGAGAAAAAAAATCTTCGCCAACACAACCCCATCCTAGCCACCACACAGACATACGTAACAGTTCAGTATCGCTTTGGACGTGTGAAGGACACTGACTTGTAGCAAGTTTACCCAGAGAGAATTGTGAAATCTCAAAACTATTTCGCCGTTCACGGCTTCTCCTCCTGTAACTGGTGAGCTCCTTTGCTTGTTCACTTCGTTTATAATTGTTTCATCGCTTAGTATTATACTATTATATGTTAATCAATTCGGTGGAGTATAGTACGCGCATTGGATTGATATGTCACTACTAGTTTATTACTGGGTTGTTGCATAAGTTCTTGGCGTTTCTCCACGAGTTCAATAAACACAACGGATACATATAACAGAGACTTTAGTCATCAACAATATTTGCTCCTTCACTGTTTGCAATACTTTTTTCAACAGACTGCCAACGCTGGGATAACTTTTCGATTCCGCGACAGTAGATATAACGTGGTTTTGAGGCGAAGAAATCGTCGAGTCGACTTCGGTGTGCTTTTCCATCCGGAAAGAAAGTTCCTTGAAGGTTGGTCGATAGAGGGAGGAAAAGGTGAAAATTTGGCGGCGCAGGATTACGCGAATAAGGTGAATGCGGAATGAGCTCATGGCCATAACGGTTGTGTGCTAGGCGAGTGGAAAACCGTGGCCTGGTCAGATGAGTCCAGATTTCAGTTGGTAAGCGCTGATGGTACAGTTAGAGTGGTGCAGACCCCGTACAGCCATGGACCCATTTTCTAAACAAGGCACTGTGCAAGCTGGTGGTGTGGGTTGTGTTTACATGGAATGGACTGGGTCCCCTGGTCCAACTGAACCGATCATTAAGTGGAAACGGTTATGTTCGGCTACTTGGAGACCATTGGCATCCATTCATAGACTTCATGTTCCCAAACAACGATGGAATTTTTAAGGATGACAATGCGCCATGTCACTGGGCCACTGTTAATAAATATATATATATATATATATATATATATATATATATATATATATATATATACTCCTGGAAATTGAAATAAGAACACCGTGAATTCATTGTCCCAGGAAGGGGAAACTTTATTGACACATTCCTGGGGTCAGATACATCACATGATCACACTGACAGAACCACAGGCACATAGACACAGGCAACAGAGCATGCACAATGTCGGCACTAGTACAGTGTATATCCACCTTTCGCAGCAATGCAGGCTGCTATTCTCCCATGGAGACGATCGTAGAGATGCTGGATGTAGTCCTGTGGAACGGCTTGCCATGCCATTTCCACCTGGCGCCTCAATTGGACCAGCGTTCGTGCTGCATCCACTCCCAAACATGCTCAATGGGGGACAGATCCGGAGATCTTGCTGGCCAGGGTAGTTGACTTACACCTTCTAGAGCACGTTGGGTGGCACGGGATACATGCGGACGTGCATTGTCCTGTTGGAACAGCAAGTTCCCTTGCCGGTCTAGGAATGGTAGAACGATGGGTTCGATGACGGTTTGGATGTACCGTGCACTATTCAGTGTCCCCTCGACGATCACCAGTGGTGTACGGCCAGTGTAGGAGATCGCTCCCCACACCATGAGGCCGGTTGTTGGCCCTGTGTGCCTCGGTCGTATGCAGTCCTGATTGTGGCGCTCACCTGCACGGCGCCAAACACGCATACGACCATCATTGGCACCAAGGCAGAAGCGACTCTCATCGCTGAAGACGACACGTCTCCATTCGTCCCTCCATTCACGCCTGTCGCGGCACCACTGGAGGCGGGCTGCACGATGTTGGGGCGTGAGCGAAGACGGCCTAACGGTGTGCGGGACCGTAGCCCAGCTTCATGGAGACGGTTGCGAATGGTCCTCGCCGATACCCCAGGAGCAACAGTGTCCCTAATTTGCTGGGAAGTGGCGGTGCGGTCCCCTACGGCACTGCGTAGGATCCTACGGTCTTGGCGTGCATCCGTGCGTCGCTGCGGTCCGGTCCCAGGTCGACGGGCACGTGCACCTTCCGCCGACCACTGGCGACAACATCGATGTACTGTGGAGACCTCACGCCCCACGTGTTGAGCAATTCGGCGGTACGTCCACCCGGCCTCCCGCATGCCCACTATACGCCCTCGCTCAAAGTCCGTCAACTGCACATACGGTTCACGTCCACGCTGTCGCGGCATGCTACCAGTGTTAAAGACTGCGATGGAGCTCCGTATGCCACGGCAAACTGGCTGACACTGACGGCGGCGGTGCACAAATGCTGCGCAGCTAGCGCCATTCGACGGCCAACACCGCGGTTCCTGGTGTGTCCGCTGTGCCGTGCGTGTGATCATTGCTTGTACAGCCCTCTCGCAGTGTCCGGAGCAAGTATGGTGGGTCTGACACACCGGTGTCAATGTGTTCTTTTTTCCATTTCCAGGAGTATATATATATATATATATATATATATATATATATATATATATATATTCGAATGTGTGTGAAATCTTATGGGACTTAACTGCTGAGGTCATCAGTCCCTAAGCTTACACACTACGTAACCTAAATTATCCTAAGGACAAACACACACACACACACACACACACACACACACACACACATGCCCGAGGGAGGACTCGAACCTCCGCCGGACCAACCGCACAGTCCATGACTGTAGCGCCAAAGACCGCGCGGCTATTGTGAAAGACTGGTTTGAAGAATATTCTGGACAGTTCGAGCGAATGGTTTGGTCACCCATATCCCCCGACACGAATCACGTCGAACATTTATTGGACATAATCAAAAGGTCAGTTCGGCACAAAACCCTGCACTGGTAACTCTTTCGCAGTTATGGACTGCTATAGAGGTAGCATGGCTCAGTATTTCTGCAGGACTACCAACGACTTATTGACTCCATGACACACACAGTTTCTGCACCGGCAAAAGGAGGTCCGACACGATATTAGGAGGTATATCCCATGCCTTCTGTCACGTCATTATATGTGTAGGGTGTGTCATCCGAACTGTTCCTTCAAGTGTCATTGGGACCGTTGCGGATACGCAAACAGTTTCCCGCAAGTGATTGTGATACATTTTGCTTCGTGCTCAGTGCGTAAACTTTATATATAGTCATGCATAAGCAACGATATCGTGCCTATGGAACAGTGCGCTTCTTAGCGACGCTGCATGGCTAGGGTTTTATTCTTCTGAGTAATAACACTTTATTATGGCGAGAGGTGAAATGTTCAGCAAAGAGAAATGAGAAAGTTTACTAAATATGCAGGCAACGCTCAGGCCCCACCCAGTTTCTCGAAGTTTACGTCCAAAGCGGGTGGAACTGCTCTGCTGTGGTAGACTTGGGTCTTCTTATTTAACACGGTCTCCACTGTACTAGTTTGGCGAAAAGCACGCGTCAAGAGCAGCAGCAAGCGTCAAATTGCGGTACTCTTATTGTAGAACACGGGAAAGCCGTTAATCATTTTATAGCGTATCAGTAATATGTCGCTAGAATAAGCACAGTATTTCGTGTATCAGAAGGACATTATCCCCGTGTGAAGTTGTCACCACCATCATCCATCTGCAGCAATTGCACCGTTGAAGTGAGAGCAAAGCTAAGCCTTTAATTTGTCATTGTTCGCCTGTCCAGGTCGGACTTCGCTTTGCGCTGTTCCTATACTTCCAGTTGACCTAATAGTCTCTAATTGTCGCCCGCGCGGGCCTCATTTGTACGTTAAGACTAATGTCTGTTTAAATTTAGTTGGTGATAAGGTAAATTAATGTGAACGTCCATGTGGTAAGTGTTCTCGAAGAGATAAAGCAAAGCTGTCATCAACCAGCAAGTTCTTTTGAACAACACGGTGTTTTCCTAATCATACTCCTATTGGTGGTGATACTGTTTTCTTTCTCTAGTATTTGGACTGAGTTACTCAAACGGTAACATAGGGACGTACAGTTTAACGTCGACTCCAAATCACGAGGAAACTTACAATATTTTAGACAGTTTTAGTGTTATCATGCGAAAAATACTGAGTCCTTTTCAACATGTAGAAGTACGTCAGGATACAGTCGTGTGTCATTGATATTTAGAGTGGATTCTTCCTCAGATCACAGATGAAAGGAGGAAACAGATATAATGATATCTGTATAACAGCAGCACGCAAAAAAGTGGAAAGGTAGTCGCACGTAGTAGTGAACAAGACGTTGTGTGCCTACTACGTTAGATGAGCGAATTCTCAGCAATTATTGTCTGCATGCGTGCTGTACCTGATCCTAACGATTTACTGTCGTGACACCAGCGTACACAAATTTTTGAGCACAAAAAGTATTTTGCTCGTTAACAGTGACTGATTCACAATAAAATTAATACAATAAAATACCGGCGATTAAATGAATACTATTACAGATCGGTCACAGAGAGGTCACAGCATTATATTTAATGGTCCGAAGCTGTCATTAATTTAGCAGAAGGATTAAACCATTAAAAATTAATATTTATACATGTACACAGTCAGAAAATGAAAGGAGAGCTTCGTAGCTCTTACACTATTGAAGCAGAGTTAGTTACACTGTCTTAAGAGAAACTTTAGCAAATACAGGGTGAACCGGAACTCCATCCACAAACTTTCAGAGAAGGTAGTATGGACCAAAACAAGAGAAAAATTCTAGTAAACATGGCTCTGAATTGCATACCGTAACAAGTGTAAGCATTTGTTCATCTTCGCTGATGTGAAACTCATCCCTTCTATGAACAAGTGCTCATAGATCTTAAACTATGCATTTTAGAGCCAGTATTTACTGGACATTTTTTCTGATTTTGATTTGTACAACCACATATGAAAGTTTATATATATAGAGGGGGAGAGAGAGAGAGAGAGAGAGAGAGAGAGAGAGAGAGAGAGAGAGAGAGAGAGAGAGAGAGAGAGATGGATTGGGGGGGGAGGGGAGGGGTAGCCAGAATCCAAATTCGCAGTAGCCTGCCCTGCACTGTGTGGCTTGTATTCGCTGCTTACCGCTTACCGAACGCACCACGCAGCCGGAACAACCGGTCGCCTGTTTGTTATCTTAGAGAGGCTATCGCAGAAGCGCCGTCTGACTCATTGCGTTTACATTTTCTGCTCTAATTTTCTTGACTTGCTGACCTCGAAGATTGTTTCATTCGTCTGATGTCATTAGCTAACAATGTAGAATACCGACTGCGTCATAACGCGAAAACTGTCCTCTCGTGGTACAATAATGCCAATGAACTCTGCACGCGAATGTTAATACCGTGAAGTGTTCCTTGTTAACAGTCTTACTGTAGTAGGTACTGATTTTAATGCTGTACTGCACTAGCTACGGAGCTGAAATGCCCAAACAAGAGGAAAAATAAGGCAAATGAGTTATTTTTAAGCTTATCTCTATAATTATGGCAGATATTATCGAAAAACTCATACAAAAACGCGAGGGTTAGTCATAAAGTTTTAATCACCAGCTGGAAAAATACTTAAAAAAATAATCTGCGATACTCTGGCAGGGTATTAAAAGGTGTATCAGGATTGCAGACTTGTACCTGCTAGCAAACAGAGAAGTAGTAGGTATCTCTATTTTCCCTAGGGGATTATGAATAATTACCCGTTTCTAATTGTACTTTTACACAAAAAATGAACAGTAAACAGTTTAGACAAGAAGAGAATAGAGGCACTTGATATGTGTTAATACAGAAGAATAATGAAGATTATGGGGATAGATTACGTAATTAATGAGGAAGTACTGACTGGAATTGGGGAGACAAGAAATTATTGGCTCAGCTTGACAAAATGAAGGGATCGCTCGGTTGGCCAAATTCTGAGACATCAAGGGATCACTAGTTTAGTACTGAAGGGAAGTGTGGGTCTAACAATTGTAGAGGAAGACCAAGAGATGAATACAGTAAGCAGATTCAGAAGGATGTAGTTTTGCAGTAGTTATTTGGAGGTGAAGAGGCTTGCTCAAGATATATTAGCATGGAAAGCTGCACCAAAGCTCTTTTCGGACTGAAGGCCACATCATCAACACAAAAAAACCATGAATATGTAAAGCCAAAAAACACTAACGACATTGCTATGACGTCTTGTCATACAGCATATGAAAGTGGAAAAAACGTCCTTCTACAAATGATCCCCTCGTGAAGTTGGTTTGATTGGCATACTGTAGAAACTGTGTTTTCCCCTTGACTGTTATCAGCTTAAATAACCGAGGATATTGCACTGTAGCTAGCAAAGACTAAACGAGCTACCGAAATTACCATCTAAGGTAGTAATACTTCATCACATCATCGTAAGCAGCAGGAGCAGGGCCACTTGGCACTCCGTGTTGGATAAAAGTATTCTCTGAACTTCTCTATACATTTCGGCATTCAGCTGTACACATCGACTATACTCTTGTGTGTTTTCTAATGTCATATACCCAACTTTCATAAAGTAATTGTCTCAGAGTTTGTGCACCGTGGGAGATGGTGTAGGAGGATTGTGGTTCAGATCGCTCCCCGGTCATTCGGATTTAGGTTTTCCATTCTTCCCATAGCAGCCTAAGGCAAATAATTGCACAGTTCTTTTGGAAAGAACTTGGTCGATTTTCTTCCCAGTGTTTTCCCAATCCGAGCTCGTGCTCCGTCTCTGATGACGTTATGGTCGACGGTCTGTAGTTGTTGTCTTTGGTCTGACTAAAATCCATTTACGTGGCTGCATGTCCCACCCGCCACGATTTCATTTCCATTGCGGTCAGAAATAGGCGTTTCCCTCCACTCTTGTCCCTGACCCATTTGTTTATTATCTCGTCTCTCCATTGTTGTTGTTGTGGTCTTCAGTCCTGAGACTGGTTTGATGCAGCTCTCCATGCTACTCTATCCTGTGCAAGCTTCTTCATCTCCCAGTACCTACTGCAACCTACATCCTTCTGAATCTGCTTAGTGTATTCATCTCTTGCTCTCCCCCTACGATTTTTACCCTCCACGCTGCCCTCCAATACTAAATTGGTGATCCCTTGATGCCTCAGAACATGTCCTACTAACCGATCCCTTCTTCTGGTCAAGTTGTGCCACAAACTTCTCTTCTCCCCAATCCTATTCAATACTTCCTCATTAGTTATGAGATCTACCCATCTAATCTTCAGCATTCTTCTGTAGCACCACATTTCAAAAGCTTCTATTCTATTCTTGTCCAAACTATTTACCGTCCATGTTTCACTTCCATACCTGGCTACACTCCATACAAATACTTTCAGAAATGACATCCTGACACTTAAATCTATACTCGATGTTAACAAATTCCTCTTCTTCAAAAACGCTTTCCTTGCCATTGCCAGTCTACATTTTATATCCTCTCTACTTCGACCATCATCAGTTATTTTGCTCCCCAAATAGCAAAACTCCTTTACTACTTTAAGTGTCTCATTTCCTAAACTAATTCCCTCAGCATCACCCGACTTAATTTGACTACATTCCATTATCTTCGTTTTGCTTTTGTTGATATTCATCTTATATCCTCCTTTCAAGACACTGTCCATTCCGTTAAACTGCACTTCCAGGTCCTTTGCTGTCTCCGACAGAATTACAATGTCATCGGCAAACCTCAAGGTTTTTATTTCTTCTCCATGGATTTTAATACCTACTCCGAATTTTTCTTTTGTTTCCTTTACTGCTTGCTCGATATACAGATTGAATAACATCGGGGAGAGGCTACAACCCTGTCTTACTCCCTTCCCAACCACTGCTTCCCTTTCATGTCCCTCGACTCTTATAACTGCCATCTGGTTTCTGTACAAATTGTAAATAGCCTGTCGCTCCCTGTATTTTACCCCTGCCACCTTTAGAATTTGAAAGAGAATATTCCAGTCAACATTGTCAAAAGCTTTCTCTAAGTCTACAAATGCTAGAAATGTAGGTTTGCCTTTCCTTAATCTTTCTTCTAAGATAAGTCGTAAGGTCAGTATCGCCTCACGTGTTCCAGTATTTCTACGGAATCCAAACTGATCTTCCCCGAGGTCGGCTTCTACTAGTTTTTCCATTCGTCTGTAAAGAATTCGTGTTAGTATTTTGCAGCTGTGACTTATTAAACTGATTGTTCGGTAATTTTCACATCTGTCAACACCTGCTTTCTTTGGAATTGGAATTATTATATTCTTCTTGAAGTCTGAGGGTATTTCGCCTGTTTCATACATCTTGCTCACCAGATGGTAGAGTTTTGTCAGGTCTGGCTCTCCCAAGGCCGTCAGTAGTTCCAATGGAATGTTGTCTACTCCGGGGGCCTTGTTTCGACTCAGGTCTTTCAGTGCTCTGTCAAACTCTTCACGCAGTATCGTATCTCCCATTTCATCTTCATCTACATCCTCTTCCATTTCCATAATATTGTCCTCAAGTACATCGCCCTTGTATAGACCCTCTATATACTCCTTCCATCTTTCTGCTTTCCCTTCTTTGCTTAGAACTGGGTTTCCATCTGAGCTCTTGATGTTCATACAAGTGGTTCTCTTATCTCCAAAGGTCTCTTTAATTTTCCTGTAGGCAGCATCTATCTTACCCATAGTGAAATAAGCCTCTACATCCTTACATTTGCCCTCTAGCCATGCCTGCTTAGCCATTTTGCACTTCCTGTCGATCTCATTTTTGAGACGTTTGTATTCCTTTTTGCCTGCTTCATTAACTGCATTTTTATATTTTCTCCTTTCATCAATTAAATTCAATATTTCTTCTGTTACCCAAGGATTTCTACTAGTCCTCGTCTTTTTACCTACTTGATCCTCTGCTGCCTTCACTACTTCATCCCTCAAAGCTACCCATTCTTCTTCTACTGTATTTCTTTCCCCCATTCCTGTCAATTGTTCCCTTATGCTCTCCCTAAAACTCTGTACAACCTCTGGTTCTTTCAGTTTATCCAGGTCACATCTCCTTAAATTCCCACCTTTTTGCAGTTTCTTCAGTTTTAATCTACAGGTCATAACCAATAGATTGTGGTCAGAGTCCACATCTGCCCCTGGAAATGTCTTACAATTTAAAACCTGGTTCCTAAATCTCTGTCTTACCATTATATAATCTATCTGATACCTTTTAGTATCTCCAGGGTTCTTCCATGTATACAACCTTCTATCATGATTCTTAAACCAAGTGTTAGCTATAATTAAGTTGTGCTCTGTGCAAAATTCTACCAGGCGGCTTCCTCTTTCATTTCTTAGCCCCAATCCATATTCACCTACTACGTTTCCTTCTCTCCCTTTTCCTACACTCGAATTCCAGTCACCCATGACTATCAAATTTTCGTCTCCCTTCACTATCTGAATAATTTCTTTTATATCATCATACATTTCTTCAATTTCTTCGTCATCTGCAGAGCTAGTTGGCATATAAACTTGTACTACTGTAGTAGGCGTGGGCTTCGTGTCTATCTTGGCCACAATAATGCGTTCACTATGCTGTTTGTAGTAGCTCACCCGCTCTCCTATTTTCCTATTCATTATTAAACCTACTCCTGCATTGCCCCTATTTGACTTTGTGTTTATAACCCTGTAGTCACCTGACCAGAAGTTTTGTTCCTCCTGCCACCGAACTTCACTAATTCCCACTATATCTAACTTTAACCTATCAATTTCCCTTTTTAAATTTTCTAACCTACCTGCCCGATTAAGGGTATACTGTGAGCGTGGGGTTGCTATTCTGTCATTCTGCGCAACGGATTAATCTGAGATGTACCCTTTACCCTGTGGCTCCTGCAAGATGCAATTTCCACCCCCTCACTACTACAGAAGTCAGACAGACGCTCCTAACGTTCTAAAGAGAAATGCCTGAAAAACTTTCAGCAATAAATATCTTCTGGAGTCGTCCGCTATAAGGAAATGAACAAATTCACAAAATTTCTTACGTAACTAGTAGGGTACTTGGGTACTGGAGTAGTGCTAGTTGGTGTAAGAAAAACATGAAACTAACGAAAATTATTATTTATTTTGCAAGAATTCTGAGCAATCACAATGGCACTTTTGGTTATGAACTTAACACGTTATTTCCTGATTCTTTTCAGAATGTGAAGTTACCTCTCAAGGATAGGATTCGCTAATGAAATTTCTATACAAAGTTTAAGATTGTTATTGACTTGGCAAAATGGTTGAGAGCCGTGCCTACTCAACTTGAATAATTATCCGTTAGAATGTAGCTAGGTACGGTCGAGGCTGTCGCATGTGAAATGCAGTGAAGTGTACTGTTGTGGAGGAAATATGGGGCTTGCAATAGCTGTAGCGCACAATACCTAAGCTGCGGTGACTGCTGTCTGTGCCGCTCGCTGCTGACTAATGAGATAACTCTCATTCTATCTGGATTGACCTTCGCCAATCAAACTCTCCCTACGCCTTGATGAAGTCAAGTACTCCTATTCGCCCCTAGTCAAACTATTGGTGTGGTAAACCGGTCAGATAACCAGTCCACCGCAATGCCACTCAAAATTCGCTCGCAGGCGTTTAACTATAACTCTATCCATTCACACCACACAATAAGTGTGTCAGCCAACACAATGAACAACACTTAATCGCAAGGACTCAATATAGAGTCGCACTTTGATTCGCTCTTGACAGAGGTGCTCTCCCAGTGAAGTACTGAGAAGAGACTTGTTCCTCGCTCTTTGAGTACACGTACGAGCGCACACGCTCTCGTTACGTGTTCTCGCTCCAAGAGCGACAACGGAGTGGCCCCTCTCCACGCCAGACGTGAAGGGTATATCTTTCGGTCTCTTCCATTACTCGTTCAGCTCAAGGCGTCAGAAATATCGTCTGCCAATAAACATTGCTCTTCTAAAATGGAAGAATGACGTTTCGTTTAAGGCGACCAATCCGGAAATCCGTAGCATTGGCGTTTGCTGTCTCCCTGTGAAAATCTCTGAAACTGCATGCTATGTGAAAAGAATGCGTAGGCTGGCCGCTCCCACACAATGTAGCGGATTTGCTTTTAAGCCGAACATGGGGTCGTTCCTCCTTTCCCTCGGGCACACGCTGTCCGCTCCATGGGCGGTCACCGGCCGACATAGATAGGCTGGGTCATCCTCTGAAGGGACCGGCATCCCGTTGTGTGGTTTCTCTCCCGAACTAAAAGTAAGCCCCTGTGACTGTCGTGTCTTGAATGTGTGTGTGTACGCCAGCCTTGAGTATTTCAACCACAATGTGCTTACTTGTTATTTGCATATCGTTTACATGAAATCATACAACAATGATTTTATCTTATCGAGTTTCGGTTCGAATGAAGCGTCTTGATGTGCGGAATATGATTGTGAGGGCGGAATATGTAAGCAATGAAGGTCAGGAGACCACGACGTCTTACAATACAGACATAGCAAACGCCGTTCACTCATGGCCCAAGTGCCTATCTGGGGACAGGTCTGTTGATTGCAATGAACAGAACAATTGTGGAACATCTGGGAGGCCATATTGAGAAACGTCAGCTAATGTCCACAGGGATTATCCTCCTCGAAGAACACTGAACTGCTCAGCATTCCCTCAACGAACACCGAGGGTGTTCTGTTATAGTGTGCTGTGCTTGCCATGTCCGTCGCTGCCTGCTACAACCATGGTCTGAGCGGCACTCAAAAGCCATCACTAATGCGAATCTATTCTCATCACTAAGTACGATTTGGCTCCATTGATTCCTCAAGTTGCGTCTTTCGCTACACCATCGGATGCGGGACACACGGTGGTGAGGTGTGTCTTATCATGGCGACCACCACCGTTGCTTCTAACCCAATTTGTAGCACAAAGAGGTTAGAATAAAGGGAGACGGCGTTACTCATGCTGGATGAAGCCAGAGGCAGTGGCAGTCCGTCATCTCGGAGAGGCCAAGACGAAGATTTCTCAGTTGAAATTGTGTGTGAAAATTTCCGTCTCTACTTGAAGTCATTGAATTGGCAATCATTTCTGAGTATGTATCGAGGTACAACTTTCGTTCGCGGAGAAATACTCATTACCAGACAATTGTTGATCCGAAATATAATTAGTTAAGAATGGACTACAGCACGGCGAAACTATCGGTAGGCATAATTTAAGTCTAACTATTAGCTTTAGTAATTCACAGTACAGGCGGCACGATATCCTTCAGATTTTTTCCGTGCCAACATGTAAGATTTTCAGAATAGAAGCACTGAAAGGACGCTTTTCAGTCAGAGGAACACAACATTCTATGAAAATTATTCGTCGACCTTCTGAGCTTTTAAGCACAACGAAAAACTTGTACTTGATGTCAGGTCAAGCCTTTGTCTTTCAAACGCTTCTTCTTCTACTTCTTAGAACGTTTTTTATCTGTACCAGGAATTCTAAGAGTTTCGAAAATACTTCAGTTTTAATACTGTAAATGTGACGTGAAGTCGTGCAGGAGACAGGCGACCATTATCAAGATAATCAGGTATTGCTCATATGCCGCCTTTCAGAACTTATCCGTCGTCAGATATCCAGGAGCGATTACTGCACGTAGATGTGGCTTTTCAAGTTATATGTGAAACAAACATTCGCAGACAAGTCTGATGTTTGATACCTGCTATTTCGACCCAGGCAACCTGAATGCAGAACTACTGATTGTTTTAATTTTGAGTATGACGTCAGGTAACAAATGCCAAAAGAAATATTTTTTCTTGTGATATAATTACAAATTAAGTTTCCGAATTTTTTTTCCTTTGCATGTACTGTGAAAATTTGCTGCTTGCCAAATTTCATGATTCTAGGTCAACGGGAAGTACCCTACGGGTTTTTATGAGTGAGTTTGCGAGTGTCGAAATAATTTAACAGGCAGACGGACGGACAACAGTGATCCTATAAGGGTACCGTTTTCACCGATTTGAGTAGGGAATCATAAAAAATGGTTCAAATGGCTTTGAGCACTATGGGACTTAACAGCTATGGTCATCAGTCCCCTAGAACTTAGAACTACTTAAACTTAACTAACCTAGGGACATCAAACAGCACCCAGTCGTCACGAGGCAAAGAAAACCCCTGACCACGCCGGGAATCGAACCCGGGAACCCGGGCGCGGGAAGCGAGAACGCTACCGAGGGAATCATAAAACACAATAAAGTAACACAAAATAATAATAAAATTCTGCAAGACGCTGCTGATTTTCTGTTAGACAGATGCTAAGCTCCAGAATTTCTCTGTCTTGATGACCTTATCACTTGCTGCATATAGGTCTTGTGTGGTGCAAGGATCGGGCAGGTTTCTGCAAAACCTGCAGGTGACCACGCTCACAGAACTCGTCTTCTTTCATGATGCCTCACTTACCGAGGTTCGTCTTGCATAATGACACTCCTGTCCTCAGTCGGTTTAGTGCCTTCCATCTCACCTAAGGCAGATGAATTACAGCGGCACTTTCCTGTTTGACGTTCTTTCGGTTAGTAAATTCCGCCATACCTTCGTTCAGACTTTTAAAGCGTGACATTCTCCAACGTTTCGTTGAAATGTTCCACCACTACTACGCCTGAGGCAGGTGGTGTATAAAAGTACTCTGATACCATGTTTGATTCGCTTTTAATCTTTACCTTCACCGAAATTATTTCTAATTCCAAATTTACGCCAACCTCACTAAATATCGTACGTTTCTTTTAGTGCCCATCCGTTTTGGACAATGGCAAACATCCTGTCTAAATCGTTTGTACTTGCTCGAAGTAGTTCCTCACTTGTGTATGAAGTCCATGTCCAAGTTTCCTAGCCAAGATCATCTTCTTTTCCTCGTCCTCTTACACCAGGTATTGTTCCTTGCATAATGTTCTGCAGCAGTTTACATCTGTCTGCTTCTTCATTACGTGGTCGAGATGATATAGTTTTCTGGATTTTACTGTATTTAGGTATCCTTTTCCTTTCCCGTTTTGCCGAGATTGTCGTCGTTAGTAATTTAATCTCTACAAGGCACTCGTAGCGTACTCCTTTATAGCCACGTCTCAAATACATGAAATCGTTTGTCCGTCGTCTCGGTCAAAGCTCCATAGAAAAAGATGGGAAATATGCACCAACGTTGAAATATTGTTATTCGATTGGAGAGGTGATGGTTATTGAATACAATAAACCTTTTAGAAAACGCAACTTTATCTTTTCCAATTCGGACTTTAATTTGTGGGAGTTATCCCGAAAGAATGTTAATGTTAGTTCCCAGATAAGTATATTTGTTTACTCGTTAAGTTCACCATTAATGTTTGAAAGTTTGATATGTCCTCCTTGCTGATGACTATTAATTTTGTTTTACTTACGTAATTTCTGGGCCATAACACTCACTACTTTCGTTGATTCGGGTTACAACGCGTTGAAGACTATTTAAGGTATCAGCAAATATTTGCAGCATCATCAGCGTAGCGGATATTGTTTACTCCTCTTCATTCCAGACGATTCCTTCTTCGACATTTTCAATGTCTTCTTTGAAGATATATTCCGAATAAAGATTGTATGTACGTGGCGACAAAATTCAGCCCCGTCTCAGTTCTCTGCATGTATTTAAAAGTCAGATTTCTCATCTTCTACTTTCACAGTAGCGTATTGATTCCAGTGTAGACTAATTATAATCCGGAGGCCTTTGCATCCATCCCATTGTTTTCATTACCTCGACCATCTTGTAACGTTGCACTATATCAAAAGGCTTTATGCCAATGATTAAAACAGGCATATACGTCGCGGTACTTTTCTCTACACCTGTGGAATGACATTTGAATGTGGAATGGAACCTCAAGAGTACCGACATCATTTCTGTTCATCATAATATCGACGGCTACAAATATGCTTCCACCACCGGCGTCCAGCCTATCTTTGCGATATACATTCCAATCGGAATTTAAAATTTTGTTGGTATTCATTCTGGTCTGAGACAGCTTTGTGTTCATAATACACTATTGTCGGGACGTTGTAACCATTTATAAACGAGATGAGTTTTGAATCTTTTCCAGTTGGCAAATACGGTGTTAACATTTATTTCTCCGATCTGCAATGACGAATGATAGATATTCTATGTTACAAATAATGATGATGGTCTCTCCTCTCCGAAATCAATATGCAGTTTTTTATGAGGCCAATGAAGGATTCTTAAAAAAAAATTTAAGAAAAAAGTTGCGCACCACATGACTGTACTCTGCTACGCTAGTAGCCGCTTCCTGGATGCAATGCACGCATCGCCTATTAAAGCGATCATGCAATTCTCCTGTCGATAGCGGAGGTAGAAATATCCAAGATCGTTACAGAATCGCCTTAGCCTCTCGTATCAGCCCTCGACTCATTTCCATATAAGAAAATCGCGATCAGTTCTCGGACATCCATAATGTGCTCACTCACAGTATTTGCAGATGAACATACCACAAGCAAGAGCAGTCAGCAACCAGGATAGATATGAAAAAGAACTGAACAAGATTCGGCACTTCACAGAAAACCGTGGGGAGCTCCCGGAGTGATAGTGAAAACATGTTGTTCAATGCTCCTGTCTTTGTCTGGAATGCTTCTCTCTTCGATGCTGCAATTCCTCGACCTAATACCTTTTGAGACGCGATGATGCGACACTTGTTGTAAGTACAATGGAGTGGCAAACTCATATTCCAGATGTTAAATTAATTATCTGCTTCTGGATTGATCGCGAGACTAAGGTTAATTGTTTATTCACGTCAACTCCCCGTAGACTAAAATCAATCCAGCCGCCACAGAACACACTGGATCGAACTTTATAAACCCGCCTACACTTCCTACCATTCATTACGTAATCTCCTTTTCTGTTCCGTAAATAACTATCGCCACTATATTCTTACATAATGGCTATTTTTTAGCAGTGTACGAACGATTACCTTGCCTTTCCTCGACATGCAAACGAAGCTACTATAACACTAAAAATTCAAACGCTGGAAGGTGAAATAAATACTCGGGTGAGCGTGAGTCTCACTTCATTTGAGTAAATTGATAATGAAATAATCGCAAAACAGTAGCGTCTGATAGTTGTGTTCTCTCGCGAACGATGACCAGACGAAGAGTGAGGGAGATTATTGTCTCAATAATCCTTTACCAAATGTGGTAAGTAATTGATATTGCTTCTTGCAGTCTTCAAGGGAAAAATTTTGACTTTTGTTACAGATCTCTCTAAAACGCAAATTCTGTAACCTGCTGTCCATGTAGATCAAATCGTTAGCTTTATTAAGTGCACACATTGAAACAGAGACTGCAACTCGCACAACGTCTTCACATTTTTGTCCGAGACGAATTGTACCAGAAATAAATTGGATGTAAGTGCAATCCCCCGGTCCCAACCAATGTTTTCAGGAGTTTCCTTTGGCTAAAAGGCAAATTATGGAAGTGAAAATCTCTCCGAAGTATTCCCAGTTTGGAATCCCGTGTCACAAATCGCAACACGCCTGATCTTGGCTGATAAAACGTAGTGGACTTCTCAGTGGGTCAGTTTTCGAACAGCGCGCTCCATCTTTAGGATACAGACGGCAAACTTCAGTATGCGCCTGCACCAGCAGACGCTTCTGCTGTATGGATGTTCCCTTAACCTCCCATACACGCTCTCAGCAAACATTATTCGTTCAAGCTGTGGTTGGGGCACTACACGTAACCATCTTTCGGCTAAATCCACTGTAAAATTTCACCACAAATTTCGTGGGATCCATTTCATTCCATCGTTCACCACTGAATCTCCGATCCGCTCGGAATCTCTTTTCTCTACCCGTACTCTTCTTGTCCTCCAAGAAATACTGCCGTAACAGTACTAAGGTTTAGCTCCTCTCTAACATCGAATCGCAACGAAACAAGGTCTCTGTCACAGCTCACTTTTGGATCTGCATTGTTAATCTGTAGTACTATTCCATTACGAGGCAGTGTACGCCTCTGAACTGTGCTAAACTCTGACGTCAAACATAAAAGACAACTTGGTACAGATCGTTACGTGCCGTTGATATCACAAGATAACCTTACAGTTTCGTCAACTATACACGATGCAGTATCTCTTTACTGTATGTGTGGGGCTGTTTTAAGTGAAATGGGTATATGAAGCTGAACGCAATAAAAATAGCTGCCAAATTTCGATTTATGCGAAGAATCCCAAGTCGTCTAAAAACCCCTGTTCCATCGATTCTTGGGTATTGTTCGTTGGTCTGAGACCCTTTCGAAATTGGAGTAACGGAGTAGGGGCAGAAGGGCCGAAGGGAACGTGAGCAAATCGCCAAAAATTTGTTGCGGGGCATGTGACGCGGAAGCCGGAGAGCGTTCCTTACTCATACAATTCCGAGACAGGTAAGTAGTATCTCCAATTGCAAATACACTGTTTGTTCCTTACAAGCAGCTTCTAATCAGATTGCATGTCTGCGGTATATCTTCTCGGCTACGCAGCTCGATTCGTGGTTCACTGTAAGATACGTGACAGCAAGTGCGAGGGTGTGCTGGAAAGTAATGCGTCCCAATATTTTTATTCTGTTCTCAATACCGGTTGAGGGATTATGTGTCTCCATAATACCTGATCGCCATACCTGCTCTGATGACGCAGATTCCAACCCTCTGCCGCTAGGCTAATACGCTACTGGCCATTAAAATAGCTACACCACGAAGGTGACGTGCTACAGACGCGAAATTTAACCGACAGGAAGAAGCTGCTGTGATATGCAAATGATTCACACAAGGTTGGCGCCGGTGGCGACACCTACAACGTGCTGACATGAGGAAAGTTTCCAATCGATTTCTCATACACAAACAGCAGTTGACCGGCGTTGCCTGGTGAAACGTTGTTGTGATGCCTCCTGTAAGGAGGAAAAATGCGTACCATCACGTTACCGACTTTGATAAAGGTCGGATTGTAGCCTATCGCGATTGCGGTTTATCGTATCGCGACATTGCCGCTCACGTTGGTCGAGATCCAATGACTGTTAGCAGAATATGGAATCGGTGGATTCAGGAGGGTAATACGGAACGCCGTCTGGATCCCGACGCCCTCGTATCACTAGCAGTCGAGATGACAGGCATCTTATCGGGATGGCTGTAACGGATCGAGCAGCCACGTCTCGATTCCCCGAGTCAACATATGGGGACGTTTGCAAGACGACAACCATCTGCACGAACAGTTCGACGACGTTTGCAGGAGCATGGACTATCAGCTCGGAGGCCATGGCAGCGGTTACCCTTGACGCTGCATCACAGACAGGAGAGTCTGCGATGGTGTAGTCAACGACGAACCTGGGTGCACGAAAGGCAAAACGTCATTTTTCCGATGAATCCAGGTTATGTTTACACCATCGTGATGGTCGCATCCGTGTTTGGCGACATCGCGGTGAACGCACATTGGAAGTGCGTATTCGTCATCGCCATACTGGCGTATCACCCGGCGTGATGGTATGGGGTGCCATTGGTTACACGTCTCGGTCACCTCTTGTTCGCATTGACGGCACTTTGAACAATGGACGTTACATTTCAGATGTGTTACTACCCGTGCCTCTACCCTTCATTCGATCCCCGCGAAACCCTACATTTCAGCAGGATAATGCACGACCGCATGTTGCAGGTCCTGTACGGGCCTTTCTGGATACATAAAATGTTCGACTGCTGCCCTGGCCAGCACATTCTCCAGATGTCTCACCAATTGAAAACGTCTGGTCAGTGGTGGCCAAGCAACTGGCTCGTCACAATACGCCAGTCACTACTCTTGATGAACTGTGGTATCGTGTTGAAGCTGCATTGGCAGCTGTACCTGTACACGACATCCAAGCTCTGTTTGACTAAATGCCCAGGCGTATCAAGACCGTTATTACGGCCAGAGGTGGTTGTTCTGGGTACTGATTTCTCAGGATCTATGCACCCAAATTGCGTGAAAATGTAATCACATGTCAGTTCTAGGATAATATATTTGTCGAATGAGTACCCGTTTATCATATGCATTTGTTCTTGGTGTAGCAATTTTAATGGCCAGTAGTGTAATAGTAGCGTGCAACGTGGTGTTAAACGTAATGATGTCGGTGCGTGAGAAACATCGTCCTGCAATCTAGTTTGTAGCCGCAGAAAACGTGCTCCCAGTTGAAATCTTTAGAAGAACGGAAGCGTATTACGGTGGTGATTGTATACGTCAGCAATGTGCGACGTTGGGTTGTTAAGAGTTCGGAATGAAGAAACCGGTGGTGCTGACCTCAAAGTGTGCGAAAGAGGACCGAGTGGATGACCGCTTACGGCAACCAAAGAGACTCGCCGGAATCGGGTTGATGAACGTATCAGAAAAAATCGTCGGATAACACAGGCGGAAGGTGTGAGCGTGTACAGGCCGTCAGCGGCACAGAAAACTGTGCACACGTTGGATGCCTCGAATGCCCTCTCCTGACAAGACACAGAGGGGATTGGACATCTGTCAAGCATATCTTTTGCGGTTTGGGTATCAGGGGAATGGGATCTTTACCAATGTTGTGACAGATGATGGTAAGTGAGTTTACCGTTTTAACTGCGAAAACAAGAAAGCATTAGCCGGCCAGTGTGGCCGAGCGGTTCTACGCGCTTAAGTCTGGAACCGCACGACCGCTACGGTCGCAGGTTCGAATCCTGCCTCGGGCATGGATGTGTGTGATGTTCTTAGGTTAGTTAGGTTTAAGTAGTTCTAAGTTCTAGGGGACTGATGACCTCAGATCTTAAGTCCCATAGTGCTCAGAGCCAAAAAAGCATTAGTGGAGTTTCGCCATGAACGATCACTGACTCCTAAAAAAGTTTAAGGCTATGCCACCAGCAGGAAATGTCATACTCACAGTGTTCTGGGATGTTGAAGATGTGGTGGATTTAGAATTCGTGCCTGAAGGCACCACCGTAAGGTCTGCAAGGTACAGCGGGACCGTCAGAAAAATTGAAGCCGAATTTAAGGAGTTCGTCCACACGTGGAACACTCTCCTCTTCAGCATGGCAGTGCCAGACCATTCACGAGCGCTGCAACATCTGTACACCTTTGACACTCCAAAGGTCAACAGTCTCGCTCCCATTATACGCGGACGACACCGCGCTGTATACCGTAAGCGCGAATGCGAACCTTATGCGCCGCCGCCTGCAGACGGCATGTGACGCTCTAGGCACGTGGGCCACAAAGTGGCGCCTCACATACAATGCCGGCAAAAGTCAGGCAATCATCTTCACGAGGAAAAAGATCCCCGTCGACCTACAGCCGGTGCGGATCATGGGAGGCCACATCCCATGGTCCCGCACTGCAAAGTACTTCGGGGTGACCCTCGACCCGCGTGGGGGCCACACATAAGGGATATTAGAGGGAAAGCCTATGGAAGATAGAGAATACTTTACCCGATCTTGAACCCGAAGTCAACCCTACCCAAATGCTGCGGTATTACGCTGTTTCTCGCCCTTATAAGGCCGGTAATGGAGTATGCGGCAGTCGTGTGGGGCAATGCGGCAGATTGCCACATCCGAAGATTGCAGGGCCTCCAGGGTAGAACCCTTAGGATGATCATGAAACTCCCGCGTGCATTCCCAACTAGATCCCTGCCAGTGTCCCTGCACTCTCACTGAATGGAGCAGTTTGTACTGACTCCGACGCCATTGCAAACCGCTTAGCAGAGCATTTTGCTATGAGTTCCGCTTCTGCGAATTACCCCCAGGCCTTCCGCTCCATTAAAGAGCGGATGGAACGTCGGAGCCTTTCTTTTCGCACCAACGCTTCTGAACCCTACAACGCTCCATTCAGTGAGTGGGAATTTCAGAGTGCCCTTGCCGCTTGCCCTGATACCGTTCCCGGGCCAGATCGCATCCACTGTCAGATGCTGAAACACCTTTCAGTGGACTGCAAGCGACGCCTCCTCGACCTTTACAACCGTCTCTGGGTCGAGGGTGAGTTTCCGTCGCAATGGCGGGAAAGTATTGTCATCCCCATTTTGAAACCTGGAAAGAACCCTCTGGAGGTGGACAGCTACCGTCCCATTAGTCTCACCAACGTTCTTTGCAAGTTGCTTGAACGGATGGTGAGCCGGCGCTTAAATTGGGTGCTGGAGTCTCGGGGCCTTCTGGCTCCGTCTCAGGGTGGGTTCCGTAAAGGCCGCTCCGCCACCGACAATCTGGTGAGCCTTGAGTCGGCCATCCGTACAGCCTTTGCCCGCCGTCAGCACCTGGTCGCTGTCTTTTTCGACATGCGGAAGGCGTACGATACGACATGGCGTCATCACATCCTTTCTACGCTTCATGGATGGGGTCTTCGGGGCCCTCTGCCGATCTTTATCAGAAATTTTCTGTCGTATCGTACCTTCCACGTGCAAGTCGCGGCCTCGTATAGTTCCTCCCTCGTCCAGGAGAACGGGGTACCCCAGGGCTCTGTCCTCAGTGTCTGCCTGTTTTTAATTGCAATAAACGGTCTCGCTGCGGCAGTAGGAAATTCTGTCTCCGCTTCCCTGTATGCTGACGACTTCTGTCTTTACTATAGTTCTATTAGCATTGCAGCAGCTGAACGTCAGCTACAGGGCGCAATCCGCAAGGCGCAGTCTTGGGCTGTAGCGCGTGGTTTTCAGTTTTCGGCTGCCAAGACCCGCGTTATGCATTTCTGCCGGCGCCGAACGGTCCATCCTGAGCCGCGGCTTTATCTTGCCGACGAACTTCTTGCTGTGGTGGAGACCCACAGGTTTTTGGGTGTCCTTTTTGATGCCCGGTTGACTTGGCTGCCTCATATCCGGCAGCTTAAACAAGCGTGTTGGCGGCATCTCAACGCCCTGCGTTGTTTGAGCCACACCCGCTGGGGCGCCGACCGATCTACCCTGTTGCGGCTCTACCAGGCGTTAATCCAGTCTCGCCTGGATTATGGGTGCCTAGCTTATGGCTCAGCATCCCCATCTGCGTTGCGGGTGCTGGACCCAATTCTCCACAGCGGGATACGCCTTGCCACTGGTGCTTTCCGCACCAGCCCTGTGGACAGCGTCCTAGTGGAGGCAGGTGTACCTCCACTGCGGTTCCGACGCCAACGTTTGCTGGCCGCTTATGCTGCCCATGTTTTTAGCTTGCCCGGGCATCCAAATTATCGTGTCCTGTTCCCGCAGTCAGTCGTCCATCTGCCAGACCGTCGGCCCCGATCGGGTTGTCCGATCGCCGTACGCATCAAGGAGCTTCTCTGCGGGCTTGGGTTTTTCCCAGTTCCACCTCCTTTCCGGGCGCCTCTGCTTACACCCCCGTGGTGTGTTCCTCGCCCTTGCCTTCGGCTCGACTTGGCACAGGGCTCGAAGGACTCGGTCCCTCCAGAGGCCTTCCGCCGCCGCTTTTATTCCATCCTGGCCACGTATCAGGGCTCTGGAATTGTTTACACCGACGGTTCGATGGTTGCTGGTCGTGTCGGGTATGCGCTAACTCTAGGGGACCATTCCGAACAACGGTCCTTGGCGGCTGGCTGCAGCGTTTACACTGCTGAGCTAGTCGCCATCTTTCGTGCCCTAGAGTATATCCGCTCCTGCTCAGGTGAGTCCTTCGTTATCTGTAGCGATTCCCTGAGCGGTTTACGAGCTCTCGACCAGTGTTTTCCTCGTTCTCGTCTGGTGATGGCTATCCATGAGTCCCTGCATACTCTTGCGCGTTGCGGCCGCTCTGTGGTCTTTGTGTGGACCCCCGGTCATGTCGGTATCCCGGGCAATGAACATGTTGACCGCCTGGCGAAAGAGGCCACGAGTAAACGGTCTCTGGACGTTGGCCTCCCAGAGACTGATTTGCGGGCAGTCCTCCGCCGAAAAGTTTTTGCGCTTTGGGACGCTGAATGGCGCAATCGGATCATGCCCAATAAACTCCGTGCCATCAAGGAGACGACGACTGTGTGGCGGTCATCCCTGCGAGCCAACCGCAGGGACTCTGTCGTCCTTTGTCGGCTCCGCATTGGCCACTCCCACCTGACACACAGTTATTTACTGCGCCGGGAGGACCCTCCTGTATGTCGCTGCGGGGCGGCTTTGACAGTGGCCCACATTTTGTTGGCCTGCCCCCTTTTAGCTGTGGTCAGGCAGACATTTGCACTGCCTGATACGCTCCCTGCCCTCTTATGTGATGACCCTGGTATGGATGACTTAGTTTTCCGTTTTATTCGGGCAGGGGGTTTTTATTATTTACTCTGAGTGTTTGTTCTGTTCTTTTGTGTTGATTCTGGCCATTGGCCTACGATTTTACGCTGAGTTTTTAATGTGTTCTCAGTGGTTGGCTTTTCCTTTTTATCTCTATGGTCGGCCAACCACTGTCACACTCTGTGTGATTTTAATTTGTTTCGTCTGATCTCTGTAGGAGTATTTCTTGTCCTGTGTCGTCTGACGTCTTTCCTGTTGTTCGCTTTTTATTCTCTTTGGGTGGTTTTACTTTTTTTTGGAAAAAGGGACCGATGACCGTCGCAGTCTGGTCCCTTTAATCCCCCCCAAACCAACCAATTCCCAACTAGATAGCTACATATCACAGGAGTACAGACAATTAAGGATAGAATTAGACAGACGGCTCGACTTTTCTACGAAAAGACACAGCAGTCCGAAAATAGGCTTGTCTCGATTCTGGGGAACAAACCACACGGAAGGGGCACAACGAGATGGCCCGACCTGCTAAGGCAGTGAAAAACTGCCACAGAGAAGTATATTAACCACCACAAAATGCTCAACAAACAATAGGACCACTTAAAATAAGTGCACGAATAGTGCAAAGCACTTAACATGCGTAACCTAGAGATAGTCAGGCACTATCCAATTAGGTAAAGAACGAGCGAGCGAGCGAGCGCTGCGGCATTTGCAACAGCCTGCCTTCTTGTCTCCATCGTCATCGACCATCCTCCATACAGTCCCGACTTGGTCCCATCCACTTTTCATCTGTTTCCAAAACTTAAAGAACACCGTCATTTTGATAGCGATGAAGCGGTCCAAGCACAGGTGAGATTGTGGCTCCCTCAACAAAATCAAACATTCTTGCGGCCCAAGAGAAATACAGTCCTCGCAACGAGCTTGTGACGTCACACTAGTCGGATTGTCCGCCTCATTTGGCGGACGCCCGGCTCCGTACCAGGTCCACAGTATACAGGGTAGCCCATTAGTAGTGACCGGGCCAAATATCTCACGAAATAAGCATAAAACGAAAAAACTACAAAGAACGAAACTTGTCTCGCTTGAAGGGGGAAACCAGATGGCGCTATGGTAGGCCCGCTAGATGGCGCTGCCATAGGTCAAACGGATATCAACTGCGTTTTTTAAAATAGGAACTACCATTTTCTATTACATGTTCTTGTAGTACGTAAAGAAATATGAATGTTTTAGTTGGACCACTTTTTTCGCTTTGTGATAGATGGCGCTGTAATAGTCACAAACGTAAAAGTACGTGGTATCACGTAACATTCCGCCAGTGTGGATGGTATTTGCTTCGTGATACATTACCCGTGTTAAAATGGACCGTTTACCAATTGCGGAAAAGGTCGATATCGTGTTGATGTATGGCTATTGTGATCAAAATGCCCAACGGGCGTGTGCTATGTATGCTGCTCGGCATCCTGGACGACATCATCCAAGTGTCCGGACCATTCGCCGGATAGTTACGTTATTTAAGGAAACTGTTAAGTGTTCAGCCACACGTGAAACGTCAACCACGACCTGCAACAAATGATGATGCCCAAGTAGGTGTTTCAGGTCCTGTCGCGGCTAATCCGTACATCAGTAGCAGACAAATTGCGCGAGAATCGGGAATCTCAAAAGCGTCGGTATTGAGAATGCTAAGCCGGCCGTGGTGGCCGAGCGGTTCTAGGCGCTACAGTCTGGAGCCGTGCGACCGCTACGGTCGCAGGTTCGAATCCTGCCTCGGGCATGGATGTGTGTGATGTCCTTAGGTTAGTTAGGTTTAAGTAGTTCTAAGTTCTAGGGGACTGATGACCTCAGCAGTTAAGTCCCATAGTGCTCAAAGCCATTTTTTGAGAATGCTACATCAACATCGATTGCACCCGTACCATATTTCTATGCACCAGGAATTGCATGGCGCCGACTATGAACGTCATGTACAGTTCCGCCACTGGGCACGAAGAAATTACAGGACGATGACAAGATTTTTTGCACGCGTTCTATTTAGCGACGAAGCTTCATTCACCAACGGCGATAACGTAAACCGGCATAATATGCACTATTGGGTAACGGAAAATCCACGATGGCTGCGGCAAGTGAAACATCAGCGACCTTGGCATTATGGGAGGAAGGATAATTGGCCCCCATTTTATCGATGACAATCTAAATGGTCCAATGTGTGCTGATTTCCTACGTAATGTTCTACCGATGTTACTACAAGATGTTTCACTGCGTGACAGAATGGCGATGTACTGCCAACATGATGGATGTCCGGCACACAGCTCGCGTGCGGTTGAAGCGGTATTGAATAGCATATTTCATGACAGGTGGATTGGTCGTCGAAGCACCATACGATGGCCCGCACGTTCACCGGTTCTGACGTCGCCGGATTTCTTTCTGTGGGGAAAGTTGAAGGATATTTGCTATCGTGATCCACTGACTACATGCGTCAGCGCATTGTCAATGCATGTGCAAACATTACGGAAGGCGAACTACTCGCTGTTGAGAGGAATGTCGTTACACGATTGCCAAATGCATTGAGATTGACGGACATCATTTTGAGCATTTATTGCATTAATGTGGTATTTACAGGTAATCACGCTGTAACAGCATGCATTCTCAGAAATGATAAGTTCACAAAGGTACATGTATCGCATTGGAACAACCGAAATAAAATGTTCAAACGTTCCTATGTTCTGAATTTAACTTAAAAAACCTACCTGTTACCAACTGTTCGTCTACAATTGTGAGCCATATGTTTGTGACTATTACAGCGCCATCTATCACAAAGCGAAAAAAGTGGTCCAACTAAAGCATTCATGTTTCTTTACCTAGTACACGAATATGTAATAAATATGGGGGTTCTTATTTTTAAAAAACGCAGTTGATATCCGTTTGACCTATGGCAGCGCCATCTAGCGAGCCAAAAATAGCGCCGTATGGTTTCCCCCTTCAAGCTAGACGAGATTCGTTTTTTGTAGTTTTATCGTTTGGCGCTTACTTCGTGAGACATTTGGCGCGGTCACGATCAATGGACCACCCTGTATAATTGAAAAGGTGCCCACTAAAGATCTTAACTCTGCCGTGTGCTATCGAGAGCTTCCATACATATAAACGCGCAGCCAAGAATTATGAAATTCGTCTGAGATGGTTGCTCTCCCGCCACACGAGACGCCTTCTGGCAGTGGTAAGGCCTGCAGTGTGACGTGCTGTGACGTTCGCGCCGCGGCCTGTCTTTCTCGTGGGCCTCGAACGTTCTACAGAGACGTTATCAACAAAGTGCTCTCTCGTTGGGAGAACCGAGTTCGTTGCCAGGTTGACTACGTTGAGGAATAAATGTGTAGACATGAATAATAAGAAGATAGAATGTTAATAACGTTAGTTTTATTTAAAAAGCTTTAAGGATCCATTCTCAATCAGTCTGTAGAACGAGCGATCTTTACGATTTCTTTTTGGAAAAACTAAACAATCAATTAACACAAATATTTTTGTACATTATTTACTGATTGTTGGACAACATTTTCTCAATAATTTTAGAGAAATTCAGTTATCATTAAGCACCCCCATTTGAGGACTTAAAGGTTGCTGTGCCCAAAATGAGGTGTGTTTATGACACAAATCCTGCAGTCTGCAGATCTTCCTGAAATCAAAAGACAAACAATTATCGTAATCGAAAGGATATTAGGCGCGTAGTAATAGCACAGTTTTTTGAAATTTGACCAAATAATAAAATGGCGGACGTCTGAAACAAAGATACAGTTTTGTCGTGTGTTTTTAATGACTTTTTTGCAATTACTACTGAATAAATTAAAATAATTAAAATAAAAAATATGTTTCAGAGAGCTACCTTTGTTAGTGCGACGTCAGCGGAGGAGTGCAGGGCTGCTAGGTGCTGTTCGGGTTGGCGTGCCGCTTCGGCCTGGCCGCTCTGCGCTCACGCTCGATACTAATTAAACCGTGACGCTTTCTGGCCGGCCCTCTTTCTGCTGACAGCACCCACCCAGCATTATCTCCAAAGCCAAATGTTACTCCTCTTAGTGTCTTTCATTATGCGTCATTAACGGGACACAAATCGAAAATAACTTTAATAATACGCTACTGGCCATTAAAATTGCTACACCAAGAAGAAATGCATATGATAAACGGGTATTCATTCGACAAATATATTACACTAGAACTGACATGTGATTACATTTTCACGCAATTTGGGTGCATAGATCCCGAGTAATCAGTACCCATAACAACCACCTCTCGCCGTAATAACGGCCTTGATACGCCTGGGCGTTGAGTCAAACAGAGCTTGGATGGCGTGTACAGGTACAGACGCCCATGCAGCTTCAACACGATACCACAGTTCATCAAGAGTAGTGACTGGCGTATTGTGACGAGCTAGTTGCTCGGCCACCATTGACCAGACGTTTTCAGTTGGTGAGAGATCTGGAGAATGTGCTGGCCAGGGCAGCAGTCGAACATTTTCTGTATCCAGAAAGGCCCGTACAGGACCTGCAACATGCGGTCGTGCATTATCCTGCTGATATGTAAGGTTTCGCAGGGATCGAATGAAGGGTAGAGCCACGGGTCATAACACATCTGAAATGTAACGTCCACTGTTCAAAGTGCCGTCAACGCGAACAAGAGGTGACAGAGACGTGTAACCAATGGCACCCCACACCATCACGCCGGCTGATACGCCAGTATGGCTTCCAATGTGCGATGTCGCCAAACACGGATGCGACCATCACGATGCTGTAAACAGAACCTGGATTCATCCGAAAAAATGACGTTTTGCCTTTGGTGCTCCCAGGTTCGTCGTCGACTACACCATCGCAGGCTCTCCTGTCTGTGATGCAGCGTCAAGGGTAACCGCATCCATGGTCTCCGAGCTGATAGTCCATGCTGCTGCAAACGTCGTCGAACTGTTCGTGCAGATGGTCGTTGTCTTGCAAACGTCCCCATCTGTTGACTCGGGGATCGAGACGTGGCTGCTCGATCCGTTACAGCCATGCGGATAAGATGCCTGTCATCTCGACTGCTAGTAATACGAGGCCGTTGGGATCCAGCACGGCGTTGCGTATTACCCTCCTGAACCCACCGATTCCATATTCTGCTAACAGTCATTGGACCTCGACCAACGCGAACAGCAATGTCGCGATACGATAAACCGCAATCGCGATAGACTACAATCCGACCTTTATCAAAGTGGGAAACGTGATGGTACGCACTTCTCCCCCTTAGACGAGGCATCACAGAAACGTTTCACCAGGCAACGCCGGTCAACTGTTGTTTGTGTATGAGAAATCGGTTGGAAACTTTCCTCATGTCAGCGACCGGCGCCAACCTTGTGTGAATGCTCTGAAAAGCTAAACATTTGCGTATCACAGTATGTTCTTCCTGTCGGTTAAATTTCGCGTCTGTAGTACGTCATCTTCGTGGTGTAGCAATTTTAATGGCCAGTAGCGTATGTACAGGGTTATTACAAATGATTGAAGCGATTTCACAGCTCTACAATAACTTTATTATTTGAGATATTTTCACAATGCTTTGCACACACATACAAAAACTCAAAAAGTTTTTTTAGGCATTCACAAATGTTCGATATGTGCCCCTTTAGTGATTCGGCAGACATCAGGCCGATAATCAAGTTCCTCGGCGCAGCATGTCCCCATCAATGAGTTCGAAAGCATCGTTGATGCGAGCTCGCAGTTCTGGCGCGTTTCTTGGTAGAGGAGGTTTAAACACTGAATCTTTCACATAACCCCACAGAAAGAAATCGCATTGGGTTAAGTTGGGAGAGCGTGGAGGCCATGACATGAATAGCTGATCATGATCTCCACCACGACCGATCCATCGGTTTTCCAATCTCCTGTTTAAGAAATGCCGAACATCATGATGGAAGTGCGGTGGAGCACCATCCTGTTGAAAGATGAAGTCGGCGCTGTCGGTCTCCAGTTTTGGCATGAGCCAATTTACCGCGGGCTACGCGTGAAACTTGCCCGCACGCGTTCAACCGTTTCTTCGCTCACTGCAGGCCGATCCGTTGATTTCCCCTTACAGAGGCATCCAGAAGCTTTAACCTGGCATACCATCGCCGAATGGAGTTAGCAGTTGGTGGACCTTTGTTGAACTTCGTCCTGAAGTGTCGTTGCACTGTTATGACTGACTGATGTGTGTGCATTTCAAGCACGACATACGCTTTCTCGGCTCCTGTCGCCATTTTGTCTCACTGCGCTCTCGAGCGCTCTGGCGGCAGAAACCTCAAAGTGCGGCTTCAGCCGAACAAAACTTTATGAGTTTTTCTACGTATCTGTAGTGTGTCGTGACCATATGTCAATGAATGGAGCTACAGTGAATTTATGAAATCGCTTCAGTCATTTGTAATAGCCCTGTATGTACGAAGAGACTTCAGTAAGCATTGCTAGTAGAGCGGGACATATTCCGGGTTTCGTGCAGACATAGTACTATTGTGGCAGTTCGAGTGACAGGTGCAACACTGTGACCGCGTGACATCGTGAGGCAGCTGCCACCGCACTGTACTCCAACGTTGAAGTACACGGGACAATGATTCTTGCGGGCACACCTATCTGCAGGTCAAGTAATATTGTATGTATCTACAATAATCAATACTAATCAGTGGCACTAATATGGATAAATTCTAATGTACTGTCATCATCGCTGTTTAAATAGCACATACAGATTTCATATACTGTCTCTTCCTCATTTGTTTCTGTAGCATTTTGTAAATAAAGTTACTAAAGTTGTAATTAACAAAATCCCATTTATCTATCTGTATTTAATGCCCTACATTTAGTGGTAAATGTTTTATCAGTTTAACAATAATTTACGCTTCCTTTCCCAAAATGCCATGTCTTTGTATCAATGTATCGTACTGTACTGACGGTCAAGTATTTCGCAAATTCTGCATTCACACTCACGTACTCCGCAAATTCTGTATTTGTTTTCATATTTTGTGAGTCAAAACATGTGGTGCACATTGGAAACACGTATTGTGACCAAACGAGTATGTCTGGTAATGCAAACCGACGTATGTGACAATGAAATTGGAAATGACATTGCGAAAGTGATTGTTGGAAGAAAACTTTGGCAACCATCACTCCATTCGGACATTTCAAGTTACGTTGCATTCTGAGACTAGTCTGTAGCGCAACCGTCTTTATATTACCTCTGTAACTGTGAATTAATGTTTCTCCTTGGACAACTCATCAGTAAAACAATGCATCATATGTTTTCACGACATCATGAAAGCCGTCTGATGATGAATTGTATGAATTCGAAACCGTTGATAATAAATAAATCAAGTAACCTAAAACCAATTCGTAGCTGGTTGCTGTACGACATCAACAATTTATAATATGACCGAGACTGCGCAGACGTGCGTGATGCTGACTGCACCGTGCGATTCCATCTTTTCTGAAAGTTGAAAGAACAATAAGGGAGAAGAGATTTTCCAACAGTAAGGACATTCATACAGCTGTTCTCGTAGGGCTCCTTGACCAACGGCCAGATTTCTATCGTCTGGGAATTAAACGATTGATAGAAAATTACCACTGTTGTTTAGAAAGATTTGTTGACTGTATTGAAAAAGTCACTCATCTATGTTACAGTGAAGTGCAGCATTCAATAAAAGTTAAGTTTACCTGCCTTAATAATATGTAAGTTACTTTTTCAAGTCCTCTCGTTTGATTTATGTTATTTGTAATACAACGTCGTGCCCAAAATCCCCATCACCACTCCCACGTTAAAGAGGAAATCAATCCAACTCGAAAGGCTAAAAGCGATTGAAAGGATTTTAAAATACAGAGCTTTCAGTTCTGCCTTCCATGTTCGTCGTTTGTCTAAAATTCTGCGTTGATAAACAATAGATGTTCGAAGTTAAAGCTACCATCAACCAAGTGTCTGGTTTGAACACAGCAGCGGAATGGTCCTTTTCGAGCTGATATGCCGTTATCCTTCCTTCACCACTCGAAATGCCTTAACCATGTTGCTGTGTTGCACTTTCTTCCATTGCTGTATCATCGAAATTAAAATTTGGAGTTTCAGTGGTATCATTAACGCAAAAAAAGTGAATTACGTCCCTCAGCAATTTAGTTTTAAGCTTTTACACTTTATGGGATAAGTTATTTTATTTTTAAGTGCCACTCATATTGTATTCTTCATACAAACCAAGTTTAACCACATAATTAGTGTTGTATCCTGCCTACTTGTCAAATATAGGGTGCCTAGGAAACCTGCTTTCTCGGATCGCTAGGCAACAATTCAAGCAAATCGTATCACTGAATTTTCGTTACAATAAGGTAATTGACAATACTTAACTTTGAGAATTTACATTGATGTGTCGCAAGCAAAGGGCGACATGCAAATAAGAAATCTCTTCAGTATAGCCAATGCTACATAGTAGAAGCGAAATGACCAGTCTTGGTGCTATTCTTGAACTCGTTGAACGGGTCCGCGGCCAGGCGGCGAGCGCATGTCCTCTTCGCGTAGAGGTCGCTGCTGTCGCATTGCCGTCGCATATATTGGTGGTGGGGGGGGGGGGGTCGGTCCGCGTGCAATTTTCTGACGTCTTCTCACAGCCCTCTCCCCTCTCTGCTCCAACGTACCCGCCTGGCGTGCCGCCGCTTGACTTTACGCCGAACAGTTAGAAGTAAGAGATGCCAAACCAAGAGAACTGGCATTCTGCGAGGGACTCATCGTAATTTGTACAGTATTTATTTATGTTTGTCAGCGAAAAATAAAGTTGGTCAAAACTACAGGGTGTCCGAAAAGTCTTTCCCTGATTACATAAATTGATAACTCAGGCTAGAAGTAAGATTGAAATATGAAACTGGTGTCTAATTGTTTACAAACTATCAAAGTTTTTTTCACACATCAGTAAACTTCCATTTTTCCCCAATGACAGTACACGTCGATATGACTTTGCGGTCGAAATGCTATCACGTATTGAGGACGATGATGGTTATCTCAGACGAATTGCCTTTTCCGACGAAGCGACCTTTTTTGTCAGTCGAGTAGTGAATCGCCATAATGTGCGCATTTGGGGTTCACAACCTCCTGGCGAGGTCATGGAGTGCACCAGAGGCAGTCCAAAGGCGAATGTTTGGTGTGCGCTATTGCACGATCGAATTATCGGGCCATTCTTCTTCGCTGAGGCTACCATCACATCTGCAGTTTATCTAGACATGTTGCAACTGTATGCTGTTCCTCAGCTGCTTCCGATGTCTTGTTTCAGCAAGACGGTGCACCGCCTCATTGGGGTTTGGACATCCGTGCCAATCTCGATATGAGCTTTCCTGGGCGATGGATTGGTCGTGATGGGCCGACGGTTTGGCCTCCACGCTCTCCTTACATAACCCCATTAGACTTCTTTTTATGGGGCTATGTCAAGGACGAGGTCTACCGAACACGTGTACCAGATCTTGAAACCCTGCGGCAACGGATAACCACAGTTGTTGAATCGATCCCTCCAGTGATGTTGGCTAATGTGTGGACGGAAATTAAATATCGCCTAGATGTGCTACGTGCTACCAAGGGTGCCCAAGTGGAAGTTTACTGATGTGTGAAAAAAAAAAACTTTGATAGTTTGTAAACAATTAGACACCACTTTCACAGCCGGCCGGAGTGGCCGAGCGGTTCTAGGCGCTATAGTCTGGAACCGCGCTACCGCTACGGTCGCAGGTTCGAATCCTGCCTCGGGCATGGATGTGTGTGATGTCCTTAGGTTAGTTAGCTTTAAGTAGTTCTAAGTTCTAGGGGACTGATGACCTCAGCAGTTCTACAGCAGCGAGTTCAAGAATAGCACCAAGACTGGTCATTTCGCTTCTACTATGTAGCATTGGCTATACTGAAGAGATTTCTTATTTGCATGTCGCCCTTTGCTTGCGACACATCAATGTAAATTCTCAAAGTATTGTCAATTACCTTATTGTAACGAAAATTCAGTGATACGATTTGCTTGAATTGTTGCCTAGCGATCCGAGAAGGCAGGTTTCCTAGGCACCCTATATTTGACAAGTAGGCAGGATACAACACTAATTATGTGGTTAAACTTGGTTTGTATGAAGAATACAATATGAGTGGCACTTAAAAAAGAAGTAACTTATCCCATAAAGTGTAAAAGCTTAAAACTAAATTCCTGAGGGCCGTAATTCACTTTTTTTGCGTTAATGATACCACTGAAACTCCAAATTTTAATTTCGATGATACAGCAATGGAAGAAAGTGCAACACAGCAACCTGGCTAAGGCATTTCGAGTGGTGAAGGAAGGATAACGGCATATCAGCTCTAAAAGGACCATTCCGCTGCTGTGTTCAAACCAGCCACTTGGTTGATGGTAGCTTTAACTTCGAATATCTATTGTTTATCAACGCAGAATTTTAGACAAACGACGTACATGGAAGGCAGAACTGAAAGCTCTGTATTTTAAAATCCTTTCAATCGCTTTTAGCCTTTCGAGTTGGATTAATTTCCTCTTTAACGTGGGGGTGGTGATGGGGATTTTGGGCACGACGTTGTATTACAAATAACATAAATCAAACGAGAGGACTTGAAAATGTAACTTACACATTATTAAGGCAGGTAAACTTAACTTTTATTGAATGCTGCACTTCACAGTGACACAGATGAGTGACTTTTTCAATACAGTCAACAAATCTTTCTAAACAACAGTGGTAATTTTCTATCAATCGTTTAATTCCCAGACGATAGAAATCTGGCCGTTGGTCAAGGAGCCCTACGAGAACAGCTGTATGAATGTCCTTACTGTTGGAAAATCTCTTCTCCCTTGATGTTCTTTCAACTTTCCGAAAGGAATCGCACGGTGCAGTCAGCATCACGCACGCACGTCTGCGCAGTCTCGGTCATATTATAAATTGTTGATGTCGTACAGCAACCAGCCACGAATTGGTTTTAGGTTACTTGATTTATTTATTATCAACGGTTTCGAATTCATACAATTCATCATCAGACGGCTTTCATGATGTCGGGAAAACATATGATGCATTGTTTTACTGATGAGTTGTCCAAGGATAAACATTAATTCACAGTTACAGAGGTAATATAAAGACGGTTGCGCTACAGACTAGTCTTAGAATGCAACGTAACTTGAAATGTCCGAATGGAGCGATGGTTGCCAAAGTTTTCTTCCAACAATCACTTTCGCAATGTCATTTCCAATTTCATTGTCACATACGTCGGTTTGCATTACCAGACATACTCGTTTGGTCACAATACGTGTTTCCGATGTGCACCACATGTTTTGACTTACAAAATATGAAAACAAATACAGAATTTGCGGAGTACGTGAGCGTGAATGCAGAATTTGCGAAATACGTGACCGTCAGTACAGTACGATACATTGATACAAAGACATGGCATTTTGGGAAAGGAAGCGTAAATTATTGTTAAACTGATAAAACATTTACCACTAAACGTAGGGCATTAAATACAGATAGATAAATGGGATTTTGTGAATTACAACTTTAGTAACTTTATTTACAAAATGCTACAGAAACAAATGAGGAAGAGACAGTATATGAAATCTGTATGTGCTATTTAAACAGCGATAATGACAGTACATTAGACTTTATCCATATTAGTGCCACTGATTAGTATTGATTATTGTAGATACATACAATATTACTTGACCTGCAGATAGGTGTGCCCGCAAGAATCATTGTCCCGTGTACTTCAACGTTGGAGTACAGTGCGGTGGCAGCTGCCTCACGATGTCACGCGGTCACAGTGTTGCACCTGTCACTCGAACTGCCACAATAGTACTATGTCTGCACGAAACCCGGAATATGTCCCACTCTGCTAGCAATGCTTACTGAAGTCTCTTCGTACATACATACGCTACTGGCCATTAAAATTGCTACACCACGAAGATGACGTGCTGCAGATGCGAAATTTAACCGACAGGAAGAACATGCCGTGATACGCAAATGATTAGCTTTTCAGAGCATACACACAAGGTTGGCGCCGGTCGCTGACACGAGGAAAGTTTCCAACAGATTTCTCATACACAAACAGCAGTCGACTGGCGTTGCCTGGTGAAACGTTTCTGTGATGCCTCGTCTAAGGAGGAGAAGTGCGTACCATCACGTTTCCGACTTTGATAAAGGTCGGATTGTAGCCTATCGCGATTGCGGTTTATCGTATCGCGACATTGATAATTAATGTGAGAACACTTACGCTGGCTGTTAATGTGGAGCCCAATAAAAATATTTTTATTAATGTGCGGGTGGACATATTGCACGTGTGTCGTTTGCCAGATATACTCTGCCAGACAAAAAAGTTCAGTACCTGGAAGCAGAAGAGGAAACGAAATGAAACTTCCCGAATTGAGATTGTAAGTGATGTTATTTCAGTGATTACAGAATCTAGTCATATTTACCAAGAACTAGGCAATATGAACCCTACTTTTCATTATCTGATACGAATGTATGTACTGACTCGGTTGAGAAGTGTGTCATAAAGCCGTCGTAGCCGACTTTTGAATCATGCTGGCTCACAATAGTTTAACCTGGATTCTGGCACTAGACCTTCCAAGCTGATCCCATATATGTTCAGTTGTGGACAGATCTTGGGAATCTTATTGCAGATGATCAGTGGGTATGTATATTTAGATATGAACGTGTAATATGAGTCTAAAATGACTCGTTGTACGTCATTATGCTTAATTGTGTAAATGATCAACAGAACATGAAACTAACCACTGGCCTTAAAAGAGATTATAAGATGAATGTCACCTAGTGGAAAACAAGGGTAGGGGAGTGTAGTAGGAACAAATCAAGCGACCCCCAAAGAATTAGGTTAAAGAATGAGAAACTGAAATTACTGAAAGAGGTTTACTGGTTGAGCAGCGAAATAACTGAGCACAGCCGAAGTAAAGAGGATATAAAATGCCGATTGTCAATAGCAAGAAAATATTTCCTGAGAAAGAGAAACATTTTAATGTCGAATGAGATCCATTATGGGTAAAATAACATAAATTTGCCTCGGAAAGTCGTAAAGTATTTCTGTGGAAGTGCAGTGTGGATGATAAACAGTACACACGAGAATATAAAATTTTGAAACGAGATGTTAAAAAGAGAATGTTTAAGGGTAGTACCTTGAAGAGGTACTGAATCAGGATAAAAGTCGTTTCTGGCACAACTTGACTCACAGGAGGTATCAAGGAAGAGAGATTTGTAAATAGAGGGAAATGTGGGGGGAAAGCTCGTGCAGGCAGAGCAAAGCAGTAAGTAGGTTCAAGTGGATATACACAGTAAGTTGGCAAAAGTCGTGGCATACCTGCTGATATCGTGTCGGACCCTCCTTTTGCCCGGCATAGTGCAGCAGCTCGACATGACATGAACTCAACAAGTCGTTGGAAATCCCCTGCAGAAGTATTGATCCATGTTGCCTCTGTTGGGTGGCCAAATCAGTCTCTCGAAGTGTCCTGAACGTTCTTCAAACTAATGGCGAACAATTGTGGCCCGATGACACGGCTCATTGTCGTCCGTAAAAATTCCATCGTTGTTTGGGAACATGAAGTCTATGAATAGCTGTAAATGGTCTCCAAGTAGACGATCATAACCGTTTCCAGGTAATGATCGGTTCAGTTGGGCCAGATGACCCGGCCCATTCCGTGTAAACACGGCCCACATTGCTATGGAGCCACCAGCAGCTTCAATAGTGCCTTGTTGACAACGTGGATCAGGGACCGATGATCGTAGCAGTCTGGTCCCTTTAATCCCACAAACCAAATCTTGGGGATCTTGCTGGCCACAGGAGTACCCCAACATCACGCATATACTTGATCTAGAAGTGCCATGTGTGGAAGAGCGTTGTCTTGTTGAAAACTGGTACAACAATATTGTGGCACGAGAGGTTAAACATGAGGGCGTATGGTGTCTGTGACATACTGTTGTGTCGACAGTCTTCCCTCAATCGCTCCAGCCGTGACATGAAGTCATACTCGACGGCCGTTTACACCGTGATGTCAGAAGTAACTAAGCTGTGCCTCTCCAAAACATAGGAATAATGTCATTTCTCCCCAAGTCCTCGTCATACTTGCCTACGATTCATTGCTGTGCATAAGGCGACGACATTCGTCACCAATTTTTTCGTCTCGGTCACGACATCCCTACAGACGCAGCCGTTTGTTTGTGGTGTAACGGCAGTATGCGCGTGGGAAGGTAATTTTATAGTCCGGCCACTGCTTGCCTCTGTCCAATAGTGCGAGGTGACACAGAATATTGCAGGGACTCCATTACTTGCTATCTGATGGCAGGCGCAGATGTGGAGACGTTGTGATGCGCTTGGTGCACCAGATCGCGATTCTACCTTGAGGTTGGTTAGACTCAGTCGGCCAGAACCCCAATGTGAGCATGCTGTCCTCACGTTCTCGTGCGCTCCATCATCGGGCCACTGTCACATTCAAATGCCCCCGAATCTGGATATGGCACGATTCGACCAGCTAGCCAAATGGAGAACCATTTCGAACTCTGTCAGGTGCTGAAAACGCTGTCTCACACGAGTATGCGGCATCACAATGTCACTCACAGCGGTCACTCAACATGTGACGCTGTCCACGTCCCTTTTATACCCTGCCAGGTCTTGTAACAACACTAAACAGGGACAACAGTAATGCACGCTGGTGGTTGTTCTACCTGTCATAGAGAATTATGACTCTAATCATGTACATCTACATCTACATCTACATTATTACTCTGCAGTTCACATTTAAGTGCTTGGCAGAGGGTTCATTGAACCACAATCATACTATCTCCCTACCATTCCACTCCCGAACAGAGCGTGCGAAAAACGAACACCGAAACCTTTCTGTTCGAGCTCTGATTTCTCTTATTTTATTTTGATGATCATTCCTACCTATGTAGGTTGGGCTCAACAAAATAGTTTCGCATTCGGAAGAGAAAGTTGGTGACTGAAATTTCGTAAATAGATCTCGCCGCGACGAAAAACGTCTTTGCTTTAATGACTTCCATCCCAACTCGTGTATCATATCTGCCACACTCTCTCCCCTATTACGCGATAATACAAAACGAGCTGCCCTTTTTTGCACCCTTTCGATGTCCTCGGTCAATCCCACCTGGTAAGGATCCGCCACCGCGCAGCAATATTCTAATAGAGGACGAACGAGTGTAGTGTAAGCCGTCTCTTTAGTGGACTTGTTGCATCTTCTAAGTGTCCTGCCAATGAAACGCAACTTTTGGCTCGCCTTCCCCAAAATATTATCTATGTGGTCTTTCCAACTGAAGTTGTTCGTAATTTTTACACCCAGGTACTTAGTTGAATTGACAGCCTTGAGAATTGTACTATTTTTCGAGTAATCGAATTCCAACGGATTTCTTTTGGAACTCGTGTGGATCACCTCGCACTTACCTTTATTTAGCGTCAACTGCCACCTGCCACACCATACAGCAATCTTTTCTAAATCGCTTTGCAACTGATACTGGTCTTCGGATGACCTTACTAGACGGTAAATTACAGCATCTGCGAACAACCTAAGAGAACTGCTCAGATTGTCACCCACGTCATTTATATAGATCAGGAACAGCAGAGGTCCCAGGACGCTTCCCTGGGGAACACCTGATATCACTTCAGTTTTACTCGATGATTTGCCGTCTATTACTACGAACTGCGACCTTCCTGACAGGAAATCACGAATCCAGTCGCACAACTGAGACGATACCCCATAGGCCCGCAGCTTGATTAGAAGTCGCTTGTGAGGAACGGTGTCAAAAGCTTTCCGGAAATCTAGAAATACGGAATCAACTTGAGATCCCCTGTCGATAGCGGCCATTACTTCGTGCGAATAAAGAGCTAGCTGCGTTGCACAAGAGCGATGTTTCCTGAAACCATGCTCATTACGTATCAATAGATCGTTCCCCTCGAGGTGATTCATTATGTTTGAATACAGTATATGCTCCAAAACCCTACTGCAAACCGACGTCAATGATATAGGTCTGTAGTTCGATGGATTACTCCTACTACCCTTCTTAAACACTTGTGCGACCTGCGCAATTTTCCAATCTGTAGGTACAGATCTATCGGTGAGCGAGCGGTTGTATATGATTGCTAAGTAGGGAGCTATTGTATCAGCGTAATCTGAAAGGAACCTAATCGGTATACAATCTGGACCTGAAGACTTGCCCGTATCAAGCGATTTGAGTTGCTTCGCAACCTCTAAGGTATAACGCACATACCTGCTGATCGTATGTACGTATTATACGAAGTTACGCTGTCATCCGACCATGTCTTCTAGGTGCTTAACATTTTTTTATCGCGCAGTTTATTCCGACATAAACACGTTAAACGTATTAGATTACGTTAATTAGCTGTCGTGTTCTATGCTTCTTCGGATGTAAATTACGTCCAGAATTTCTAAGGGGAGGGATTCGCTCGCTGAAAGCTGTAGCAATGTGAATTTTGTCCATGTCGCATGGAATTGGTACGAAATTTATTAAAACTAACACTTTTTCAGCTTCAGTCACGTATATTTCATCGAATATTTACTGGTACGGTGCGTTGTGAACACATGCTTGTATCATCAATTGGCTAAATATTATTTGCACATAAATAGTTACTTACGGACTGTTGTGGAAGCATGCTGCCGAAACGCATCGTGGCAATAAATACTGAATAAAATGACTGAAGCTGAAAAAGTGTTATTTTGTAAAAAAGCTTTATTAACTACTGAAGTGTGCCCGCCAGGTGGTCACAACTGAAAGAATTGGGGTTATGGTGTCCCCGCACCACGTGGGTGCCCGCGGGACTTGGCAAAATGCTAAGAATGTGGCAGGCGACCGCAAAATGTCAGCCCTGCGGCGCCCTTTCTCTGGTCTCTGGGTGTGCGTCGGGGAAAAACTTCTCCAATAGGTTATATTTGGACATGCTACGTAATGTAATGTCAGACTCTACAGTCCACATAGCTTCGAGCAGAGTGTTATTTCCACGACCTATAGTGTCCAGTCAGCAGCTAGGCACTTAAAAAGGATGGGGACTGACCTACAAAATGTCCAGATTTTCTGAACTTTTAGTATGGTGTATGTAGGTGACTATGGCGTAGAATCAAAGTTTTCTACATCGAGTACTCTCTATTAACTTAGGGCATCCGGAAAACCGCGAAATTTTAGCGCTTTTTGTCAATTTTGCTCTATAACGACAAATAGCATTTGGACCTTTTTTCAGAGCGTTAAACTTCCAACAGTTTGTACTCACTAAATGTCGTCTTAGGCATGCCACATACCAAGATAGAGAGCTTCAGAGAAAGGCAAAGTTTGCAAAACATCGACCATATTGAAAAAGTTCACCTTTCACAATTATAATATTAAATTAACAACATGTTTAATGGCATAATAATACATACCGCTTACAGTGAACCGTTATCAACCCCAAGGGTGTTTATAGACAAAAACGAAAAAAGTCGAAATTTCGCGGTTTTTCAACTCCCCAAAATTAGAACAGTGTTCTCGTGGTCTAAAACTTAGGTTCTACACTATAATAATAATACAATAATAATAATCATAAGTTACAATGGAAAATATTTATTCCAAGGAGAGTTGGGAGTACATAGATGAGAAGTAGTAATGAAGAAATCTATACCCAAACTGAAAAGCTATCTGATGCTCTCAGGAAAGGGAGAATTTCGTTTCATGGTCACTTGATTCTAACGATTCCACAAAGTGTCACTAAAAAAATATTTGACGTAGTTGACAAAAACAATACAGCGCTCCTTGGTTGGTTCAGGGAAGCTAGAAAGAACACCAGAAATCAATGTTACGATAGCAGAAATTCTAGACAGGCCAACTTTTCGGAATAAGATTAGGAAATTCGTGGGCCTTCAGGAAAATGTCAGAAAGCGCACCTCTGTAAGGACAGAGCAAACAAGAAAAGCGAAAGAAAGGAGAAATACTGGAAAGACCGAGAATCACGAAATACGACAGCTTGAGAAGTTATTTCATGTAGGCCTGAGATAGCCAAAATGGAGGGGATGATGATGATAATAAAATTTTAAAAAACGTTACACCAAACAATGATTTTCGTCTGTTATACTATCGAATATGGTCTCAAAACAGTCTGCATTTTAAGTCTATTTTCTTTGTGACTTAAAATGATTTTACAACTGCCTTGTTCGATCATGTGATTAGTTTAGTTACTGACCAATGCGTGCTCCTCGTACTTACTTTCTTTTCTTAACCAGCCTCGAGAACCATACATAGATGATTCTACGCTGGCAGTTCAGTTCTGGTTCTTAGCTGAGATTTAAACCTAGCAATACCAACGCATTATCCATCACATATGCCACCAACAGGAGAGGGTGAAGGGACAGCTTATGATCAACACAAAAAATTAAAAATACAAATTTTTGGAATTATTCTTCACTTCTACACTCCTGGAAATTGAAATAAGAACACCGTGAATTCATTGTCCCAGGAAGGGGAAACTTTATTGACACATTCCTTGGGTCAGATACATCACATGATCGCACTGACAGAACCACAGGCACATAGACACAGGCAACAGAGCATGCACAATGTCGGCACTAGTACAGTGTATATCCACCTTTCGCAGCAATGCAGGCTGCTATTCTCCCATGGAGACGATCGTAGAGATGCTGGATGTAGTCCTGTGGAACGGCTTGCCATGCCATTTCCACCTGGCGCCTCAGTTGGACCAGCGTTCGTGCTGGACGTGCAGACCGCGTGAGACGACGCTTCATCCAGTCCCAAACATGCTCAATGGGGGACAGATCCGGAGATCTTGCTGGCCAGGGTAGTTGACTTACACCTTCTAGAGCACGTTGGGTGGCACGGGATACATGCGGACGTGCATTGTCCTGTTGGAACAGCAAGTTCCCTTGCCGGTCTAGGAATGGTAGAACGATGGGTTCGATGACGGTTTGGATGTACCGTGCACTATTCAGTGTCCCCTCGACGATCACCAGTGGTGTACGGCCAGTGTAGGAGATCGCTCCCCACACCATGATGCCGGGTGTTGGCCCTGTGTGCCTCGGTCGTATGCAGTCCTGATTGTGGCGCTCACCTGCACGGCGCCAAACACGCATACGACCATCATTGGCACCAAGGCAGAAGCGACTCTCATCGCTGAAGACGACACGTCTCCATTCGTCCCTCCATTCACGCCTGTCGCGACACCACTGGAGGCGGGCTGCACGATGTTGGGGCGTGAGCGGAAGACGGCCTAACGGTGTGCGGGACCGTAGCCCAGCTTCATGGAGACGGTTGCGAATGGTCCTCGCCGATACCCCAGGAGCAACAGTGTCCCTAATTTGCTGGGAAGTGGCGGTGCGGTCCCCTACGGCACTGCGTAGGATCCTACGGTCTTGGCGTGCATCCGTGCGTCGCTGCGGTCCGGTCCCAGGTCGATGGGCACGTGCACCTTCCGCCGACCACTGGCGACAACATCGATGTACTGTGGAGACCTCACGCCCCACATGTTGAGCAATTCGGCGGTACGTCCACCTGGCCTCCCGCATGCCCACTATACGCCCTCGCTCAAAGTCCGTCAACTGCACATACGGTTCACGTCCACGCTGTCGCGGCATGCTACCAGTGTTAAAGACTGCGATGGAGCTCCGTATGCCACGGCAAACTGGCTGACACTGACGGCGGCGGTGCACAAATGCTGCGCAGCTAGCGCCATTCGACGGCCAACACCGCGGTTCCTGGTGTGTCCGCTGTGCCGTGCGTGTGATCATTGCTTGTACAGCCCTCTCGCAGTGTCCGGAGCAAGTATGGTGGGTCTGACACACCGGTGTCAATGTGTTCTTTTTTCCATTTCCAGGAGTGTATTAACAACATGCTTTGTAATTTGATACTGACTTGTAAATAGGGTCCAGAACGAGAAAATATTGAATATGACATTTGTGAACAGTAGCATCTGCTACTAAGGTGGGAGGGGGTGGGTGGTGGTGGGGGTGGGGAACTGTATGTTCACTCATTTATTAAATTTTTTGATTAAATTTAACTGAAAAAATTTAAAACAATTGTAGAATCTGCTAGAAGAATTCATTAAAAATATTGTTTTCAAATTTTTAAAGAAGCGAATGTTTAAAAATTATAATTAGGGTTTTAAGGCTTTAAACATTATATCGTTGAACTTACCATCATAAATAATGTGTCAAATGAAAGAGCAACTAAAACAGTTTTTCTTACATATGTTCATTGTGAGCACCATTCATGACACGGCACAGATCGAATCGATAGGCGAGTTCTTCCCAAACTTTAATTAGTGTATCTGGAGTAATTGTTGCAACAACTGGTTCAGTCCTATTTGTTATGTCGGTTACATCAACTGGTAGCGGAGAACACACACATTATCATTCATACATCCCCAAAGGTAAAAATCGCACTGCGGCAGGTCGGGTGAATGTAAAGGCTACGAGAAACAAGCTATGTCATTATGCCCTTTGCGGCCAATCCAGCGGTTGGGTACAACGTTTTTTAACCAGTCGCGTATTGAGTTATGCCAGTGAGGGGGCGCACCATCTTGCTGACAAATAAACTTCTGTAGTTCAGCTTCTTTCAGCTGAAGATAGAGTCTTAGTTCTGGCTCACAAAGATAAGAAACACCAGTTACATTCGCTTCGCCGAGAAAGAAGGTCCTATAAACTTTCTGCAGGGATAAGGCACAAAAAACATCCAATTTAGGGGAATCTCGTTGCAACTGTACCATCTCGTGGGTATTTGATGGTCCCCAGATTCGCACATTATGTGTGTTCACAGTTTCATTCACATGTTCACCTTAGACTTCATTCGCTTCTTAAGGACACTACTCCAGACTCGCTCTATCGCCGTGTTTCTCGACGTTCGCACGGCCCTTTGCTGGTAGTTCATTTGTATACACTGATGACTCTCGGACTGACCGTGGTGTCGGGTGTGCCTTCGTCATTGGCACCGGCGATTTGCGGTGTCGGCTCCCGGAACAGTGCTCAGTATTTCCAGGGGAGCTCTTCGTCCTGTATCAGGCCACGCAGTACAGCCGGCGACGCAGGCTTTTCAATTTCTTGTGTCACTTGCTCCGACTTTGTCAGTGCCCTTCAGAGGCTGACTGTGCTGTGCACAGTCCATCCCTTAGCGCAACGGATCCAGGAACGCATCCACTTGCTCACTCTTGGTGGAACCATTCTGATGTTTATGTGGATTCCTGGTCACGTATTTCTACCATTCCGGCCGGTCGCGGTGGCCGAGCGGTTCTAGGCGCTTCAGTCCGGAACCGCACGGCTGCTACGGTCGCAGGTTCGAATCCTGCCTCGGGCATGGATGTGTGTGATGTTCTTAGGTTAGTTAGGTTTAAGTAGTTCTAAGTTCTAGGGGGCTGATGACCTCAGAAGTTAAGTCCCATAGTGCTCAGAGCCATTTGAACCATTTCTAGCATTCCCTCCGATGATATCTGTATTGCTGTCTGTTCCTTCGACATCACTACTGGTGTTTCCTTCATGGGAGCAAGCTCCGGGGAATTAAAACTCTGTGTCTTGGTCGACCTCCCGTCGGCTCTCTTGCCGCCAGCATATCGTTTTAGCTAGGTTTCTTATTGGCCACTGTCATTTTAGCCATCGCTATTTAAGTTGTGATCCCCCATCACTTTGTGCTCTTATCATCAAACTTTGTCGGTTCGCCTTTTCCTGACCGAATGCCCCTTTTTAACCACGTACGTTCTAATTTATGTTTGCCGTCTGAGTTATCGGCCGTTTTAGCGAACGACGCGCTGGCTGTCGACCGCGTTTTACTTTTTATCCGTCGTAGTAATGTGGCGAAGGACTTTTAATCTTTAGTTCAGAGCCACCGTTCTCTCTAAGGCGTATTTCATGGACTTTGCTCCAAACCTCTGGGTTTAGCTCTCTTTCCTTCCATTATTGTTTGGGCTTAACGTGTAGTCGATTTTAACTGCTTTTTAGTCTTCATGTACCGTGGTTCTGACATGGGTGCGTATGACCTTGCTTGTTTTTGCGCCTTAAAACAAACAAGCAAACATTTTCATTCAGGTGGAAAGTCGATTCATCACTGATGACAACACGTTCCAGAAAATGTTCGTCACTTCGCAATATTTCGTTTGCATAGTTGGCACGTAAACCGCAGTCTTTAGTCTTTAAAGCTTGCAATAACCGCAAACGATAAGGACCTAGTTACAAGCGTCTCCTTAAGTTTGCACACAGACGTCACTGGATTGCTAATTCATGGCTAGTCTCCGAACTGATTTCTTGGAAGTAAGTATGAAAGAGTCTCTCACTTGTCCAACACGTTCTTCACCCACGCTTGGTCGTCCCGTACTCACACATGTATATAACCAAATCTATTGTGAGTTGCTCTTGCATTTGATGTATCATTTACAGTTTGCGAGATAAATGTAATAAATGCTGCAAAACTGTAAAACCGTGATATTCATTTTGAAACCTCCGGTATAAATTGCACGAGAGCTTACAATATTTACGGAAGTTACATGTAAAACACGCTCCCCCCCTTCCCCATGTGTATTGCTAGTGTTAAGATTCCAATGCTGCAATGACAAATAGTTGAGAAATTCCTGTTTATCAGTGCCCTTGATTTGTTGAGAAGAAATTTCAAGTGTCCAACAAGTCAGGCAAAGACATTTGTTTAACGTGAGGTAAAATTTCCATTCTGGTCGCAAAACATGAATCCGATGGATTCTGCACTACACATCGCCTACATGAAACGTGCCAAAAGTTAAAAAAGAACATTCGTATCTTTTGTAAGGCCCACTGTACCTGATGATTGGACTGATAGTAAAGCCAGCGAGAGAAGAACCCTGGCAGTTGCGGTGGGCTTAGGGCGGCTACCGCAGTCAATCTCATGACGCAATTTTATATACGTTTTGCTGCGACAACACTATTGTTTTCGTTTCGTGCCTTTTGCGCTTCGCAGTTGAAAGCTGCCAGCTGTCAGAGATCAACTCTCGCCGACTGCACTTAGAGTACAGCATTATTTGCAGGCTGACAGAGTTGGAAGCTATGTTCACCGAGACCCGTTGGCGAGAAATAGCACTGGCGCAATGTTAACGCGCAAAATACGCGTCCGCCTCGGTAGCTGCGCGGTCAGCGCTACCGATGAACAAGTGAAGGGGCCCGGCCTCGATCCCCGACTTTCTCCACTCGGGCACTGGGTGTTGTGTTGCCCTTACCTTCGTATCACCATAATTCACATTTCACTAATGAGATGGCTCAATGTGCACGGCCGCGGAAATACCTCAGTGGTAACCCATCAAGATGGTTATTAGAATGTTTCCTGTCACCACTAATTTTAATGTTATATACTAACGTCGTCCAGCAATTGAATTAATGTTAGGTTCAGTCAGTTTCGTTCACCGTATTTATTCAAACCTTGTAAAAAGCAGCATGATACTGCATAGTTTGCGCTTCTGCAATCCATTCGACGTACACATATGATGCTGTATGTGTTTGTTTTCAACTAAGCCCAGTGGAACAAGTAGGACACGCTTTTCCAACTGCGTCCGCAGCCCGGAGATACACACCGAGGTGAAAAAAATCGTGGGTTGGCGATATGCACGTATACAGATAGCGGTGGTTTCTTTTACCCAAGGTATAAAAGGGCAGTGCATTAAATGGGCTGTCACTTGTACTCAGGTCATTTATGTGAAAAGGTACCCGTCGTGGTTATGGCCGCCAGACTTTGAATGGCAGTTGGAGCTAGACGCATGGGACATTCCACTTCGGAAATCGTTAGGAAATTCAATATTCCGAGATCCAGTGTCAAGAGTGTACCGAGAGTACTAAATTGCAGGAAATACCTCTCACCACGGATAACGCAGTGGCCGACGGCCTTCACTTAACGACCGACAACAGTGGCGTTTGCGTAGAGTTGCCAGTGTTAACAGACAAGCAAAATTGCGTGTAGTAACCGCAGAAATCAATGTGTGACATACGACGAACGTATCCTTTAGGACAGTGTGGCGAAATTTGACGTTAATGTGCTATGGCAGCAGACGACCGACGCGAGTGTCTTTGTTAACAGCACGAAATCGCCTGCAGCGATTCTCCTGGACTGGAAAACTGTAGCCTGGTCAGATGAATCCCGATTTCAGTTGGTACGGAGCTGACAGTGGGGTTTGAGTGTGGAGCAGACTCCACAAAGCCATGGACACCAATTGTCAACAAGGCATTGTGCAAGCTGGTGGTGGCTGCCTAATGGTGTGGGCAGTGGTGACATGGAATGGACTGGGTCCTCTGCCCAACTGAACGGATCATTGGCTGGAAATGGTTATCTTCAGCTACCTGGAGACCCTTTCCAGCCATTCGTGGACTTCATGTTCCCGGACAATGATGAAATTTTTATGGATGAAAACGCGACATGTCGCCGCGACACAATTGTTCACTATTGGTTTGAAGAACATTGTAGGCAGTTGGGGTGAATGATTTGGCCAGCCAGCGAACATTTGTGGGACATAATCAAGAGGTCAGTTCGTGGACAAAATCTTACACTGGAACTGTGGTGTCACCGCCAGACACCACACTTGCTAGGTGGTAGCCTTTAAATCGGCCGCGGTCCGTTAGTATACGTCGGACCCGCGTGTCGCCACTATCAGTGATTGCAGACCGAGCGCCGCCACACGGCAGGTCTAGTCTAGAGAGACTCCCTAGCACTCGTCCCAGTTGTACAGCCGACTTTGCTAGCGATGGTTCACTGTCTACATACGCCCTCATTTGCAGAGACGACAGTTTAGCATAGCCTTCAGCTACGTCATTTGCTACGACCTAGCAAGGCGCCATATTCAGTTACTATATGTCTTCTGAACAGATAATATTGTGAATCATGTACCGTCAAGAGCGACGTTCATCATTAATGGATTAAAGTTAAGTATCAAACTATCTACGTCCGCTTTCTGAATTCTAATTCCTTGTCATGTTCCAGACTTCACGTCAGTATAGTTCTTCCCTCCTCACGCCAGCCTGCTTGAGCTAAAACGCGTGCATTTCGGCCTCCTCTAGTAAGAAGAGCCAATACAACAGGAACACTTTAGCAATTGTGGATGGCTATAGAGACAGAATGGCTCAATAGTTCTGCATGGGACTTCCAATAACTTGCTGAGTCCATGCTACGTCGAGTTACTGCACTACACCGGGCAAAAGGAGGTCCGACACGACATTAGGAGATATCCCATGTCTTCTGTCAGCGCAGACTAACGGAGCATTCTCTCTCTTTGTGGCAGTTTGATATGCTGACAGTTGGGTGAGGTAGGTTGCCAGCCAGGCAGCGTCAGGAGTATTGTGGTACAAGTATGTGAGGTCTATCAACTATAGTGAGCACCTGCATTTTATCCAAGAAGCGAAAGGAAACTCCCACCATCGAATTTAGGACTCTACCGCTGGCTGTGAAATGACAAGACACCCTTTGGCACGCACTTGAGGTCCATCGCACTCCAGGTACTTCGTTCTTTAACTATCTAGCTGTCGACAAGGGAGGCAACTTCTCAAAATAAAAACAACAAGAAAGAATATAGTCGATAGCTTGTGTCATAGCGCTAGTGGAAAATTATTACGAGAAAGTGTGTCTGCAGTTTTAGCTGAGGATTCTACAATCCTTGAATGGCAATTGAGGAGTACAAATGCAATTTAAGAAATTTGAGGTATTTGTTTTCAATACAGATTCCTACGTAATACTTGCTATATGGATTTTGCAGACAGACTGTATGACGACAAGAAGAAATAATGACACTTGGCATGGGGGATGCTAGTAGCGGAGGAATATTACGCAGAATCCATTAAATTCAATCCCAGTAGTCCACTGCATGTAGTTCCAAGTTCCACTGGGGATCAGACCACAAGTTGAAATGTCAAGGATTCGGTCCTAAATCGTCCACACGACTTTTTTTCTGACACACACATAGCTTATTTCACCTCTGACAACGATTTCTACACACGAAAATGCGGTGGTCATGTTCACTGTCCATATCTGGCCTGTGAAGTCGGTTCAAAGGTCGGAAAAAGGCAAGGACATACCTTTTTCAATAGGACTATGCCTAGTAAAGCACCGTGGTGATCAAAACAACCTGCAGCATGAGGACACAGTATATATATCTTAGTAACCACAACAGTCGTTTCGCTCTGTTGTACCAAAACAACAATGTACTTTCGATGTCCATTTATTCATCCATCTTAGAGCATTATACGAGAAGGTGCCCAAACAACCGGAATTACGTATAAAAGCTATATATTTTCAAATTGTTTACAAAACAACCTTGCCCCTTCAAAATTCTCTCCATTACAACTGATACTTTTGTTCCACCAGTGCTTCCACAGTTCGAAACATTTTTCGTAGTCATCTTTAGAAATGGCTGACAGCTCCACCACCGTTTATTTTTGACTTTTAACTATTATCAAATCCGTGTCCTTTCACGCCCCTTTCATGCGTAGAAATAAGAAACGGTCACACATAGCCAGGTGGGGCGATTAAGGTGCGTGGGGCAACGGAACCATGCCCTTTTTAGCCAGAAGCTAACAGAGATGGCTGTGTGTGCAGGTGCATTGTCGTGGTGGAAGAACCAGTCTCCTGTCTGCCACAGATCGGGTCTTTTTGACGAACACTGTTGCGCAATCTTCTTAAAACGTCTAAATAAAAGGTTTGACGGTCCAGAGCATAAGCTCTTGAATTTTTTCAATATTTTCGTACATTCGGGCAGTTGAAGGACGTCCAGAACGAGCTTTGTCATCAACTGACATGTCGCCATTTTTAAATCGAGGAAATAACTCGTACACTTGAGTTTATCCCACAGCGTCATCTTGGTAAGCTGTTTTCAAAATTAAAACAATTTCAGCAGCATTTCTACCGAGTAGAAAACAAAATTTCACAGCTGTACATTGTTCACTTCAATTTGTGATCATAAAAAACGAAACGAGAACAAAACAGTGCTATCAAAAACAATCACTTCAGATGAACAGAACAAGGCAGGTCGACAACACAGGAAGTTCAAAAATGGTTCAAATGGCTCTCAGCACTATGGGACTTAACTGTTGTGGTCTTCAGTCCCCTAGAACTTAGAACTACTTAAACCTAACTAACCTAAGGACATCACACACAACCATGCCCGAGGCAGGATTCGAACCTGCGACCGTAGCGGTCACGCGGTTCCAAACTGTAGCGCCTAGAACCGCTCGGCCACTCAAGCCGGCAACACAGGAAGCAATGAAATGGTAATGAGTTGCGCTATACACACGTATCGCCAGAAATGCGTACGTACATGCTATCGGTAGTCACGAGTGTTGTTGTTCATGTGGTCTTCAATCCAAAGACTGGTCTGATGTACCTCATCATATTACTTTATCCTGTGCAAATCTCTTCGTCTCTGAATAACAACTGCAGCCTACATTCCTCTGAATGTGCTTACAGTATTCACTTCTCAGTCTCCCTCCACATTTTTTACCGCGTACCCTTACTTCCAATACTAAATTTGTAATCCCTTGGTGTCTCATCAGCCAATCCCTTCGTTTAGTCAAGCTATGCCACAAATTTCTTTGGTCCCCAATTCTATTAAGTACCTCCTCATTGGTAACATGATCTACCCGTCTTATCTGCACAATTCTTTTGCAGTAGCACGTTTAAAAACTTTCTGTTCTCTTCTTGCCCGAACTGTTTATCGTCCACGTTTGACTTTCATACAAAACTACACTACAAATGCCTTAAGAAAAGAGTTCCTAACACTTAAGTATATATTCGATATTAACGTATTTCTTTTTTTTCAGAAGAACTTTTCTTGCTATTGCCACTCTACATTTTATATTATGCCCTATACTTTATCCATACTCAGTAATTCTGCTGCCCAAATAACAAAACCCATCCACTACTTCAAGTGTCTCTTTACCTAATCTAATTCCGTCAGCATCACGTGATTTAATTCGACTATGTTCCATTACCATCGAGTAGCTTCTGTTGGTGTTCGTGTTATACCCTTCATTCAAGACATGGCCCATTCCGTTCAGCTGCTTTTCAGAATCCTTTGCTGTGTCTGACAGAATTACAATGTCATGGACAAACCTCAAGGTTGTTATTTCTTTTCCCTGAACTTTAATTCTTACTCCAAATTTTTCTTTGGTTTCTTTGTTGCTTCCTCAGTGCACAGATAAGTAACATCGGAGATATGCTACGACGGGGCTCACTCCCTTCTCAACCACTGCATCCATTTGGTCTCTGAACAAGTTGTATGCAACCTTTCGCTCCCGGTGTTTTACCACTGCTACCTTCCGAATTTCAAAAAGTGTTCGAATCCTGCCTCGGGCATGGATGTGTGTGATGTCCTTAGGTTAGTTAGGTTTAAGTAGTTCTAAGTTCTAGGGGACTGATGACCTTAGAAGTTAAGTCCCATAGTGCTCAGAGCCATTTGAACCATTTTTGAACACGTGGAACAGAACGTGAATGTTCATCTTTCCGTGATCACATAATACACGGAAATTCAGCAGAATATGCACCCTGAAAGACTGATGATATCGTTTCTTAGTTGAACTCATCACGAAAACACCCAAATCGCACAAACATTCGTCACACATTGTATGTGGTCGACCTTGTCGAGGTTAGGTCTTTGCTCCAAGAGCGCCCATATGATAGTTTACTGGGGCGAGGGCAAGAGTGCGACTGTGAAGTATTTTCAGTAATTTGGAAGACCAGTGGCGACTTGTAAGTAGCCATCAAAAAGTGTCAGTTCCGACTTGTTAAAACTGACTTTTAAATCTTTTTTTAAAGAAAAATACCTGATTACACTATATTTTTCCGCTTCCCCTGTTATGGGCGCCCTTACTCGGCTCTCCAGGCGGTTTCCATTGGGGCGATCATGCCTTGGTTTCGACGTGACAGCTTTATGGCCATGTTTCGTCACGTGCTGTTACCTTGTATAGAAGTTCTGGATCGTTGTAGACTACATTCAGCAATTCCTGAGCGATGTCGTTTTTGGTCGAAATTCAACTATTTCGGAATAAACTTTGCTACTACACATTTCATGCCCAAAACAAAACATCCGAAGAAGTTGCTTGACATGAGCCAAAGCATATGCTGACATCATGAACAACCTCTCCGACAGTGATTTGACGATTTTTCAGAACAGTTTTCTTTACTTATTCCACTTTGTCGTCAGTAATATTGATGTGTTTGACCTTCGTCTTCTCGACTATTTGAAGCGTTTATACCGCCCGCAAACTCTTTTCTTACTCATAGCAGATTCGCCAAAAGACATACTCAAGATTTCGAATGTGGTGCAGCAGTTTATGCCATTTTCCAAGCAAAATTCGATGCACATTCTTTGATATATCTTTTTCGAAAGTAAACATTCGTCGAACACCAGAAAAACACGTATAATGTTTTCGACTATCAACAATAAACTAAATATTCAAAACAGCAGAAAATGGAAACTTTTATCAGGAACATGTATACCATCAAGTTCAAATATATTATGGAAATCAGATTATGAAGCCCACGAAATTAAATTCACATTACTTTTTTTTTATCCCGCTGAGTGTAAATAATGTAGATGCGATATTCTTACCTAACTGTTACATTGAATCTAATCACTTTCACAGCCAAGCATGTAACAGAACCCAAGTCTATTTGTACATACTTTGTCTGGCAAGTGCATGATGTTACAGCTTTAATGCCATAGTGTATGTGTGTGGGGGGGGGGGGTCACTATTCTAACATTTTACTAAAGTTGTTTTCTTTTGTTTCAGGTGTGTTGTTCCGCCAAAACTTGTTTTCTTTTCTTTACTTCCTCTTGTTTCTGTTCAGCCCATGGGTGAAGGTTCCAACGTACAATAGCATGAAAGGTACGAATAACAACATATTAATTCTTCTAGTATGACAGTTTATGAGTTAACTGATACTATACAGTAATTTTTTCAACATGTTTTAATAACCCTGAATGTACAGTCTGATATGTGTTGACAATGTTTTATAAAACATGGAAGTTACATGCTTAGACAGATGAAATATCAAGCAATAAAGTAATTTAAGCTATTGCCTTTCAAAAGCAATGATTCCTCCTATACCGTAATCCGGAATTTTGGATATGGTTTTCATTATATGACATCTATACCTCATGTATGGCCTTTTCTTTTCTCCTCCTTTCCATTCATCACTTTTCATTTTGCCATGTAAGTTTCAAAATGTATGTTTCTGACTACTGATCATTTGATAGATATATAGTTTCGTATGTGATTACACACATTGCTTTGTATAGCTGGCATGTTCCAGTTGCTCCCCATTTATAATGTTTCAGATGGAGGACTTCACTAAGCAGTTTCATGGTATATTTGATGGCATCAGTTATCATATGACGATTGCACCAGGTTTCAAATCTAAGGATTATTTCAAGGATGTGTTCCCAGCAAAGAACATTGGAGGGCAAGTGCTCACACTCCCTCCTCCCTTCCTCTAGGAAATAAGTCTTCTCAAACTGAACTCATTTGCTGGCATGTTGACTCAGTGTCAGTTCGAAGAAAGCCAAAATACGTAAAGGATATTGGATGGTAGCAAGTGTACCTAGACCGATTTTTTGGGGAATCCCAAAACTATTTTTCATGGTTTACCATGGAACTTACTTGAAGTGCCCCTTTCCCACCCTAGCTCTGGTTTAGGGTGTGTTATTGGTTAGGAACTTAACGACTCCAGAAAGTAAGTTATACATGTTGTTTCACACTAAGACCATTGCACAACAAGGGTGATGCATTGTCCAGGAGAGAATCCGTGTTATGGGTGTCATGCAGAGACAGTTCTGCTGCGGAACAGACAACAGGTGCTTAACATTGTATGACTGAAATCATGTGACAACTGAAAACAGTCCCTAAAGTTGAGTGTGTGGGACAGTTCAATTCTTTTGGGTAAAACATCTGGATTGCACAGAGATTCACTATGGAATTCTGCAGGTATATGCAACAAATGCAGTGTCACGTCCAGCCATAGTCAAGTGGTGCGAGTAATTTGATCGAGGCTGCACAGACATGGATGAAGCCGATTGGCAATTCCAAATCTTGCACCGTGCGATTTTCATCTTTTTGGCAAGCTGAAAAAACATGTTTGAGAAGAGAGATTTTCCAATGATGATGATGTTCACGCAGTAGTTCTCAAGTGGCCCTGTAACCAAGAATTGGGTTTCTATCATTTAATGTTGTTGAGGAATTGAACAATTCGTAGAACATTCTGACAGTTTACAGAGGCTTTGTGACTATGTTGAAGAATAGTGTTGTATATCTGTGTTCAGTAAGAGTTGCTTTCTTGCCACAGTAATGCTTACTTTACTTTTTGAAGTCCTCTCATCTGTAGGTTGGCGTTGTGAGAGATATTTGGGATTTTATCTTCCACCAAACACATGCTATAGACCATATTATCTTGACTTTCTACACAAAGTTTTACCAGAACTGCTGTAAAATGCGCTGCCAGCAGCCAGAGAAATATAATACTTAAATATAATGTTTAACGGTCATACATTGGGTTGTCTATGGTACTTCATGAATCGTATTTTCCACTAAAGTTGTGTGTTTTAATACTGGCCTAATTCTTTGTTCTCCACAATCTCCCTAGCTAATACTTTGAGATTTCTCTTTAGTGAAGTACGAAGCACCCTTGGTGCATGACGCATGGACAGAACCTACAGAATAGTTGCTCATGTTGTGGAAGCTGCTGTGATCATTTGAGACCTCTGACCATTTTGAGTTTACTGTACCATGCCCAGAAGAAAGTTCCAAAATAATCTTTGAATCAGGACATAGCAGATGATCAGCATGTTTGAATGTTCCCCTTTTTGCTGTGCTACATGTCTGCCAGATTTGTGTCATATTAATTTTTTGCTCCTCTATCATTGTTGAAATGTTGCAAATTAATAATTTGATGCACAGCACATATAACAGTAATGCTGAAAAATGTGTATACTGATAATATGAATTAATACTGTTGAAGAATTCCATAAATTACATATTCTGTTTTAATTTGGTGTAGTAATTGTTTTGTCTTTTTCCAGGTGCAACTGGAGTATATTTACAAGTAGTCATATTTTGCAGTGTAATAACGTGTTTAGCACATTTAGCCTTCCAACTTGTGCTTTTATCAATGCCCCCATATGGATATTTTCTGGAAAATTGTGAGTACCTGCACGACTTTTCTCAATAATTATCAGAATCTTATTTTTAACAACAAAAACGATCAGTTATTGGCAAAATTATTTAATTAGATAGATAAAATAATCTACTTACCAAGTGGTGGAAGAACACATACATAAAAGACTGTTGTAATTGACAAGATTTCAGAGCCAGTGGTTTCTTCTTCAGACAGAAGGATTGAAGGAGAAGGAAGAGGGGTGAAGGAAAAGCACTGGGAACATCTAGGAAAAGGGGTAGATTTCGGGAAAGTCACCCAGAACCGGAGGGCAGGGGAGACTTACTGTACGGGATGAGAAGGAAGACTGACTGTGGAGGACTGCATCGAACGAGTTTTAAAAACCTGAGAGATGCAACAATCAATCTTTCCTTCTCATCCCATACGGTAAGTCTCCCCTGACCCGCCGTTCAGTCTGACTTCCCCAAAATCTGCCCCTTTTCCTAGACCTTCCCAGTCCCTTTCCTTCACCCCTCTTCCTTCTCCTTCAACCCTTCTGTCTGAAGAAGGAGCCACTGGCTCTGAAAGCTTGCCAATTACAACTGTATCTTATGTGTGTGTTCTGCCACCACTTGGTGAGCAGAATCTTATTTTTGTAATTTGGATCAAACAAATTACAAATGTTTTATTTTACTTCTGAGAATATTTACATGCAGTCAGTGTTGTCAAAGTTAACACGATGATGATGATGATGATGATGATGATGATGATGATGATAGGGGTAGTAATAATAATATAAACTTGGGCATATGTCATGAACTACAAGAAAATAATTCAAGATAGATACATTACATATTTAAACAAATGCCAATAACAACAAAAAGTTTCCTAGCAATTACAAGATAAGTTAACTACATAGTTAAGTGAATGACAAAGATACTGAGTAATCAAACAAATAATTAACAATAAGTATATGAAGCAGTAATTAAATAGTACACAGTGTGACATCTGTAAAGTTTGTAGTTAATTTATTGTTTATTCTCATAAGAAATGTGGTCATTTGACACACACTCAAGGAACTCTTGAGCAGAGTAAATTTCTATACTTTCATCCGTTTCGAAAGAGTAGTTTTAAATTTATTTACTGCCGTTGTGTTGGCATTTTCAGGTAATTTGTTGAAGTAGACAGGACCAAGATATTTGTAACTGCTATGAATCTTTGCAAGCCTAGCGTGTGGTACATGGTCATGTGTTACGGTCATGAACTGTCCTCCTTACGTCACCTTTACTTAGATTCTCTTTAACAAAGACAATGCATTTGTAAATATGCAGGTTAGGCTCTATCATTATATTTAGTTTCTTAAAATAATCTCGACATTATGCATATGGGCCAAGTCCTGCAATGCACCTTACAGCTTTCTTTTGCCATTTAAACACTGATTTTGAGCCTATGGAACTGCCCTGTATACTATCCCATAACTCAGGTGGGAATGGAAGAATGCAAAATATGCATGGAACAGCATTATCTGTAAACTCTTCTTGGCAGTGGAGTAAAGTGAAACACACAAATGTGGAACAGTTTTGGTTAAGATTAAATTAAATTAGATGTAATTTTCATTCCAGTAGATTCATATTGAGGTCATCCCTGAGGATGTGAAACATGTCAGAAAAGAACAACACACAATAAACATTTACAGTACCGAAAAACCTTTTCACAACAGTGATTTACATTAATCGAATAACTGCACGGAATTCATACATGTCAGATTTTACATATTACTCATGTTATTTTATATTAGTGATGACATATACACATTAATTGGCCCTGCTAAGAAATTCATCAGTGGAGTAGAAATATTAGGCCACAAATAAATCCTTTATACTCCTCTTAAACTGAAATTTATGAGTAGTTAAACTTATTATGGTTGCTGGCAAGATATTGAAAATGTGTGTTCCTTGCTAATGTACACCTTTCTGGACAAATGTAAGTGATTTCAGATCTTTGAGGAGCTTAATCTTACTTCTCGTACTATTTCTATGAAGTCAGCTGTTGTTTAACCATTAGTATTCCTCGTTCCTTGAACAAGGATCTGCAGGACGTTCTTGAGTCCACACCACAAATATTTCATATTACACATCTGGGCTCGGAGAACTTTTGAGTGTTTTGATCTGTTTCCCCAAAAAGTGATCCCATATGGCATTATGGAATAAAAGTAAGCAAAATGTGTTAGTTATTTTTATTTTCATATCACTGATGTCTGACAACTCATGCACTGCAAACATAGAATTGCTCAGGTGGTTCAGCATTTCTGTGAAATGCTCCTTTCTGTTGAATTTCTTATCAAGCTGTAATCATAATAATTTAACACTGTCAACTTCTTCTAACTGTTTGCTTCATACTTTAGGTATATACTAGTGGAAAATCACTTGTAAGCTCTAAACTGCATGTAGTGTGCCTCTGTCAAAGTTCAGTGACAAAGAATTGGCTAGGAATCATTTACTTAATGTCCATGAAATTTCATTAACCTATCAAGTGAAACTGGACAGAAATTTGATGGTGTTGCTCCTTCCTGAAACAAAGACTTCACTTCAGCACATTTCTGTGTCAGGAGATGTTCCACTGACAAATGATTGGTTACAAAAATAACTTAACATGTTACTAAAATCAGAAGCACACCCATTAATTAACTTCTTTAATTTTTATGAGAGCCACAAGTATTGATTTAAAAGATTATTATGGTGGACATTACTTCTACTGGTGTAGGGTGGATTATGTTCATATTACTGAAGTTATTTGTAGTGCCTGATCTGAAATGTTCCATGGCAGCATCTGCTGCATTTGGCAATTCCATCTTTTCAGTACCATTTATGAAATGCTTTTTAAAAAGTTTTGCAACACTGTACACATCTATTACCAATGTATCATTTACTGTTAATGCTATCTATTCCTCTTCATCTCAGGTTCTACCAGTCTCCTCCTTCACTGAGCACCATAGTGTCTTTATTTTGCTATCTGACATGACTACCTTTTTCTCATAATGCATTTGCTTTGCTGTCCATATTACTATCTTTAATATTTTTCACCATGTCCTGTAACGAGCCACAGCATCAACATCTGAACTCTTTGTGACCAATACAAAATTTTCCTTTTTATCTTGCAAGACACCATTGTCCTTGAGTGACATGACTTCTTCAAAAACTTTGGTTGTATTTGGGTTAGTTTTGAGGGAAAACAGTAAACAAATGAAGTAAGGACTTTGTCAACAAAGTGTTGCACTTCTCATTCATGCCATGAGCTTTGTGTATACCACTCCAGTTCCTGTCTTTGAAGAGTTTTCTAAAATATCAATTTTTGTCCTACTGACTATCCTCTGAAACTGAGATCTAGAAGGTCTTATAGCCTGGCAAGCATCGACATTTAACAAAAAGAACTGCAAGTCTTGGTATGAGAGCCCATTGAACTGCTGGTTTTGTAATATAATTTTGTTCGCTAGACTTTTCAATAAAGATATAATCAATGGCTATTTGTGAGCAATTGACCACTCCAGTTGGAAAGTTTACAGTAAGATGTTGAATGATAATGTTCTTGACTAGATTAAATTGTAACTGGAACAGTTTTAAAAAAAAGTACATTAATATTACCACAACCATTCTTTTATTGTGGTACATAGGCCAATAGAGCTTAAACGTGATTTATGAAAAGGTTAAAATTACTTGCAGGCTCTCGGTGGGAACTTACTGTTACGAAGGATATATCATGAAATTCTACTGCTGCTGCACATGCTTCTGTATGCTGCTCCAGGCAAATGTACGAATGTCAATGTTCTGAAATTATGACAATTCCTGATGAATGTGACAACTCTTTTCTCCGTTTCTAACATTTAAGGTCCCTTGTTAAATATTTATAGAGCAATACATCCAGCAGCACAGACCTCACTTACACTTTATCCAAACAATATGATTAAAAATCGTAAAGAGTTTTAGTCTTAGGTAAAGCTAATAAGTGGATTGAAATTATCTACTCACTCACTCACTCACTCACTCACTCACTCATTGACCATACTGGCACCAAAACAGATTACGACTGGGAGAAGACTGAAATACTGAATTTGATCTTCCAGAATTGATTTACTATGGAAATCATAATATGGTTCCTCCTTTCCATCATAACAGGAATGCCAAAATGGCAGGTGATGAGATCAGTGATCACAGAATAGAAAATCACCTAAACTGCTCGACAATGGAAAGGCAACTTAATCAGATGGGATACCTGTGAGGTTAATAGAGGTTATATGAAAGGATTTTCTTCCTTTGTAGCAGTATTTTATTTAAGGTTACTGGAGCAATGAAGGGTAGCTAGCGATTGAGTAGAAGTGAAGGGCATTCTCATTTTCGAGAAAGGCTGTCGAGTGCACACACATAATTATAGGCGTATATCACAGATGTCAATCTGTTGTAGAATTACACTACATTTTTATGCTCATCCATTATGGGAATCATGGAGAATGAAAATGTCCTCTATAAAAATCAACATGGGCTCTGCAAGCAGTGATATTGCCCTTTTCATCCATGAGATCCTGAGTGCCATAGGCGAAGTGCTCAGGTTGATGCCATGTTCCTTGATTTCCAGAGGACTTTACATATAGTTCCACAGAGTCATTTAGTGATTAAAATATAGCTGAACTGAGTAGTGGATTTGTGACTGAGTACAGGACTTCCTTGCAGATAGAATCAACACTTAATTCCTAATGGAACAAAATCATCAAATGTAGTTTCAGGAGTATCTCAATGGAGTGTTATAGGGCCACTGCTATTTACAGATTTTATATTAATGACATAGTGGATAACATTGGAGGCTATGTGAGGCTATTTGTGGCTAATACTGCTGTCTGTAGGAAGGTTACAACATCAGAAGACTGTGGTTAAATGCAGGAAGATGTGCAAAGAATCAATGATTGTTACCATAAACCTGAATAAATGTAAAATGTATTACACATAAGTAGTCAAAGAGGCCCGCTACTGTTCACTTACCCCATTGGTGACAAACCACTGGAAACAGCTGATATGTGTACCAACATACCATATTTTGGACATTTTTATTCCTTGTTTACTTGTGGAATATTTCCTGGAGGCATTGCAATTAGTGCATGAAAATTATCTTTCCTAGAGAAACCCTTGCATTTTCAAATGTGTGTTCCAGTATATCTGCCTTTTAAAGTACTAACCTACCATCAACCATGAGATTATTAGATGTGTCTTTATTGATGTTTGTAGTCATGATTTAAAAAAAGCTTGTTATAATTTTGTACTGTGCTATCACATGACAAGTAACAGCAGCAATTTTGCTGACTTTGTATAACCATCAGTTGTTCCAGATTTGTTGACATGACCACCAACCAAGTGTCGGTCTGAATGAATTTCCAATGTCAAACTGAGGCCGAGAGCAAAGTTGACCAACTAGTTTCAGAAGACCCTAGACTTCAATGACTGCTTCACCACCATTATTCACAACCAATGCTATTTGGATCAGGTCCACTACCCTTGCACTCTATATTGGCTTCTCTTGCAACTATCCTTACAGCACAGCCTTAGAGTACACATGGGGCATGCGGGCGCTGGTGCATTCATGCATGTACCTTTGACAATGATCAAATGTTAAGCTAAGCTGTGATTTTGGTCTTGTTTATGCAACTGTTGATTGCCCACCACCGAAGCTATATAAATTGTTTCCTTCCTATGCTTGTACACTATGTGATCAAAAGCATTTGGACACGTGGCTGAAAATGACTTACAAGTTCGTGGCACCCTCCATTCATTGGTAACGCTGGAATTTAGTATGGTGTTCCCCCCCCCCCCCTCCCCCACCCTTAGCCTTGATGACAGCTTCCATTCTTGCAGGCATATGTTCATTCGGGTGCTGGAATATTTCTTGGGGAATGGCAGCCCATTCTTCAAGGAGTGCTGCACTGAAGAGAGGTATTGATGTCGGATGGTGAGGCCTGGCATGAAGTCGGTGTTCCAAAACATCCCAAAGGCGTTTTATAGGATTCAGGTCAGGACTCTGTGCAGGCCAGTCCATTACAGGGATGTTATTATCATGTAACCACTCCGCCATAGCGCCGTGCATGATGAACAGGTGCTCGATCGTGTTGAAAGATGCAGTTGTCATCCTTGAATTGCTCTTAAATAGTGGGAAAGAAGAAGGTGCTTAAAACATCAATGTAGGCCTGTGTTGTGATAGTGTCATGCAAAAAAGCAAGGGGTACAAGCCCCTCCGTGAAAAACACGACAACACCATAACGCCACCACCTCCGAATTTTACTGTTGACACTACACACGCTGATAGATGACGTTGACTGAGCATTCGCCATACCCACACCCTGCCATCGGATCGCCACATTGTGTACGGTGATTTGTGACTCCACAAAACGTTTTTCCAATGTTGAGTCATAAAATGTTTACACTCTTACATCAAGCGAGGCATCATTTTGCATTTACTGGTGTGATGTGTGGCTCATGAGCAGCCGCTTGACCATGAAAAACTAGTTTTCTCACCTCCCGCCTAACTCTCATAGTACATGCAGTGGATCCTTATGCAATTCGGAATTCCTGTGTGATGGCCTGGATAGATGTCTGCCTATTACACATTACAACCCTCTTCAACTGTCAACGGTCTCTGTCAGTCAACAGATGAGGTCAGCCTGTACGCTTTTGTGCTGTACGTGTCCCTTCACATTTCCACTTTACTTTCGCAGTGGAAACAGTGGATCTAGAGATGTTTAGAAGTGTGGAAATCTCACGTACAGACATGTGACACAAGTGACAAAAAAATCACCTGACCACGTTTGAAGTCCGTGAGTTCTGCTGACTGTCCCATTCTGCTCTCTTGTGATGTCTAATGACTACTGAGGTCACTGATATGGAGTACCTGGCAGTAGGTGGCAGCACAATACACCTAATATGAAAAACATTTGTTTTTGGGGGTGTCTGGATACTTTTGATCACATATTGTATTTCACCCACAACTTTCCATTACCATACATGTCAGCAGAAAAACAGCTATTTTGATAAACGTCACTACCCTTCTTCTTACATTACATCATTTACTGTTTATCAACTACTTCATAATAAAAAATTATGTTTGTGTACTAATTTTTAAGAACCATGTCAGTGCCTGCATACTGAGGAAGTTAAAAGTTGTTTAGTATGAAAATAGATTTGTATGTATGTTTCCTAACACATGATGGGCGGCAGTCAGTCTGATCAACAAGCAGTGTGAGTAGATTACTACTAGCCATAGTGTGTTGTTAGTGTACTATATGGAAGCTGTATGCAGCGGCTGCTCCTGGCTGTGACTGTTAACATAACTTATTTCGTACCCTTGAAGAATGTTCTTCATTTAGGCTTTCTTGGGACAGAATAAGTCAGCATATGAATATGTTGTGCTAGACTGTGATATTTTGATGCCTTGTTTTAGCCAGTTGATTGTATGGTTTTGGGTGTCCAGTCAAGTCAGTTATTTCACTTACTGTGCTCAACTGTCCTGATGACCTTCATGAGGTGTAGTGAGAGCATTGTTTTTGAGATTTTAATGTATGAAAATACAGCTGTATATGATGCCCAGGCTATAACGGTATGCTGTTGTTAAGTTGTGCAATATGTGTAAAGTTGATTCTTAAACAGTAACCCAACTTATATGTGTATAACATGTGTTACATATTTGTTGCTGTAGGTGGCATGCTGGAGAAGATTCTTCGTCATGTAGGATTGGTGCGTCTGAATGATCTGAGTATTAGTAATGGAATTCGTATACTTGGACCAGATATTTTAATGCTATCATGCTCGTTGTCAGTATACATAATTTGTAAGAGATTAAATTCTCAAAGGCGAGACACAGTAGCACCAGAACATGAACCTTCAAGCACTATTATCTTGCCAAAGGCATCTCGAACATTACGCAGAAAACGTTACAGATTTTTTGTTATTATTGGTAAGTATTCAATTTTTTTATAAATAATTTATCATGGAGTAGTTATACCAAGCATCTCATTGTTCGCATATTTCCTGTGTAATTTTTTTTTATGTAGGCAAGGGTAGAAAAATAAAAGTAAGCAAAACTAAAATCAGAAAATACTTTCTTGTGACAAGACTGGCTTTAGTTACAATTTCATAAAATGAAGAAACAAATTGATAGCAACATGTAGTAATTAATAACAAAAGCTGTCTGTTTGGGTACTAAAGTGAAATTAAAAGCAAGTATGGTAACATTAAAGAGTGCAGTGGGCATTCCACTGTTAAATGCAGAGGGGAGAGCGGATAGGTGGAAAGAGTACATTGTGGCCTCTCTGAGGGGGATGCATTGTCTGATGGCTTGATGGATGAAGAAACAGGAGTCAATATATAAGAGATAGGGGGTGCAGTATTAGAATCAGATGTTTAAAAGAGCTTTGGATGACTTAAAATCAAATAAGGCAGTAGAGAAATTCCATCACAATGTCTAAAATCATTGGGGGATGTGGCAACAAAATTACTATTTACGTTGGTATGTAGGATGTATCAGACTGGCGATATACCATCTGCCTTTTGGAAAAACATCATTCATACAATTCTGAAGATTGCAAGAGCCAACAAGTATGAGAATTATCACAGATTCAGCTTAATAGCTCATGTGTTCAAGCTGCAAACAAGAATAATGTACAGAAGAATGGAAAAGAAAATTGAGGATGTATTAGACGACAATCAGTGTGACATAAAGAAATGTATAGGCACCAGAGAGGCAGTTCTGATGCTGTTGTTGATAATGGAAGCAAGACTAAAGGAAAAATCGGGACACATTCAGAGGATTTGTTGATCTGGAAAAAGCGTTAGATGATGTCAAATGGTGCAAGATATTTGAAATTCTGAGAAAAATGAGTGTAAGCTGTAGAGGAAGATGGGTAATGTACAATATGTACAAGAGCCAAGAGGAACAGTAAGAGTGGGAGACATGGCATGACCTGCACCTCACAATAGGTATGGGAAGGGGAGGTTGACAAAGCTTATAGTTGACGGTGTAGTGAGTGTCGGTCGGATCACTCTTGGGGAAAATTCCTGTTGTAGTTGGTGTTAGTGCTGCACCTGTTTTAAAGTGAAATCAGGTGATAGGTATTTCTGCTTAAAGGAAGTCCCTCTAACAAAGGAATTGCCTTCAAAGGTGGTCAGGTATCCAAGTAGTAAAGGAATAAGCGTGTTTCATCAAAACATAAGAGTTATTGGAGATGAAGTTAGTGAACTGCTTATAGATGTTGACTCTGGCATTATTGGTATATCAGAGCACCATTTAAATATTTTGAAAGTTCAGAGACTTCCTTTACCAGGATACAGATTAGCTGGCTGTTTTTCAAGGAGTTCTTTGCAAAATGGAGGAGTGGCCATGTACATAAAAAACAGTATTCCATTTGACTCCATAGACGTATAACGGCACAGCAGTGAGCAAGTATTTGAATGTTGTGCAGGAGCAGTTGAATTTAGTGAAACTAAACTTCTAATTATTGTTATTTATAGGTCCCCTAACTCTGACTTTAGACCATTCCTGCTCAAGTTACGGAGTGTTCTTGGTTCACCTTATAGGAAGTACCAAAAATTAGTTATACACAATGACTTCAATATTAATCGTGTATGAAATTTTTCAAGGAAAAGGATGTTGGACCATGATGCACCAATCTTTACACTAAAAGGTTTTTATACTCAAACGAATGTTACATATAGTTACAAACTATGTAGAAAAGCTAATCCAATGGCAATAGAGAGTTTTTTAAACCTCATTAAGTAACAAGAGTGGCAGGATGTTTATAGAGCCGATAACATAGATGACATATATAATGCTTTTCTTAATGCATTTCTCGTATTCTTTGAAAGTTGCTTTCTATTAGAATGCTCTAAACAGGGTACTAACAGTAAAAGGCAGCCCTGGTGGCTGACTAGTGGGAAAAGGATGTCACGTAGAACAAAATGGGGATTATATCAAAATGTTAGAAGTAGTCACAATTGAGCTACAGAAGCCCATTACAAACAGTATTGTAAGGTGCTTAAATTTTATTAAGAAGGCGAAAAGTATGTGGTACGCAAATAGAATAGCTAATTCACAGGATAAAATTAAAACCATGAGGTCAGTTGTGAAGGAAGTGTCTGGTCAGCAACACAACGTCGGTGGTTATATGTCCAGTATTTAACACACACTTTCTGGGCATTGCTGGTGAATTAAATAAAAACTTAAGTTTCTTCAGGGACTCATATAACTGTCTTGGAAAATGCCTTTCTGAGACTGATGCCTGAAATATGCCTCAGTGATACGGACAAGGGGGAGATTGAGTCAATAATTAAATCACTTAAGACTAAGGACTCTCATGGATATGATGGAGTGTCTAGCAGGATATTAAAGTACTGAGCTGCACATGTTAGCCCTGTACTTCACCATACTTGTAATTTTTCCTTTAAGAATGGTCAGTTCACTGAACGATTAAAGTACTCAGCAGGAAAGCTGCTTTATAAAAAGGACGGAAGGATAATGTAGGCAATTTTAGACCTATTTGTATGCCATTAGTGTTTGCTAAAGTTATTGAAAAGACTGTAAATGCCAGGATGATTGATCATTTTATTTCACATAATTTGCTATCAAATGTACACGCTCACACACTCTACTTATGAGCCACACTGTATCAGCCATCTCGGCCGTGTGCAACAGACAGCCTCAAGACCACGCTGATTCTTAGTGCAGCATCTTAGGTCCCACATTACTCCCGCCGATAAAATGTACAGTTTGGTTTTAGTAGTGGTTGTAGGCTATGTTCTCTTCTCTCTGTGAGGTGCTGGATGGATTAAATGAAAGGTTTCAAACACTAGGCATCTTTTTTGATTTAACTAAGGCGTTTGATTGTGTTGATCACAAAATATTGCTCCAGAAATTGGACCATTGTGGATTACAGGGAGTAGCTTGCAATTGATTCACCTCTTACTTTATCAACAGACAGCAAAAGATCATTATTCACAGTGTTGAATATGGCTATGTATGGCTATGAGTATGGGGTCTGAGTGGGGCACGGTTAAATGGGGGTAACCCAGGGATCAGCACTGGGGCCACTCCTGTTCCTTATTTATTTAAGTGATATACCCTCTAGTATTACAGGTGATTCTAAAATATTTCTGTTTGCTGATGACACTAGCTTGATAATAAAGGGTGTTGTGCACAACATTGTCTGTTTCAAATAGTGCAATTCTTGACATTAAGTTCATAGCTTGTAGAAAATAAACTAACACTAAATCACAGTTGGTTTTTACAGTTTCCAACACAAAATTCAACAAAACTCAACATTTTAATTTCACAGAATGGGCATATAATTAGTGAAACTGAGCAGTTCAAATTTCTAAGTATTCAGATAGATAGTACACTGTCGAGGAAAGCCCATGTTAAGAATCTTGTTCAAAGACTTAATGCTGCCATTTACTATTCGAACGGTATCTGAAGTAAGTGATAGTTTGACATGAAAAGTAGTCTACTTTGCTTATTTTCATTCACTTATAACATGTGATATTACCTTTTGGGTTAACTCTTCCCATTTTCAAAGGATATCTTTGGCTCAGAAATGGGTGGTTCGGGCAATAGGTGGTATAAATCCGCAGATTTCTTGTCGACCCCTTTTCATTAGTCTGGGTATTCTGACATTGGCCTCTCAATAAATTTATTCTTTACTGTCATTTGTGGTTATCAGTATCAGCTTATCTCCAAGAATTAGCAGCTTTCACTCAGTTAATACTAGGCAGAAACCCAATCTGCATTTGAGTCACACTACCTTGACTAATGTGCAGAAAGGTGTGCAGTATACTGCTGCATCCACTTTCAATAAGCTACTGCAAGAATTAAAAAATCTTAGCAGTAGTCCACACACTTTCAAATCGAAACTGAAGCATTTCCTCAAGGGTCACTCCTTCTATTGTCGAGGAGTTCCTTGAAAAATTAAGCTGGTTCCCGTGTTAAATTGTTGATTGCATTTACATAAACTTATGGCTTGTCGTTTTTTGGGTTCATACACATTTTATTTGATCAGTTATTACTTTTAGGTTGTAATTTCATGTACTGACATGTTCCATGGCCTTGGAGATTTCCTCCACGATTTGGTCCTCCGGGACTAGATGTGTAAACCAAAAGAACGAAAGGGTGTGAGACAGTGATGTAGTTTCTTGTCCCTACTATTCAATCTATACATCAAAGAAGCAACGATGGAAATAAAAGAGAGGTTCAAGAGTGGAGTTAAAATTCGAGGTGAAAGAATATCAATGAAAAGATTCACTGATGACATTGCTATCCTGAGTGAAAGTGAGGAAGATTTATGGGATCTGCTGAATAGAATGATCAGTATAAGAGCACAGAATATGGATTGAGAGTAAATTGAAGAAAGACAAAAGTAAGGAGACATAGCAGAAATGAGAACAGCAATAAACTTAACATCAAGATTGTTGATGACGAAGTAGATGAAGTTAATGATTTGTACTACCTAGGCAGCAAAGTAACGAGTGATGGACAGAGCAAGGAGGACATAAAATGCAGACTAGCACTGGCAAAAAGGGCATCCCTGGCCAAGAGAAGTCTGTTAGAATCAAACATAAGCCTTAATTTGAGGAAGAAATTTCTGAGAGTGTATATTTGTAGCACAGTATTATATGGAAGTGAAACATGGACTATGAGAAAACCAGAAATGAAGAGAATTAAAGCATTTCATATGTGGTGTTGCAGAAAAATGTTGAAAATTAGGTGGTCTGATAAGGTAAGGACTGTGGTGGTTCTGAGGATAGTCAGGAAGGAAAGGAATATATGGAAATCACTGACAAGAAGGGACAGGATGGTAGGATATCTGTTAAGACATCAGGGTTAACTTCTATGCTACTAGAGGGAGCTGTAGAAGGTAAAAACTGTAGAAGAAGATAGGGATTGGAATACATCCAGCAAATAATTTAGGACGTAGGTTGCACAGACGAGGAATTTGTGGCAGGGCACATCACACCCATCAGAAGACTGATGACAAAGAAAAAGGTCATTTTGAGAATTAAAGTACACAGGAAAAAACAAATTGCTATAAAAACTGGCAGTTATTCATCTGGGAGAAAGGTGTCACTCATAAAAGTTTGGTATTGATTCACTATTCAAATGGCAATGTTATAGTTGGTGACAGCCTTACAGTGTTTGGCTTCGCAGCTCACAGTGAATGCTCATTGACTGCTCAGTTGAAAGTTAATAGAGAGCAACTGAATTTTGTTTCTGCACCTTGGCAACATCACAGACCAGCTTGCCTGAATCTGCTTCACATTTGAAGCATGAGTACACTTTAAAAATAGGGTCCATTGCCTGTTTGTGAAGCATTTGGCACCTAGTAGGTGTTTTAGCCATTGTGAGAAAACTCAAAACATACAGAATACCACAGATATCAGTCAGTTGTAGCTTTGCACATGTAAAATGCATAAAAAGCTCAAATACGATGTAAGTTTACACAGTACAGAATGCGGAAACTGACTGACAGTGCTTATTGGCTCGTTGCACTGCTGTCTACTGCGCACTTCTACCCAGAGGCCATAAATGTTGTCACTGAGGATAGTAGGTGGGAGATACTTATTTTGAGAATGCAACAGCCACAGATAATTTTCATAAAGTAACATGTCCATCTACTATACCGTTATGGTCAATAGAAAGTCCGGTACGGTGAGCAGTGGTTTTAATCCAAATATTAGCTGACAATGTGAGTAGTTGCATCAGTTTTGAAGGTTGTGATAGAACCGTCAGTCACTTGCAGCAGCTGGCACTTACCACAGATAAGCTAGATGTTTTCACTTAGAGAAATGATGAATAGATCTTATCCACTGCACTGTGTACCACTCACAGTAAGGTTAAATTGACTGATGTGTTGCCTGGGGCGTGACCTGAAACATGCTGTCTTCACTCTGTACATTCCTACATCTGTGAAATACCACAGAGGGCCAGCAGTAGCCCATTTTGTGCCAGACTCAGTGTGGGGTAAGGCGTGTAACAGATGCAGCTGATGATACACATTTCATCATCTCTATATCTGATGGGTACCCTGATCCATTGTACCAGGGGAGGTGAAGGTGTCATTGTGGAAGTCTGTCCAATTAGTGGATGGTCCTATGGCATCAAGTGACTGTGGAGGCATCCATCCTGGGTGCTGTCTGAACGTCTGAGCTTGCATCAGAGCACCTGTCAGGGAACCAGTGACCTGCTGGAGTGCATCTGTTGTGATCCTGGAGCTGCAGTACATGTAGGAGGGTCTATGGTGTTCAGTTGTGGAGAAGGTCTGCTGGGGATAGACAGTGGCTGGAGAGTTCTCTTCATTTCATCCTTGAATGTTATTACCATCCTCTCCAGTTCAACCTTTGACTGTGGATGGACTGGTGCCCTCAGCAGACGGGGATGCTGTGCAGGCCAAAGGAATCAACAAAGGCAGCAGAAGTGAACTGAGAACCATTATCTGAAATGAGGCTAATGGCAAGTCTTCTGTGGCAAGGATTGAAGTCATTGTTGTCGCTATCGTGTCTGTGGTAGATGCGATTTAATGTTCATAGGGGAACATAGAGTAGGTGTCTACAGACATATGCCACGTGGTTTTCATAAAGGGGATGGCAAAATCTGCATGAAAATGGTCACATGGACTGGAGGGCTGTGGCCACAGAGAGAACACTCTTGGAAGTTATGCTTGGTGAGTGGCACAACTTGTACTGGAGAATGCCATATCTTCAACAATGGTGTCAGTCATGGCCAGTACATTTTGCATTTGGCCAAGGAAATCTTGCATGTGACTCTCCACTGCATAGTGTGAAGTAAGGAAAGAGGCTGGGTGGTATGACAACTCTGTGGGACTTGTGCTCTGTGGCTAATAGAACAACACTGTCTTGTACCTAGAGACAATACTAAAGTGTGAAGTGACCTTGTCCTGCTGGATGGGTGTGGGTATGAAGCTGGTGAGATCATATCCCTTGTGTCCATTGAATAATCTTAAGAAATGTAACATCTTTGGTTGGTTTGGCCATGACCAGTAATGCAGTGAGGTGAAATTTTTCCAGAATATGGTGCCCTTTGTTTCTGTTGTAAAGCAGATGGTATTTTGTTGGTCAATCAGTCGGCCCCTGCTGGAAGCTGAGACGACATGTCAGCATTGGCATAAAGGCTCACAGGTTTACAAAGAATACAATAATCATAAGAAGATGGGAACAGGACACACCACTGCAGTTGTTTGACTGTGGCTTTGTTGGGCTGTGTTGTTGGGTTAAGAGGACTGTAGACTAACTGAGCCAGTTAAGGCATATGATCAGTTACATGAAAAAATTAGATCATTTGGAATGGGCATTCATTGAACCACCTGATATGTTGATGAGATTCGTTTTTGCTAGATATTCAACAGACTTCTGAAAAACTGGCACTTTAGGCTACTGAAATACTGGCACTTTAGGTTACATTTTGACCCTGTGTTCTACAGCATGGTGAGAAGTTGTTATAAATTATGCAGATCTGCACATTTATCAGTGTCCATTATAGTATCATACACATAGTTGCAACATGCCTGAGTCTTGTATAGTAATTGTTAAAGATATTGTTGGAAAAGTGTACGGGTGCTTGAAATGCCAAATGGGAGTCACCAATGTAAGTAAAGTCCAAACAGTGTATTTCATTCTGGAAACATCCCCCAGTCTGTGGCTAAGCCATATCTCTGCAGTATCCTTTCTTTCAGGAGGCTAGTCTTGCAAGTTTTGCAGTAGAACTTCCGTGAAGTGTGGATGGTAAGAGATAAGGTACTGGTGTAAGTAAAGCTGTGAGGACAGGCTGTGAGTAGTGCTGTGAGTAGTGCTTAGCTATCTCAGTTGACTGAGCACTTGCCCGTGAAAGGCAAAGATCCCGAGTTCAAGGCCAATCTGGCAGGAAGTTTCAATGTGTTTAACTCTAAAAACTGTTTTAAGTCTGCAAATGTGTGCGTGTTCTCACAGTGAAGGTTTGGATGGTGTTCATGACCATTTGTGAAATAAGTACCTTAAACTCACAAAATAATCTGAGAGAACCATTAGATTTCTAAACCACTACCAATGGTGAAGTGCCCCTCACTTCCCTGTGAGGGAACTGGCAACATCAGTGAAGGTATTGCAGCAAGACTACATGTGGTAAGAACACCAGTCTGCACCTAGTCAGTGACCTGATGGACTGGAGTCATTTGTGCTGCTCTGTATAAAGCTGTACAAATGAAACTGCATGGTATCAAATATCATCTAATTATATTTGTTCACTGTAAGTAGTGATCATGATGTGAAAATCGAAATTTCTTAAGTATGCAACACAAGTAATGAAAACCCTTGAGATGCAAGTTCCGGGATTCTGCAACATATTGACATCAATGGACCATCATCGGACATGAATTTGGAGCAGCTGAGAACACAGTGACAACAGTTACAACACCACAACACCAATGCGCACTGCAGACTCACCAGCTACAGGAGCAGCGACAACTGATGCAGCAGTAGCAAGAATTCATGTGGGATTAAGAATGACTGAAACAGGAAGAGGCTACCACTTTACATAAGAAATACCAAGATTGTCAGCATATATCTCTAAAGCACTACAACTGTAATGATTCCTTAGGGCATCAAATCTGCTTGTAGCTAAGCTACACTGATAGGCCAGTTAGCCACAACGACACTGTTCATGGCATCCATATGCAGGACTGCATCATGTGGCTTTCAAAGCATTGTTGCAGAAGTGCTTAAAAAAATTCCCCAATTCCTATGGATTTCACACTTGCTGTAAATGCACTACTCTTTTCTGTTAATGGCACAAGCTTGCAGAATCTCTTGTCAGAATTTCGGAGGTTTCAGGACTCCTTGTGATTACATTGTGTGGTTCATCATTAAAGTATTCTATAGTAACCTTAACATCACCGCTAGAAAAGTTCACATCCCAGGGTGCAGCTCTCGGAGTGCATAAAAGATGGAGAAGCCAATCCTCAGCCCAAAGGAAAAGGAAGCAGACCATTTCTCGTTGATCAGGCAGCATTGCCTACTCAGACTGGGAGGAATGTTTCTACCATAGACACTTCAGGCATAGGACAGATAATTACGTACCTGGCTGTCAGGCCCTTTCTGTTGGAGGGATAGTCTACCAGCAACAGTGAGTCGGGCAACAACTGAAGTGCCTAGTGGTCGCGGGTAAGGTTGCCAAGCTGCAGTTTCTAGTAGACACCTACACTGACATTAAATCTGAGCCTCAGCATCTGGAGAGCTTTTGAATAGTGCTTTTTCATTGCTGACATCACCCACCCAATTGCAGGCCTGGATTTTCTGTCTTCCTAAAACCTCATACTTGATGTGTGCCGTAGTTGCATCCTGGACTGAACAACATCAGTAAGTACAATTCAAGTAAAATTCTATTACCATTATATACCTCATACTGCTGAAATTAAGCGCCATATACAGCTGGCACTAAAGTGCATTGTTTCACACCTATCACATGGAATAATGACCTATAGGAGACGTTTGAAGCATCAAATTCTTCAGTAAATTCTGTGGGAGCAGTTCCGCAGCAGTGCTTCAGCAGAGTCTGTGAACCCTTAAGATACTTCCCCAAAATGCTGGCAAAAAGTGCTCTTGATATTTTATACTGAGTTGCTGGATGCCTATCACTATAAAATATTTAAGTTTTATGAATGAAGGCTACATCTTCACCATAAACAGTGGCCAGTGAGTGCTGATATTCACAGTTTTGCAGCCCTGAAATGTTTACACTTCAGTCCAAGTGAACCATCTGAATCTTATTTGCTAGTTCACAACTTACATTTGGCACATCAGGGGCACCAAAAGTATGGTTTCTGACATTGTGTCTTAAGTTGGCAGCATATCACAGCCAGTAGATTTTGATAAGCTGTCAACATCGCAGAACAGTGATGCAGAACTGAAAGAGCTGATGCAAAGAATGTTGGTCCTTCAATTGTGGCACATACCAGTGCTAGCTGAAAATGTAGCAGTGTACTGTGACAAAGCCACAGGCTGCCTGCAACTGTGTGTACCAGCACTAGAGCATCACCAAGGATTTGCTTCCAAGCATGGACTATGTCATCCAGGTACCCATGCAACAAGGGCTCTGATATGCAGAAAGATTGCCAATTGTGGACCTAGGAATGTGTCCCATGCTAGGAGAGCAAACTGGCACATCATTTACAGGCACTGCTTGGAAAGTTTGTAGCTCCCAAAGTAAGTTTCTCACAGCTGCTTGTGGATCTCGTCAGCTTGGTACTTATTTCTCACAGCTTTTACTCGACAGTGATTGACATTTACACGAGGTGACCAGGAATTTTACCACTATGAGATCATACAGTGCAATGTGTGATTCTCCGTTTACCATCAGTTGGATAGTGGGGTTGGTGGCCCAGGATGTTTGGCACATGATGTCTGACCGAGACCACAAATGGGAGGCAGAGTTGTTCCACACCATGGCACAAGTGTACTGCATTTACCTCTGAAGAAATACACAATATCACACAGCTTCTACTGGTGTGCTAAAATGCCTTCACCATTCGCTTCAAGCTGACATCATATGGCACTGGGTCTAAGTGAACACATTCTTGCTAGTACAGCTCAGTGTGCACGGTGCATTGAAGAAGAACTTTCAGGCATTTGTGGCAGAGCTTATATATGGTGAATCTCTGCAGTTGCCAGGTGAATTCTTTCTCTCATCCGTTACACCTGCCTGAACAACGTTTAGAATTGTAGCAAACCATCAGAGAAAGATGGAAAGTTGTGACCAACAGCAGCTTCACATCACAGATTTGACCAGGACGAATTATGTCTTTTTGTGTTGAGGACTGTTAATAAAGTTTTGAAGCCATCTTACAAAGTTCCCTGTCTGGTCAAAGAACTGGGTGACAAGACACTGACTCTCCAGGTAAAGGGGAAAAGAAAATTGTAACTATTGAGTCATCTAATCTGGCGTACGCAAGTGTCAAAGACTTCAATTAACCTCTAGCCACTATTGCATTGGCACGTGCGTAAACACCCCTACTCCATATCATAACACTGTTGGTGGCCATTGTGCACCCTGACATGCCACCCACACTGTGCCTGACATCAAGAAAAGAGAGTGAACCAGTGATGAGACAATGTGAAGTAAGAATGCTATTCTGCTGGACCCACATGCTAGTTCATAAATCAACAGTTATCATTGATTCCTCTTGCTGGCAATATTGGTGCAGTAATTTACTGTATATAAGGGACAGTCAAATGAAAATGAGACAGATTGAAAAAGGTAAGTAAACTGTTTAGTGTTTGAAATGTAATCATACTCATTGTAAATACGTTTATACCACTGTGAGACAAGATGATCAGTGCATTCATGGAAAAATGTTTGCTGTTGCCAATAGAATTGTGTTTGTACTCAGGTGTGCACCTCTACATCTGAAGTATATCGATGGTCATGAATTTCTTT